>NW_006782914.1:2598921-2614486 GCF_000442215.2 Lipotes vexillifer
TTCCCTATATATGTGTTAGCATACAGTATTTGTTTTTCTCTTTCTGACTTACTTCACTCTTTATGACAGACTCTAGGTCCATCCACCTCACTACAAATAACTCAATTTCGTGGAAAGACTTTAGTTTTTTAGAACATTTTTAGATTTACAGAAAAATTAATATAGTACAAAGAATTCCCCTATACTGTGCACCCAGTTTTCCCTGTTAACATCTTACAACAGCATGGTATCTTTGCTACAACTAATGAACTAATATTGATGGATTATTGTTAACTAACGTCCATAGTTTATTTAGACGTCCTTAGTTTTTACCTCATGTCCTTTTTCTGTTCTGGGATTGCACCAGAATACCTCCTTACATTTTGGAGTCATTTTTCCTTAGGCTCCTCCTGACTTTCCTTGTTTTTGATGACTTTGACAGTTTGAGAAGTATTGGTCAAGCATTTTGTGGGAAGGAGGATCCTCTTGGAATTTGATGTTTTTCTCATGGGTGGAACCAGATGAGGTTCCATTTTCATCACATCACTTTAAGGGTACATACTATCAGCTATTTATTTATTTTCAAAAGTAACTTTCTCCTTTATTATGGAAAAATTAGAAAATACGGATTAAATGCACCCATAATCTTACGTCAACCCCCATGAAGAAAACCACTATTAGCATTTTGGTATTAACTTCCACATTATCTGTTTTGTAGGTTTCAAAAGATAAAATACTATTGAATATACTACTTTATAATGTAACTTTTAACTTAGTACCTTCTGAAATCTTTAGATGTCAGTAAATGTTGTAAATACTTACTAGTGGATATGTGGATGAATGAACTATATTTTACTTAGTAATACACTGTTTAAAAAATTTTTGAACTGTAAGTAATGCAGTATTATAAACATACTTGTTGAGTCTTTATTCATGTCTTTGGTTATTTCCTTAAGATGTGGGTGAATATTCTTGTTAAAGAGTATGCGTGTTTGAGGCTTATGATACAAGTGTTGTCAAGCAACCCTGTAGTTTGCATTATTACCCATATCGTGTGATAGTACCTATTTCTTTGTACCCTATCCATTGCTGAGCGTTATCACTTTTCCTGTTTAAAAATTTTATAAAGTTGGATCCATCACTTTTTTTTCCCTTATGATTTCTTTTTTTTTTTTGCGGTACGCGGGCCTCTCGCTGTTGTGGCCTTTCCCGCTGAGGAGCACAGGCTCCGGACGCGCAGGCTCAGCGGCCATGGCTCACGGGCCCAGCCGCTCCGCGGCACGTGGGATCCTCGCGGACTGGGACATGAACCCGTGTCCCCTGCATCGGCAGGCGGACTCTCAACCACTGTGCCACCAGGGAAGCCCCCCTTTATGATTTCTTGATGGTGTTTCTCTAGTACTTTTTATAGTTTTATTTTACCTTTTAAAACTTTTAAAATTGTGAAATATAACACACAAAGAAGAGTGTATGAAACATGAATGTATAGCTTAATGCATGATTTTAAAGTGAATTCCCATGGAACTACCACCGAGGCCAAGAAATAAACATTGTCAGCAGCTGCCCATATTCCTTTTTCCAGTCATAACCTTGAGGTTACTACTATCTTAACTGTTACGGTAATTATTTTCTGTTACGGTAATTATGTTCTTTTAAGACCTAATTATCCATGCCTAAACACTATAGATTAGGTTTGCCTTTATTTAGAGAACTCATACATTAGGTGGTTTTTCTTTTTCCTTTTCTTCTACAGCTTTATTGAGATATACAGTTGACCCTTGAGCAACATGGGTTTGAACTGCAGGGGTCCAATTATACGTGAATTTTTCCAATAAATATGGAACGTGTATTTTTATTTTACAGGTGGTGGGGGGAATCGGTGCCCCCAACCCTCCACATTGTTCAAGGGTCAGCTGTATTTCAAATACCATAAAATTCACCCATTTGAAGTGTACACAGTTCAGTGTGTTTAAGTATACCCAGAGTTGTCCATCTATCACCACAACCTAATTTTAAAACATTTCACTATCCCTCACAAGAAACCCAGTACTTTTTACCAATCATTCCCCATTATCCTGTCCTCACAGCTTCAGGCAAACACTAATCTACTTTCTACCTCTATGGATTTGCCTGTTCTTTACATTTCACTTAAATGGATTCATATAATATGTGGTCTTTTGTGATGGGCTTCTTTCACTTAGCTCATAATGCTTTCAAGGTTCATCCATGTTGTAGCATGTATCAGTACTTTAACCCATTTTATAGCCAAATAATACTCTATTCTATGAATTTACCACATTTTGCTTATTTATTCATCAGCTGATGGACATTTATTTGGATTGTTTCTGTTTCTACTTTTTGGCTATTATGAATAATGCTACAAATTTTTGAGTGGACATATGTTTTCAAGCTGTATGTTTAGCATTTTGAAAAATGGTCGAACAGTTCAAAGTGGCTGCACCATTTTACATTGTCACTGGCAATGAATGAAGGTTTCAGTTTTTTCATATCCTCATCAGCACTTGGTATTTTCCATTTAAAAAATTATAGTTTCTTCGTGGTTATTGAATGGTTTCTCATCATGGTGATTTGCTAATCATGTGGTTTTTACTTAATGGCTAATTATGTTGAACATCTTTTCATGTGTTTGTTGGCCATTGTATATTTTCTTTGGGGAAATGTCTATTCACATCTTTTGCCCATTTTAAAATTGGGTTGTCTTTTTATTGTTTATTATTTTATTCTTTAATTTTAAGAGCTCCTTATATATTCCGAATTTAAGTTCCTTGTCAGATATATGGTTTGGATATATTTCCTCCTGTTCAGTGGGTTGTCTTTTCACTTTCTTGATAGCATCCTTTGAAGCACAAAAGTCTTTAATTTTATAAAGTCCAACTTATGTATATTTTCTTTGGTTGCTTGTGCTTTTGGTATCTAAGAAACCATTTTCTAATCCAGGGTTCTGAAGATTTATACCTATGTTATCTTATAAGAGTTTTATCTCTTACATTAAGTTTTGAGATCCATTTTGAATTAATTTTTGCATATGATATGAGATAGGGTTCTAACTTCATTCTTTTGTATGTGGATAGCCAGTTGTTTCATACCATTTGTTGAAAAGACTCTTCTCCATTAAATTGTTTTGGCACCCTTGTTGAAAATCTATTGACTGTGAATGTGAGAATTTATTTCTGGGCTCTCAGTTTTATTCCAGTGATCTATATGTCCGTAGGCTAGTACCATACTGCCTATAGATTGCTATACCTTTGTAGTAACTTTTGAAATTGGAAAGTGTGGGTCTTCAACTTTGTTTTTGTTTTTCAAGATTTCTTTGGCTAATCTGGGTCTCTTGCCTTTCCCTATGAATTTTAGGATCAATTTGTCAATTTCTGCAAGGAAACCAGCTGAGCTTTTGATAGGGGTTGCAGAGAATCTATAGAACAATATTGTGTTCTGATCCCTGAACATGGGATGTTTTTCCATTTATTTAGGTCTTCTTTTATTTCTTTCAGTGTACCAGTCATCTACTTTTATAATTTTGTGGTTTTCAGTGTACTAGTCATATGTCTTTGTTAAATTTACTCCAAAGTATTTTATTCTCTTGCCTATTCTTTTTGCTGGATTGTTTTCTTAATTTTATTTTCAGGAGGTTCACTGCTAGTGTGTAGAAATACAATTGATTTTGTATATTGATCTTGTATCCTGCCACATTGCTGAACTTGTTAATTAGTTCAAATAGTTTTTTAGTGGATTCCTTAGGATCTTTTATATTCAGGATCATGTCATCTGAAAATAGAGATAGTTTTACTTCTTTCTTTCCAATCTGGATGCCTTTCACTTCTTTTTCTTGACTAATTGCTCTAGCTAGAATCTCTAGTACAATGTTGAATAGAAGTGGCAAAGCAGACATCCTTGTCTTGCTCCTGATTTTACAAGGAAGTATTCAGTCATTCTCCATTAAGCATGAATTCTGGCTGTTAGTTTTTCATAGATATAGGTTCTTTAGATTTTTTTCACCAAAATTTTGTTTGTGAAACTTATGTTGTAGCATGTAGCTGTAGCTCATTCATTTATATATGTAAATATATGTGTGTGTGTGTAACTTTATTTGTGTGAATATTCCACAGTTTATTTTCCATCCTACTGTCCATAGAGTCTTAATGTTATTTCCTGGTACAATGTGCATACATTTCTGTTGGGTATATAATATGAAGTGAAATTGCTTGTAGTACTTGTGTTTCAACTTTAATGGGTAATGCCAAGCTGTTTTCTAAAGTAGTTGTGCCGGTCTTCCCTGGTGGCGCAGTGGTTGAGAGTCTGCCTGCCGATGCCGGGGACACGGGTTCGTGCCCTGGTCTGGGAAGATCCCGCATGCCGCGGAGCGGCTGGGCCCGTGAGCCATGGCCGCTGAGCCTGCGCCTCCGGAGCCTGTGCTCTGCAATGGGAGAGGCCACAACAGTGAGAGGCTCATGTACCGCAAAAAAAAATAAAAAATAAAAAATAAAATAAAATAAAATAGTTGTGCCAGTTTACATCCCCACCAGAAGTGTATGAAAGTTTTAATTGCTCTGTCTTCTTGCTGTTACTTGTTATTGTCAGTCTTTTAGTTTTAGCCACTTAATGTGTAGTGATATTTTATTGTGGTCTTTATTTGCATTCTCCCATATTATTAATGAGATTGCACTCCATTCAAAAAATATGCCTATTGTGTTTATTGGTGGCTTGGGTGTGGGGTGTGTGTGTGTGTGTGTGTGTGTGTGTGTGTGTGTGTGTGTGTGTGTGTGAAGAAGGACTTGTTCATGTCGCTTCTCAACTTTTACATGATTTTTTGTGTGTACAAGTGTTCTGTTGATTTATAGGCGTTTTTGTTGAAAACTGTCTAGATAAGAGCTCTTTGATGTTATGTGTGTTGCAAATATCTTCTCTCACTCACTTCTTCTCTTTCTTCTCTCTGGCTTGCCTTTTTAACCTTTAACCTTTTAATGTATCTCTTGATGAATGGAAGTTTTTAAACTTTAGTCAAATTTATCCATCTTCATGGTTAGTGCTTTTATAGTCCCTTTAAGAAACCTTTCCTTACTTTAGGATCATGAAGCTATTCTCTTATGCTGCCTTCTAGAAGCTTTATTGCTTTGCCTTATACTTTAGTTTTACCATCTATCTGGAATTGCTGTTCTTTTTTTTTGTTTGTTTGTTTGTTTGTTTTTTTGTTTTTTTTTTTTTTTGCTGTATGCAGGCCTCTCACTGTTGTGGCCTCTCCCGTTGCGGAGCACAGGCTCCGGACGCGCAGGCTCAGCGGCCATGGCTCACGGGCCCAGCCACTCCGCGGCACGTGGGATCTTCCCGGACCGGGGCACGAACCCGTGTCCCCTGCATCGGCAGGCGGACTCTCAACCACTGCGCCACCTGGGAAGCCCTGGAATTGCTGTTCTTATTAGGGTTTTTCTGATTATTCTTGCTCGTTTACACTTCCAAATGAACTTTATATTTAACTTGTTCTGTTCTAGGAAGAAAATCCTGATAATATTTTTACCAGGATCATCTTAAGTATATAAACCCAGGGACAGTTGATATCTTTATGATGTTGAATTTACTTAAGAATATAACATGTCTTTTCATTTGCTTAAATCTATTTTTGTGTTTCAAGTGTGTTTTGAAGTTTTTCACATTTAGGTTTTGCACAATTCTTGTTAAGTTGATGCCTCGGTATTTTATTTTGCAATAGCGAATGGCATGTTCTTTTCCATTATTTCTTCTGAGTATTGTTTGTATATATTATTTCTATATTGTGTGTTATAACCTGTTGCTTTCTAATTCTCTTATTGTTTGTAATAGCTTTTCCATTAGATTAGAAGTTTTTTAGATATAATTATATCACCTGCTAATGGAGATAATTTTACCTCTTCCTTTCCACTTATGCTCCAGATTGCTTTCTTTTTATGGTTACATTAGAGCTCCTCTAATTTATTTTATTTAAATAGCAATAGCAATAGTATAAATGTTCTTTTCCAAAGTGGTCGTACCATTTTGCATTCCCAGAAGCAAAGTCTGAGAGTTTCAGTTATTCTGTGCCATTGTTAAATCTTGATAGCCAGTCTTTTAAAATTTGAGTACTTCTAGTTTGTGTGTAGTGATATCTCATTGTGGTTTTAACTTGTATTTCCCTAATGGCTAATAAAGTTAAACATCTTTTGATATGCCTTGCTTTCCTTTTTTCTTGTTGTGCTTAATAATCATTTGTATATGTTGTTTGGTCTTCATATATTTCAGGATACAAGCCCTTTGTCTGATGTGTGTTGTGAATATTTTCCTCCACTCTCTGGTTTAGCTTATCATTTTCTTAATGGTATCTTTTGAAGAGCAAAAATTTAAGTTTTTATGAATTCAGATTTATCAGTTGTCTCATTTATAGTTCATGGTTTTTGTGTATTGTAACTCAGTGTTACAAAAATTTTGTTATGATTTTAGAAATTCCATAGTTTTAGCTCTTATATTTCCATTTATGATCCATTATGAGTTAAGTTTTTAGTATGGTGTGAGGGAAGTATTGATGTTTATTTTTTTCATTCCAGTATCCAATTGATCTAATCCCATTTGTCAGAAAAGCTTTTCTTTCCCAACTGAATTGCCTTGGTATCTTTGTTGATAATCAGTTGACCGTATGTTTGTGGGTCTATTTCTGTATTCTCCATTCTGTTCCATTGATCTATTTGGTGCTAACAGTCTTGATACTGTAGCTTTATAGTTTTGAAATGGGTTGGACACATCCTTCAACTTTGTTGTTTTCAAAATTGAAACTGTTCTAAGTTCTTTGCATTTCAAAATAAATTTTATGGTTAGCTTGTCAACTTCTAGAAAAAATGTCCTCTGGAATTTTAATTTGAAATGTGTTGAATCTATAGATCAATTTTGGGAGAATTGACATCTTAAGATATTGCTATTTGTCAATTATATCTCGAAAAAGCTGGGGGAATTAAAGAAATTGAGTTTTCCAATTTCTGAACATGCATGCTCTACTTCTCTATTTAGGCCTTCTTCAGTTTCTCTCAGTAATGTTTAGTAGTCTTCAGTGTAGAGATCCCTTCGGTGGATATCATTTCCCTTTAGCTGAGGAACCTCCTCTGGCATTTCTTCCAGAGCATGTCTGTTGGCAACAAATTCTTAGTTTCCTTATATGAAAATGCCCTTATATTTGCTGATTATAGAATTCCGGGTCAACTGTTCTTTTATTTCAGTGCTTTAAAGATATGCTCTTCCACTGTCTCTGGCCTCATTGGTTTCTGAAGAGAAATCTATTGTTATTTGAGTCATTGTTTCTGTATGTAATATGTAGTTTTTCTCCTGCTGTTTTCAAAAACGGTTTTTTTTTCTTTTCAGTTTTAAGCAGTTTGATTGCAATGTGTCTAAGTGTGTTTTTCTTTTAGTTTATTTCATTTGGGGTTCACTGAGCTTCTTGAAAATGTAAATTTATTATGTCTTTTTCCAAATTTGTAAAAATGTTGACCATTATTTCTTCAAATATTTTTTCTGCCTCTTTCTCCTCTCCTTCTCGTTCTTCAATTATACATAATGTTAAATCTTTTTATGTTGTCCCACAGTTCCCTGAGACACTGTTCATTTTTTTTTCTGTTTTCATGTTAGATGATTGCTGTTGAACTATTTTCAAGTCCACTCATTCTTTCCCCTGTCATTTCTATTCTATTGAGCCTGTCCAGTGAGGTGTTTTTTTGTTTTTTTTTTTAACTTTTAGGTACTGTATTTTTCAATGATAAAATTTCCGTTTGGTTCTTCTAAAGTTTTTATTTCTCTGTTGAGAATTCCTATCTTTTCGTTCATTTCAAATATGTTTCCTTTACTCGTAAAGCATAGCTATTAGCTGCTTTAAATTTTTAAAACTCTTTGTGATAGTTGCAGCATTTGAGCTTTCCTTGTTAGTTTTATGTTGAGTAATTTTAGATTGTATAGTAGACATTGTGATTTTTATGTTGTATAGAGACGTGTATAGGTGTTTCAAATCTTAGTTCATTTTTCCAAGCCTTTGCCACATTGGTTTGAATCTGTTCTGTGTATGCACCTCTCAAGGGTTAGTCAGTGTGAGACTTGTGTGTGTGGTTCAGATTTCAGTTAAATTTCCAAATCTTTGCTGGTTTGAGGGTCTGTTCTATGCATGCATATTTAGGGCTTACACTGAGGCTGTTTATACACAGAATCCAGTATTCCTTTCTCTGGTCCTCCCCTCCCCAGGAATCTTCCTGCACTCTCTCTTTATCATTGGTTTTAGCAATGTGATGTTGATGTAGTTTATGGTGGTTTTCTTCATGTTTTTTGTGCTTGAGATTTATTGAGCTTCTAGGCTTTATGGGGTTTTAATTTTCAGGTAGTAGAAAAATTTTAGTTGTTATTTTCTCAAATATTTTTTTCTGTCCCCTCCCCACTTTTCTTCTGGGACTTAACTATAGTTAGGTTAGAAAACTTAATATGCTGTATGTACTTCTGGTCTTCTTTCTCTGTGTGTTTAAATTTGCTGTGTCTTTATGTCTGTTGATCTTTACTTCTGCCATATTAAGTATGCTGTTAATCTCATTCAGTATGTATATTTTTTCAGATGTTTTAATTTGTTGTCTCTGTAAGTCCAATCTGGGGCATAAAGTCTACTATTTCTCTCCTCATTGTTTTCATGTTGTTTTCTCTACCTTCTTGAACGTATGGAATATACTTAATTGTACTACCTGTGTCATTCGGGTCAGTTTCTCCTGGTTATGGTTTGTATTTTCTTTCCTGCTTTATTTGCATGCTTGGTAAATTTTGATTGGATGCTGGACATTTTGAATTTTATGCTTTAGATTTAGGACTTTATTTTAAAAAATATTGTTATCCTTTTTCTGTGACACACTTAAGTTATCTGGAATTCATTTGATCCTTTCAAGACTTCTTTGTAGGCTTTGTTAGATCAGATTTAGAGCAGCCTTTAATCTGGGGCTAATTTGCCCTTATTACTAAGGCACTACTTGATGCTCTGTGAATTAGGAAGTCTTTCCACTATGGTTCATTTTCCTGTGGTTTTTTTCCCCTGGCCTTGAGGTAATTTTCTCACATGCATCCACAGATCTCCAGAGCTCTCTTTCTGTGTAGCTACCTCTCCCACAGTATTTCTCTCCTCAGATTCTAGCGATCTTGGTTTCCCCATACTGAATTCTGCAACTCGGTGAGATTGCAGGACTCTGGGTTTCTTCTTTCTCTGCTACAGGCTGGAAATTCTCCAGGCAGAAAGCTATAGCAATTATAGGGCTTACCTTGTTTGTTTTCCTTTTTCCAGGGATCACTCTGATGTGCTGCATGTTGTCTAATGATTGAACACCACCATTTCATATATTTTATTTGGTTTTCTAGTTTTTTTAAGACAGGAAGATAAATCCGTTCCTTGTAATCCATTATGGCGAGGAACAGAAATACTCATTCCAATTTTTGAATGTATTGACAAACTAAAGTGGGATTAAATTAGTATGGCATTTATTTTTGTTATTTTTTCTTTTCAGTTGCTCAGATATCCACCTAGACTTGTGTTTTAGTAGAAGGGATACAGGAATTGTTGGTTAGGATGACTAGTGTTTTACTCTTCATTTCATCCTTTATTTTCACTTTGTTTCTCTTGGAGTAATGAAGGACATGTATATATAGCATGCAATTTACCAAAAATAAAAATGTATGTCATACTGAAGCTCGTACGGTTGAACTTTCAGTGAGGAAGCAGGACTAAGCGTAAGAAGGGTCTTCCTGTGGATGAACTTATTTCTGTATATGGGGATGTGTCAAAGGCAATATCCTGTGTATGACAAAACTTAACAAAATTAACTTAACAAAATTGTTTTTGAAATACCAGTATATAGTTGTATGGGTTACAAAACATGGTTACCACTGCAGCTAGTTGCTTTTAAGGAATAGCCGTGCTTGATTTGTTACTTAATTTAACCTTAGATACGATAATTTTCCCGTTAGTGTTGTACAGCAGGAAGACCCAGCTGAAGAGCTTTCCAAGGATGAGGTCATTCTGAAGCTGAAAGCAGAGGTGCAGCATTTGCTGGGTAGCAACTCCGTGAAGCGTCATCTGGTGTCTCAGTTACAAAACGATCTCAAAGACTGTCATAAGAAAATCGAAGATCTCCAAGTGGAGAAGGATGAGAAAAGCATCAAGGTAGAGTTTATGAAGCTAAAATGCCGTTTTTCAAGACTTAATAAAGAAAAACGCTTTTAGTTTTCCCATTTAAATTAAACTTTTGTCTTTCAGGGATTCATTTGACTTTTTTTTTTTAAGGCAGAATGTTTTCTTTCTTTATTTATTTTACAAATGACTTTTATTTTATTTTTGGTCACACCACGCAGCCTGTGGGATCTGAGTTCCCCGACCAGGGATCGAACCTGCGACCCCTGCAGTGGTAGCTTGGAGTCCTAACCACTGGACCGCCAGGGGATTCCCCATTTGACTTTTTTATAAGTAAAGTTTAAAGAAAGAAATGCCACTTAAAGGAATATACTTTCTGTTTACTCTTGGCACCTAGTAAATGAGATGCCAATTAGGTAAGATTCCTTAACCACAAATCCAAGGAAGCATTCTACGTAACCAGGTGTCTGCATTTCCTCAAGATTGGCTTGTACCAACAGTGCTTTAAAATCTAGTTAAATTCTCCACAGTGAAATCCTCTAGCATTTTTTCTGAGGTTTCTCTGGCCCCTGTTCTTAAAATAAGTCATTCTATATTAAAAAAAAAAATTAATTCTATGGTGGTGGTGTTACAGGTGGGAAAGGTATGCAATCAGGTATGTCAGAGTCCTTGAAATCCACCTTTATATCCTTCAGTTAGCATCCTTGTTTTACAGATGAGGAAAATGAAGCTGGAGGAATTTGTGACCCTTCTGAGGTGAGAGTCAGTCTTTGGGCAAATTGAAACTAAAATACTGGACTAATTAATAGGTCAAGGTTATTTCTCCAAGATCGTGCTGTCAGATCTTGAGGGTTGCCCTGCTTCAACAGCTGCCTTTTTCACCCTTCCCTATTTCTAAATCCCAACTCATTTCTATTCCCAGTAGAAAGTAATACATGAAAGACCTAGAAACAAAGAGGAAAGGGAAGGTGAAAAATGAAATGTAGGTAGTATATTCCTTTTTCTCCTGGATGGAAATGATATTTTACTTCCTACTTTGGTACTGTTTTATCTCCTGATCCTTAAACTAGGAGTTGTATTCATTAAAACAGTCCTATTAAAGCAAAGTGTGCAAGATATTCTCTGGTGTTTATTATTATGGAATTTTAATCGTGCCTAGTTTGCTTTCCAGAAATAATAGTGTGTCTTCACTGTGGAAGCCCTGCCTGGTTCGGTTCTTTCTTCTGAGTAACTACATTTGATGAGCACATTGATTTCATTGTTAATAACCAAATGAGAAATGGGAGAATGTGCTTTCCCCCAGCACATTTAACATCTTTAAATCAAGCTGTTTTAGCTTTTTCCATATGTTTCTTAAAAAGGATGGGAATGAAAACTTGCATTAGATTAAAGTTGATCAGTTTAATAAGCATTTTGGTGAGAGTGTGCTAAGAGTAGGAACCTGATTTTGAGTCTGAACCTTAGCTTAGGTATCTTGGTGCTTTCTTTGTTCTATATTGAAATCACTAGTGGCATTTGCTGTACAGATACACTTTCACATGTGTGGCAATTGCTGGTGGCTATTCCTTGTGTTGTTTTTAGCCTTTCCCTTTGCCTCCATACTCTATAGGCTGTTTCATCAGTGGATTGAAGGGAACTATCTCATCTTTGAATACTCTTTTTGCCCAGCTAGCCTTTTGCCATAGTGATTTCTCAGCAGACTCTACATTTGGTTTTTCTTAAAGTGTGACTTCAACGCTTGCTGGTCATGGCTGTTCTGCATCACCTTACTACACAGAAACCTCTTGGGAGTATTGTCTTGATAATTCTCTACGTGTTTGCTCAGTAGATATTTGCTGAATTACTACACATATTGACCCACTTCCTAGATGGGGAAGAGGGAGAGGAAGTAGTAATTTAATCAACAGGTGGTCTTGAAATAAGCACTCAAGTTCACAGTCATCTAATTAGCAAATGGCCACCATCAAACTTGACCTTTGCCTCCTGTTTCCCACATCTTTTCTAATGGAGCTTTCTATTTAGTCCGTAAAGTCAGAAAGCAGGGTTGGGCATGTATGTGGAGGAAAAGCAGATCATTCAGTTTAAGCTTTTTTTTTTTTTTAAGCTACTCTGTGCAAGGTCTTGTGGGATTCAGTGATGAAAGAAACAATGGCCAAAAAAAAAGAGAAAAAACAATGGCCATTCCATGAAGGAACTTAGAATCTAGAACCTCACTATCCAGTGGAAATAGAATGATGCCACATATGTAACTTAAAATATCTAGTAGTCCCATTAAAATAGGTGAAATTGATTTTAATAATATATTTTATTTAACCTAGTATATACAGAATATTATCTTCTCAGTATGTATCAGTATAAAATTATTAATGAGATGGTTTATATATTTTATGCATGTGCTAAGTCTTTGAAATCTGGCACATATTTTCTCCTTATCTCACGTTTCTATTTGGACAAGTCACATTTCAAGTACCCAACAACCATGTGTGCTTAATGGCTACCACAGTCAGTACTACAGATCTGTAAGGAGATGGACATGTTATAACTTTGTGTAATAAGAATTATGCTAATTACAAAGTGCTGTTGAGAAGGAATAACTAACTGGGCTTGGGCGTGGGGGTGAGGTTGGTAAGGTAGCCCTAGTGAAGTCTGTGAGGAGGCAATATTTGACCTCTGTCCTGAAGGATAAATCCAGGCGGGAAGGTGGAAAGGGATATTTTGCCCTTGAGCAGAAGTATGTAAAAAGATGGAGCAAATAAGCTAGAAGTTTATATTATATAAACTCAGTCTTTCTGAAATCTTTAATGAGGCGAAAATCATTCAGTGTCTCAATATCGATTTTTAGAAAGAATGATTGTAGCTAGCATCAAATCCCGAGCTTAATGAAATGATGTTGAACTTCTGTGCTTGCTACAGGGATGTTAAGAGAAAAAACACATTAAACTTCCCTGGATGCCTTTTTAAAGAGAACTAGGCCATCAAAATCCTAAAGCCTTTCTATGTGTTAAGAAGGGCAGCAAAAATATTTACCATGTAATCTTATTTGGCATGATTCTTTCATAAATGTTTTAAAGGTATTGATGTACTTATTGCTTTATACATACCTTATAGTACATTTTATATCTGTTCCTATCCATCTTATATAAAACAATTTAAAGTTATTACAGAGAGTCCGTTTTTTTGCTTTCTTGTCATGTGACTATTCATAGTAGTGCTGTTTTATGACATTTCCAGGATAATATGTGGTGAAAGTGAGGAGTCTGCCCATACATAGCACTATACAGTGATTGGGGGTGGATCAAATACTATGCTGTTCATTCCAGTTGAACAACTGGGCCGTTAAGGCAGAATGTGGCAAAGGCCTTAGGAAAACCAGACTGGCTTACTATCAGTCAGGGACCACATCTACACTGAATTTTTTGTAAGCTTAAGAAATAAAACACAGAGGCTGTTCTGTGTCTGATACTTAATAGAGATCTGTTACCTTACCACAAGCTGTGGTTAAAGCCATACTCTGATTCCAAGGGACTTGATGGGCAATGTTCAGTACCCAACTCAGAAGGGTCCTAGCTAGAATTTTTTGAGACGTAGAAATTAGGAAGATAGTATGAGAGCTGGTATATTACATTTCTTGTTTTCTTGAAGATAATGTCTTCAGTATTCCAGCTTTGGAGAGAGGTTTTATTGCAGCGTTCAAATTGTCCTTCTCTTTTGAAAGATCTTTGTAAGAGTTTTGTGCTAACAAGTAATGCAAGTACCAAGTCCCTGTGTGCCTGCAGTGTGAAAATATGTCAAAATTGAGTGTAATAGCTAGCCATGAAGATTGTTTTTTCAGTGTATCAGTATGATGTTACTTTCATTCTTGGTAATAGAAACTCACCAGTGGGGAAGGAAGCACAAATGAATATTGTAAACTTTAAAAAGTAGAGGCTAAGTTAAAAAAAAAAAAAAAAAAAAAAAGAAAGCCATTCTAATGAGTCAGTAAAATCCTTTAAAGTCTCATTAATACCCCGAAGTCTGGAGCAAAGCTAACAGGGTAGGTATTCTTAGCTCTTCTCTCTTCTGACTGGGGCAGGAGCAGTGGCTTCTAGGAAATGATGGTAGGTGAACCGGGGAAAGTGCAACTTCCTTCTCTGAAGGAAGTGAAGACTGAATTGAAAGACTGAGCCAAAGCCTTGGTGTTCTGTCACCCCATGTAGGAATGAGATACACATACCTCCCTTTCCCCCAGTGAGTAGAATGAACCTTGGTACAGAATATATTTTAAACATTGAAGAAGAGAGCTCAGGGTTCAGGTAAATATAAAACCAACAGGTCAAATAGAGTAGATATTAAAAAAAAATCTCTGACCTCTTCAATGAACAAGGAACTTATAAAAATGGATAAAACACTTAGATGGTAAGAGGAAAATGCAAAGTTATATATATGGAAAGATGAAAAACAAATGAACAATGAAGACATTTAAGAGGTTCCACAAATGCAAATGAAAAAATTGTTGGAGACCCTTTTCCCCATCAAACACAATAATCATTCAAAGACAGTCACAGCCATTGGAGGTAAAGAGAGCTGGACAGACTCTTGCACTACCTGACAGGATACATTTGTATGAACTTTCTGGAAACAATTTACCAAAGTCTGTCATCATTGTGTACCTATTGAATAAAATGTATGAGTTAACACTGATTAAATACAGAAATAGAATAGATGCTAAACCTAGGTGGTTAGAGTATGATGAGAAATAGAATGTTTGCATAGTCTCAGAATGTCTCCCCATAAGATATTAATACTTACTATTAATTGCAAAACAGTAACTTTACAATGGAGATGCCTGCAGACAGAACCTTCGACCTTCATCAGCTGATTATCACCAGTGATGAGACATATTGATGTCCTATGTCTCCTAAAAACACACACACATCACTTCTGTGGCATTCATGCCCAAAATGCATAACGTGAATTTAATAACGAAGTAACATCAGTAAAACTAAATGATTAGCATAGGTACTCTTCAAAAATGTCATGGGTTCAAAAGACAAAGACTGAAGAACTGTCCTAGATCGGAGGAGACTAATGAGACGTGACAACTGCAGGCAACGTGAAATTGTAGACTGTATCCTGAACCAGGAAAAGGATGTTAGAGGAAAACTGGAAAATTTTGTATGAGGTCTATGGATTGGGTAATAGTATTGCATCCTGGTTAACTTCCTGGTTTTGATAATTGTACCATGGTTATATTGGGGGACAGTAGTAAAAGGTATATGGAAATTATTTGTACTGTTTTTGCAATTCCTTTGTAAGTATGAAATTATTACAAAACTAGTGCTTAAAATTTTTTATAAACCTGAAAAACTTCTGACTTCTTTTCAACATTTAGACTAAAACAGATACCTCAGAAAAACCAACTAATCATGTATGGCCTGACTCTTCCGA
>NW_006782914.1:2614496-2615095 GCF_000442215.2 Lipotes vexillifer
GATTGTCAAAGATGATATTCTGCGACTTAAAAGTGAAATTCAGGTTTTACAGCAACAAAATCAGGTGATTAAAAAACTTTCCTCTATTTCGTGAGAATTCTCATGACCTCATTCAAAGGACTTTTCAAAAATACAGAGGCAATATGAGTTAGTGGACAAGTATATCAGCAGGTGATTAAGGATTCCAGTTATTTCCTTTTACTGCTGGTCATGAGGTAGTATTTTCATCAGAAGGTAAGTTAGTATAATTCCAGTTTTCTGGAATTCCTCTAATTTTCTAGGAATTCAGTATTTCTCTAATAGCATGGCTAATAGAGGTATTCTTTCCTCCTTAGGCAGCCCTTGACCAGAAAGTAAAACCGTGCTTATTTATATGGTTGGGAAGATTATCGTATTCTAAGATTTATCATAAAGCATCAGTTAACCAATACTTCTCTGGTTGAATGTTTTCATACATTTCAAAATAAATACAGAATTTTAACCTTTACTCCTATCGGAAAGCTACTTGACAAATAAATGAATCTACACTCTTACAAGGCATGAAGAGACTTTTATAGAATTATGAAAAACGATATTATGTCAAATAATGTTATAGGGAA
>NW_006782914.1:2615105-2621516 GCF_000442215.2 Lipotes vexillifer
AAGCACAGAGGATATCAGAAAATGAGATTAGACTAGTCAATAAAGATGATGGGTATTTCCTCTAAATACTTTATTCTTTTGTATTTAGGAGCTTAAAGAAACTGAAGAAAAACTGAGAAATACGAATCAAGACTTATGCAATCAAATGAGACAAATGGTACAAGATTTTGACCGTGATAAACAAGAAGCTGTGGATAGGTGAGGTCTAGACAGAGGCCTGATGTCTGTCTTCTGGGCTCTCCTTCCCTTCTCTCTCCCGGTAACGGCCCCCAAGAAAAGTTTCGAGAGAAATGATGGTGTGAACCCTCCCTATTGAGATCATAAATTGGAGAAGATGAATCCCTGGCTTCTCAAATTAGAATTTGGAACACATTTTCCATAGAAATAATGTTATGTAGTGAGTTGAGTTCTACAGAACACATCCAAACTGTAGTTCATTGAAATAGTAGAGCTTAATGGCTTAACTATTTTTTATAAGGAAGAAACCTGTGGGAGGAAATATGTGTTCTAAATAGGAAATCATGAACTTGGAAACAGACTTTTGGAACATAACTTACGTGTGAGTTGGTTACTTTAGTATTTGTGTTTAATATAGATAACTTGGAATTTTGGAACCATACCCTCTATTATTTCAATTAGTTTTTTATAAACAGAAGTTTTCAACACAGACTGTTATACTCTGTTTGAAGGACTGGGGCATTTCTCACATCCAGGTTTCTAATTTTTCTCTAGAAACATTTGAAGAAAGAAAATTTTGAAGATTCTCATAAGATCATCTATTGAAAGCTAATTATTACCACTTTGGGGAAGACCAATCTGATCTTAACTGTACTTTGCACTAGAAGGAGGAAGTGGGAAGGAAGGGAGGGAAACCAGTTCGTCTCGGTGTTTCTGGTAGTACTGGCCCTGCCTTAGATTCCGCTGTCTGCTGTCTTGTGTTTCTAGGTGTGAGAGGACTTACCAGCAACACCATGAAGCCATGAAAGCCCAAATACGTGAAAGCCTGTTAGCAAAGCATGCTTTGGAGAAGCGGCAGCTCTTTGAGGTTTATGAGGGAGCTCGCTTGCAACTTAGGTGAGAATGAAAGAGTTTAACTGCCGCTGAAGCTATAGAGACAACATTCTCTTATTCCATTGTTTAGAGGAAAATTGTCTGTTCTGCAGCCTTATATTTAGTTGCTGGTTTTGTGTGTCCAAGGTCTGACTTAGATAAGGTGAATAAGGAGATGGCGGCCGTGCAGGAATGTTACCTGGAAGTGTGCAGAGAGAAAGATAATCTAGAAGCAACTCTCAGGAAGACCATGGAAAAGGAGCAACAGGCTCAAGAGAAGAAGGTACAGGACAAGTTCGTGTTGCGTTCACTTCATTTCATTTCTCACTGAAACCAGTACACTCACTCTCCTGTGAAACAGGGAAGCCTTCTGTAGAAGTCTTCATGTTTGGCTGTTTCACACTAATTCAGCTCACAAAGTACAGTAAATATTGAAATGATTATTAAAGCCCTAGCAGAAAATGGCCTACCCATAGGAGAAAGTGATTCGTCCTTATAGATTTATTCTAAGAGGCAAAAGAGAGTTCTAAAAATAAGCAAGGTGGACCCGAGTACTTTGAGTCTGAAACCCAGGGATCCTCGTTTTGCATGTTTGTTTGCTGCCCAAGTGATTCTATACAGTCCTGTGCGCACTGCACGGACGTTTTCCTCTGACCCATTTCTGTCAGGACTTAAGCGTCCTTTTATTCTGGGGAAAAGGGCAGGAGTTTGAACTTGGGTCTCATGATAGGGAAGGTGGGGTTGTGGAGCTGTGGAGAGGAAGGTCGGTGTGAGTGTGACCTCTTTCCAGGGAGTTCTCATCGTCCAGGGAAGCTGGAGGGGCTGCAGTATCCTCTCTACTCCTGCCTGAATCTTCCAGGTTGCCCTTGGTGAGTGTCCAGGAGTGAAATCACACGTAAACAGTTGCCCCTCCTGTCTTCTTCCTCATCCTGGCTCAAGCCTCATCCAGACACACGTCTGCCTCTCCCTTCCCCTTGGGACCAGCCTGCAGACCACAATTTGAAAGCCACCTGCATCAAGATTAGACAATATTTTTAAAGGCTCGAGTAAATGTTCTATATACAGAGGTTTCTGAGTAAGTTATAGTGAAGCTGACTGTTGCTACCACAGACTTAAAGAGCAGGTGAGGAATCCAGGTCACTTAACATTTTGATTATTTTTGAATAGATTAATATGGTAGAAAAACATGCCATGTATACATACCATCTAGTGGAAAAAGAGCTAAGGGGAGCTGTTTTAGTTAGTGCCGGCAGTATGAAAGTTAGAAGGGTTCTTAAATTACCTAGAAATTAAAGACTTAGCTCAGTAATGTTTAAAAAAATTAAAATAAGGAGAAGATCTAGTGTGATTCTTTTCTTTCTTTCTTTCTTTAAATATATAAATTGGCAAGAACATAAGAGCAGTTCTCTCAAAGAGGTCATTCTTTTCAGGAATATATTTCCTGGTACTTTTAAAAGAATCAATTTGGCTGTAAAATTGAATCTCACGTAATTGGTCAGTTGCAGTTAATAGCTGCTACTGACTGATATTTTGGCTCATGAATGCTTGTGCACTGGGGCAAGAAGGAAAGTTAAAACTGCTATTTGGCCCTCTTCCAAAAAAACTTACTGGTTAAATTTTTTTTTTTAATTTTTAAATTGCCATATAGTAAAATGGACTCTTTTTCATTTGGTGTCCAGTTTTATAAATTTTTAACCCATGTATGGATTGAAACAGAATAGTTTCATCACCCTAAAAAACTCCCTTGTGCCATCCCCTTGTAGTTATACCCATCCCCCCACTTAAAGGGCCAGTGTATTTAAAGCGTTAAAGATTTAATTTCTTCCTTCTCTGGAAATTCTTTAGTTTTTTTATTTAGATTTATACAGGCTCTTTATAAAGCTTAATAGTCTTCATAAGCCTATTAAACTCGTGCAAGCTAGGGAACTGTTAGGGTAGTCCTTCTCTGCAAGACGTAAGCCATTTCCCTGCAGTTGATCTTCAGGTCCGGAGCTTTGGATACAGACTGTATAAGACAGGCAATGCCGAGAGTCCCTGGTTGTATTTTCCTGTTTCATATGTGCTCTTTTCTGAAACACTTGTTGAGACAGGCTGCAGGTTAAGTACAAGTTCAATTCCAAGTTGTAAAGATTTTAACACAGAGACTTTCCTCACACGTTAACCTGGCTTGTTCAGAGAAGGGGGAATAAAGTCATAAACGCAGGACCCTTCAAACTGGGTAGTAATCAGTAGAGGCTATGAATCTGTAGACAAAGCAAAGATGATCAATATTCCTATTCATAATCCCATTCCTACACACACTAAGGCTCATTTATACAATTGTAATCACGGTAAGTCAGTCCTTAGAAGTTAGAGTTTTTTGACTGTCTGAGGCATGCAAAACAAGTTTAAACATTTTAAAACTATCCAAATATTTCCTTCCCTCGTGTGATAAAAACTTTTTGAATTAGATATTCCTGTAGTATGTTCAAATGGCGGATTCCTATGATCAATAAATTTATTGCTTTTCTTCTGTAAAGAGCAGGAAGCAAGGTTTTCCTCACTGTGGTGTATTGCAAAAATGGCCACACATTCTTCCTATCCCTGAATGTGTGTCTCCTTGCAATGTGGCTTTGTAGCTATTCTCAGTTACAGATAGTCTGTTTCTCATCCGTTGAATCTGACCGTGGCCAAATGACTGACTTTGGCTAATGGGATATTAGTTAACATTATGTAAAAAGACACTTAGAAAGTTTTTATGCATTGGTCCTTGCAAGTGTGATACTCTTAGGAACACTTTGACCAAGTACCATGTGAAGGATTGGGGATAACCTGCTAGATGATGACACATGTGACCAAGTCACTGCATCATCCTGGCAGACATTGAACTAACCACCAGACGTATGAGTGTCACCATCTTAGACCATTGTAGCCTCAGTTGTCTGCAGAAATCAGCTGAGTGGACTCAGACCAGAACCACTGCCCAGCTGATCCAGAGAATCATGAGAAATAATAGGTGTTTGTTGTTCTGAGTCTCTGTATGGTCTGGTTTACTGTGTAGTTAAGCTAACTAATATACTCACAAACATACACACACACGGAAAATTGGTAGCAGTTTTCTTCTTCGGGTCAAAAGGAAATGCAGATACATATGGAAACAACTCCTAAAGGATAGACATACACAGATAAGAAAGTTTGGGGATTACTTCTACAGTCAAACAAAAATAATAACAGTGATATATGATGTTTGATGTGACAGTGGACAACTTTCTCAGCCATGTGGATGAGCCTGTCCTATAATCTTAGTACAACTGCACTCCCCATGACCTGACTGAAGAAATGGGTCCCTCAGTCACTGGAGGTTTTCCAAAATCATGCAACACTGGACAAACATGGATATTATCTTCTTGGCATGTGCCAGTGGTGGAGAAGACTCAGATAGCAATTAAGACAGAAATAATCCAGGTCAGCTATGAACTGGAAAAAAATCCAGACAACCAGATAGTCAGGAATCAGAAATAATGCCAAAGAGACACAGAGCAAAAGCTCAGTTGCCATGTAGCATTAGTTATGTGAGGTGTACTTCCTTGATATTGTAGTTTGTGGGCTTCAATGTGTTTCTTCTCATAGCATCTTGGTAGGACCTCCAGAAAACCATTTCAAAGATTTTTCAAACAGAAACTCTCATAGATAATTTTGATCCCTGAGTAGAGGTTTATTAGAGTTTTCAGATCAACTGGGTTCCTGGAATAAATAGGGAATATTATATGAATAGTTCAAATTGTTAAATTTTAACTGACACTTGAATGTTCTTATTTGATAATGCTTCAGGTAGTTTTGATTAAAAAATTTTATCTTTGATAATGAAAAAACATACCAATCTGGGTTTTATTGAAGGATGCATAGCTTTTAGAATAGAACAGTAATTTTTGGCCTATCTCTGAATACAGGTTTTTCAGAAATATAAATTCTTCTGGGCTGTGATACATTATGTGTCTCATTATGGGTGGGGTGTAAACATAAATGTCAGTTTCACCTTTAAAAATAGTATTTGGTCCTCTGGGAATGTATTTATTGTATCAGATGCCTTTTCATTTAATACAACCATCTGTAAATTTTTTGTCCAAATATTTGAGATGTAGGCAGGTTTTTACAAGACAATTTATTCAACTGATTGAGTTAGCATATAGGAAGATCACTTGTCTCTGTTGCTGTTGTCTATTACATGCATATAACTATTATTTCATAAGTTTGACTTGGAGAATATTAGTGTCATATGAGATATTTATTTGAATTTTGTTTAAAGAGACAGCTGTTGGAGGAAAGAGAAGAGTATGTAAGGAAACTGCAGGTGGAACTTGAAGAAAAGTACCAAGGTACCCTTATGATGGAAAAGGACAAGTGGCTGAAAGAACAAGAAAATGATATTAAACAGCAGTTTGAAAATGAAGTGATGTTAGCCAAAGCACACTGGGTTAAGGAACAGAAAGAGGTGTGGGTTAAAATTTCTTCCTAGGGCTTCCCTGGTGGTGCAGTGGTTGAGAATCCGCCTGCTGATGCAGGGGACAGGGGTTCGTGCCCCAGTCCGGGAGGATTCCACATGCCGCGAAGCGGCTGGGCCCGTGAGCCATGGCCGCTGAGCCTGCGCCTCCGGAGCCTGTGCTCCGCAACGGGAGAGGCCACAACAGTGAGAGGCCTGCGTACCGCAAAAAAAAAAAAAAAAAATTTCTTTCTAGTCATCATGTTTTAAAAAATGTTGTATTAACTGTTGAGAGCCAGCTCTTCTTGAACTGACATTATTTTTAATTGCCAGGTACATACATAATCACTCATTTTGCTTCTCAGAATTGGGCTATTAGCAGCTTACTCACACCAGTTTTATTTTTTAAAACTTCCTACCTCTTGACTCTTCAGCCCAATTCAGGATATGATGTTGTTGTTGTTGTTTTTAAGAATTTAAAAAAAATTTTATTTATTTTATTTTTGGTTGCGTTGGGTCTTCGTTGCTGCATGCTGGCTTTCTCTAGTTGTGTCGAACGGGGGCTACTCTTCGTTACGGTGCGTGGGCTTCTCATTGCGGTGGCTTCTCTTGTTGTGGAGCACGGGCTCTAGAGCGCAGGCTCAGTAGTTGTGGCACACGGGCTTAGTGGCTCCGTGGCATGTGGGATCTTCCCGGACCAAGGATCAAACGCGTGTCCCCTGCATTAGCAGGCGGATTCTTAACCACTGTGCCACCAGGGAAGTCCCTATAATGGGTTTTGAGGAGGACTTTTTCTGATTCCTCAGAAATGAAACCATGATCAAATTTCATATTGTGAAATGATTCTGATAACTCTAGACCAATATAATTAACAAATAATTAACCTACACTGTGGATCGGAA
>NW_006782914.1:2621526-2639301 GCF_000442215.2 Lipotes vexillifer
AGAAGTAATGACTGGGTAGGCTTAGAAGCACAAAACTTTACTTCTATTTCCTAAGTAGCAAGTGAGATTAGAAAATGCTCATAGTTTCCAAGAAAATTAAGAACCAAATTATGATCTTAAAAACCTAGTTGGAAGTACAATAAGTTCTCAAACTAGGTTCTTCTGACCGCAAGATTGCTATTAATCAGGGTTGGGGCTATCTCAAGATGGAATCATAGGCCAATGTCCTGTCTTTTGACCTCCCTACTACTCATCTCCTCTCCTCTCCCCCAAATCTCATCAATCTAGTGCTGGCACCTGAAATTCTTTTACTAGTCATTTTTTAACATAAAAGTATATACTATGGAATATATCTAGCCATATATCTATAAAAAAATGTGAATGGGGCTTCCCTGGTGGCCCAGTGGTTAAGAATCCGCCTGCCAATGCAGGGGACACAGGTTCGAGCCCTGGTCCGGGAAGATTCCACATACCGTGGAGCAACTAAGCCTGTGTGCCACAACTGCTGAAGCTGTGCTCTAGAGACTGTGAGCCACAACTACTGAGCCTGCGAGCCACAGCTACTGAGCCCGTGTGCCACAACTACTGAAGCCCACACACCTAGAACCCATGCTCCACAACAAGAGAAGCCACTGCGATGAGAAGCCCGTGCACCGCAACGAAGAGTAGCCCCCACTCACCGCAACTAGAGAAAGCCTGTGCACAGCAACGAAGACCCAACGCAGCCAAAATAAATAAATAAATAAATTTATTTTAAAAAAAAATGGATGACGCAAAACAAATCCCCTATTTGTACATTGCTGCAAATTGTTTTTTAGTTGGATTTGCTGACCAGTTATTTACCAGGGAAGTGAGAGAGACAGCTAATGTTTTTGTGTTTTGTCAGGAAAGCATAAAGCATAGAGCAAAAAGGGCCACACAAGATGACCTTTCTGAGAGAAGCAATACAGCCAGGGGTAGCCCGGGAAGCTGTCTGAGAACTCTGGATACCCAGGAGGTGGGAAACAGGAAAAGGGAAAAGCAAATTTTGCTATTTCACAGTTTTGCCCAGTACTAATTATGTTTGGGTCCATCCCACTACACTGTTGAAAGTAGAATCACTAAGGCATCCTTCCAATAACGCCCTTCTATTTTTTTTTTTTTTTTTTTGCGGTACGCGGGCCTCTCACTGTTGCGGCCTTTCCCGTTGTGGAGCACAGGCTCCGGAGGCGCAGGCTCAGCGGCCATGGCTCACGGGCCCAGCCGCTCTGCGGCATGTGGGATCTTCCTGGACCGGGGCACGAACCCATGTCCCCTGCATTGGCAGGCGGACTCTCAACCACTGCGCCACCAGGGAAGCCCATGCCGTCCTCTTGAACGCAGTTGACTGAGTACAATTTCATATCGTAAGAAACAAGATTCTAATGTGTCCAAATAAGTAAAAATGTTTTTTAGATTGTTCAATTTTAGGTTCATTAATTATGCTTACCCAGTGCCTGCTTTGTGGAAAGCCTGGTATTGATGGAAAATCACATATTAATAGTAGAAGTTTTCTTTGTTGTTGTTGTTTTTTTTTCATCATGTAATCATTGTAGTGGCAATGTCAAAGCTTCCAGAAGGTCGCAACTTGAGAGCAAGATAGCCTGACCTTACACAATATACTTAACTCTTCCATGTGATTTATGTCCCATAGATAAGGTCAAAGAGTAACTTTCAGGATTTCCTTGAATATATTCTCATTGACTAAATTTCTAAACCTCACATAATAACTACAACAATGTCTAGATGGTTTTCAAACACTGCTGTGGTTGCTTTTTTGGCTAGCTATTAATTCTAGTTTTTGCTTATTTGAATATTTTTCTTTTCATACGATTTTTCTTCTGAAAACAGATCAAACAAGAACTTATTCAGCAGCTTGAAAAGGAGTGGCAGTCTAAGCTGGATCAAACTATAAAGGCTATGAAAAAGAAGACCTCGGATTGTTGCAGCCAAACTGACCAAGAAACTGCCATTGACGTTATTTCCAAGAAAGAGATGGCAATCATGATAGAAGAGCAGAAGCGAAAGATCCAGCAAAATTTAGAGCAAGAGAAGGAAATAGCCATCAAGGGGGACTTGAAGAAACTTGAGGTTGAATCGGAACTCAAATATTGTGAAAATATTGCCAAACAGGTAATAGGCAGGTTTCCTATAGTAAAATTATTGGAACCGCCTGCCTATTAATGAAAACCCGTAAAGTGCTACCATTGAACTTGTTCATAACTTTATACTTAGACATTTTGTATACCCCAGGGTAGGATAACAATCTTATGTTGTCCCCCAAATTTTCATATTTCTGTCACAAAGCTGTCGCCTCTCAGTTTTTCTGTATGTTCTTTCAGTTTACAAAATGTTTGCTCCTCTGAGGTCCGTCTAAACATTAAGATGCCTGAGGTTAACGATGATGGTTTTACATCTGAATGAAGCACAATTTAATTATGAATCCTTCTTATCTAACTTTATAGTAAATATTCCACTAAGGTAGTTATAGATAAGTAAGCTTAAAGTGAATAAGGTATATAACAGTATTTGTGTTGAGACTTGAGAGTTGAATCTGCAGGCATGCCCCTGCAAATGGGACTTTGTCTATAAATCCCAACCCCTGTCTCCCTGTAACAGATGTACAACCAGATCACCCTCAGAATTCATCAAGTCTTACATTTTTGCCAGAATTGAAGTATCAACCTCACTTTATGGTCACAAATTCATTCTTGACAGCAAGAAAATTTGCCAGGTGTAAGGCTCTAAGCTATAATACGTTACTTGGTTCCAAGAAAGGTCATCCAGAGAAAAGTATAGCTCTGTGTTAACAGAATAACGATGAGTTATTTGATTTATCAATATTATCTATTACAGTGATTCTTGAATTTTTTGTTCTCAGGATGTCTTTACGCTTTTAAAAATTGAAGACTCGAAGGAGCCTTTTCTGTGTTGGTAGTATGTCTGTTTACTGTATTGGAAAAATATCTAAGAAATTTAAATAACAAGAATCCTCGCTCATACTTGCCATTGGCTATCAGAGAAGAGACATATCATACAGCATGTAGCCTCTGGAGAAGTGCACTATTTACACATGAAAGAATGGGAGTAAAAAAAAGACAAATAAGGTCCAAATTTTTGAAAATAGTTTTGACCTCACAGACCATCTGACAGGGTTTCTAGCCCTCAGAGGTCCCTGGACCTTAATGTAATATTATTTGTTGTATACTTTTTATTTTAGATCTTTTACTTATTATAAAGTCTTAAGATAATGCCTGAAGTAAAGTTTTTAAAAAAACATACTCTGCTTTTGATAAATACTTGAAATTCTACCTATTGGTTAAATTGTTATACATGGTTTTACAAGGAATCCTTAAAGTTTGGAAGCATAGGCAAATATAGTAATTGTATCAAGGACATTTTCAATCAGTTAAAAAATAATTTTCTCAACAGATTTAAGAAAATGTTCTATAGGCAAAGAGACATGTTCTTAGGGGTGCTGCTTAGGTATTTATACGATCACAGATCTTGTGAAGAAAAACAAATAGCATGATATAGTAGAAAGGAAATGTTCATAATAACTTCTAAAGGAATGTAAATTTCTATAGGAGCTTTATCTTTTCCCCATATTTTTAACTTCCTGGAATTTACCTATAAATGTATTTAGTATTTTAGTGAGAAATTCATCCCCTTATATCAACTCTGCTTTTGTGTGTGTGTATGGCTATACATATGTTGTGTATCTGGATATTTCAAACAAGGAAATAAGGAAAGTTTATTTAATAAATGATCTGTGGTCACCCTGTAACAGATGTACAACCAGATCACCCTCAGAATTCATCAAGTCTTACATTTTTGCCAGAACTGAACTGTCAACCTCACTTGATATTCACAAATTCATTCTTGACAGCAAGAAAATTTGCCAGGTGTAAGGCTCTAAACTACAATATGTTGGTGCATGCTTGCCTGTGTGCATGTGTTTATATGTCGGGCACGAGGTCTGAGGAGGTGGTGGGTATAGTGGGTATACTGATTGGACAGTGGCTGACACCAAGCAGCCTTCCTGCCTGTCTTCTTCTTTTTCCCCAAGATAAATAGGAGTTTGTTGGAAATGGCAATTGGTACTTTGTATAAAGCTTTCTAATAATAGTAGTGGCCATCAAACATGTATAGATTTCTAATTCCTGCTTTGCCTTTTGCAGTGGATAGTATGGGACATTTAGAACATTTAGAACCCCTACTGTTTGGGGTAAGGTGGGGTGCTTGAAGTCAGTTTAACTACTGTAGTGCAATACAGTGTAAATGCACATGAAATCATAGTGGTTACCTGCATATGGGATCTTTCTGAAATTTTATACGTTCCTTTACCTCTCTCTCTCCTGCAATTGCTCTCCTGCAGGTAGAAACAGCTGTGCAGAATGCTCGTCATCGGTGGCTGGAAGAACTGCCGGAGCTTGCAGAGTATAAAGCACTTCTAAGGGCAGAACAGAAAAAGTGGGAGGAGCTACAAGAGCAGTCTGTGGCCAAACGGGTAAGAGCTGTCCTGGAAAGAAGCTTCAGGAGGGCCTCATCTGAGTCCCGGGAACTCCTACCTGCTCACAGCACTGTGGGAGGATTAAATGTGATAATGTATACTAAGCATAGGGCCTGATTAGTGGGATCTGTTCTCATCATCATCAAGTTGTGGAGGGGGAGAGAATGTGTTTCAGGGTTGTGAAACTCTCATAATCTGGAGCATAACCTTACCCATGGAATGAAATCCCTGTTTATCTTGTGGTATCTTTAGGAGAAACTGAGAGAGCAATTAGCTATACAGTATCCTTTCACATGCATGACTACTGTTTTCTGTGCTGTGTCAGTAGTCTTATAATATACTCCCCTTGGTAAATAACAAGCTCTCCTTTCCAGAGATGTCTTGTCCCTTGACTGGAAACATCAGATATTTTAACCATTTGTATCCTCACAACTTAATTTATTAGTGTAAACCGGTTCTAATCAAAATGCCAATAAACTGAACATAGTTTTGAAGTTTGACACAATAATTCTAAAATTTATTTGGAAAACTGAAAGGACTAGAAATTTTTCTAAATGTTCTGGAAAAGAAATAGTAGTCCAGCCCTAACACTTAATAGAATATGTTGGAAAGCAGCAATTCAGACAGTGTTGAGTCACAAAAACAGAATTCTTTTTCATTCAGTACTATACAGACTTGAGATAGGCCCAACTATGACTAAAAGCTTAATAAATTGTTTCAAAACAAGGAAATGAGGAATTTTCCATAATAAATCATCTTATGATAGCATTTTAGAAAAATTGTTTTCCCACCCCCCCTACATCACAACAAACTCTAGGTTGATTCAGAAGATAAACACTTTTAAATGATAGTATAGAAAAATTAAAAGAAATGGAATATCTCAGATTTGCATCATAATAACTCAGTTGTGAGGCAACAGGCAAGGCACAGTAGCCAAGACAGGTAAATGGGATAAAATATGTACAAACATTTAAAACATTTGTTTTTGTAATAAAAAACAAGTGAAGGGGATAATAAAAATAAGGAAAGTAAATGAATCAAACAGAAACGTTAATATTAATATATGATTTTAAAAAACAATACAAATTTATAAGAGAATCTGTGGGTGAGTACACCAAAGATATGAACAGATAGTCGTCATGAGAGTCCAAATAGCAAACTTAAGGTGATATTTTATGCCATATGTTTATATCTTCTCTTCTTAATTGTAATGCACAAAATAGATTGCAGTATCAAGCATATGCTACTCTTATATTGTCACAACCATTTTAGAAAATAATGTGCATAACAGACATTATAAATGAGTCATATGTTGCATTCATAATCTTATTCCACAAATTACTTAAGGAAATAATTCAGCATAAGTAAAAAAATCTAATATTTTTCTCAACTTATATGGTAGTTCATGGGTAGTTCATGTAATGGTTCATTACAATATTCTCTGTACTTTTAGTATGTTGAAATATTTCAAAAGGAAGTTTAAGAGAGAGAGAGAAAGAGGAAATAATATGATGGTATGCATATGTGTCTTAGAGCTCAGAAGTTAAGAATAATAAAGTTGATTTTTTCCTTAAGAACACAGAAGGTCTGAATATATGTGAATGCAGAAATACAGAAACGAGAGGACGGTGTGTTGCTTCTCAGACTTTAGCAGGCATGAGAATCACCTGGAGGGTTTGTTAGAGCACATTCCTGGGCTTTGCTCCTGGAGATGCTGATTTGTTGGGTCTGGAGTAAGTCCCAAGAATTAGACTTTGTAACTGACTCATGGGTGATGTGGTAACTGCTGGTCTTTGGACCACACTTGGGTGTGAGCAGCAGTGTTCTAGATAATTATTCAGCAACAAAACATAGTGTTTTGTGCAAATGCTTCCTCCAAGCCGAATGAGATGAGCAAGAGCCAGTTTCATAGCATTTGCTGGAGAGTTCTTATAAGATTAGAGTGATCCATCAAGATCTGTGGAAATTTAAAGCCAGTTTCCAGAGTCCAGAAGTCGGCAAGTTGGTTCAGTGGTGCCCAAACTTTGCTGCACATTGGAAAAATGTGAGGATCTTTTAAAAAATACTTTTGCCTGGCTCGCACCCCAAGGCTTTATGTTTCAGTTGGTACAGGGTGTGGCCTGGGCTTAGGGATTTTTGTTTTGTTTTGTTTTGTTTGCGGTACGTGGGCCTCTCACTGTTGTGGCCTCTCCCATTGCGGAGCGCAGGCTCAGCGGCCATGGCTCAGGGGCCTAGCCGCTCTGCGGCATGTGGGATCCTCTTGGACCGGGGCACGAACCCATGTCCCCTGCATCGGCAGGTGGACTCTCAACCACTACGCCACCAGGGAAGCCCTGGGCTTAGGGATTTTAAAAGCTCCTCAGGTGATTCTAATGTATAGCAACATCAGGAAACATTAAATCAATTAATGCTGTCAAATTCTCCTTGTAAAATTTTATGTGAGAGGTTGTACACTTTCGGTGAGCATTGGGCGGGTCATGCAAATTCCCTGGGATCTGACACCTCCACCCAGGTTACCTGTTAATAATTTCCAGGCATCCATTGTGACACGACCTGATTTCCTTTTTGGGAAAGGAAACATGTTTCAAACATGTTTCAAATCGTTACTGAATTATTCTGCTGGTAGCAAAAGAATTTTTCTGTGAATTCCTTTGTGAAGCTCATCTTAGATAGTGGGTTCCTTTAGTAAACTTAAAGTATGATTCAAAAGTTTTGATTTATATCCAACTATTCAGGAACACATTTTATTGAATAAAGGTATGTAACATGTGTCTAGATATCCATATAGTTGAAGATGTTCGCTCTAATTATATAATAGCTGAGAATTAAGGACGCAGACCCCCCCCTGTCTCAACAGCCAGAGCGTATATATGGTATTTTTTTGACACATATATATATATTTTTTTTTCTATGTCATAATATTGACATTTAGTCCAGTAATCCTCCACTGTAATAGCTCCTTTACTTTACAGTGAAAATTGACTTGTATATTTTTTGCCTCTGAGTCCTTTTGGGATTTTTTTTTTTTTAATTCAAACAGAAAGTCACAAAAATTATAATCATCCTCATCAGTTGACTCAGTCCCATGTAATTAATTTTTTTCATCTTGATCTTATGTTAGCACTTTTATGAATTCATCAGTTTTCCATTAGAGTTCTGAAAATGCTTATTCATTCAGTTCAGCAGTATAGTCAGTATATATGGTATTGATTCATAGCAGTCACCATTGTCTAGGCCAAGCCTTTGGAGATGGCCAGTTCTTCTTTTACATTTGTATCCTTGTGACTTCTTTGAATTCAATCCAGGGAATATTAGAAGTAAAAGGGACTTGAGATCATCATCCAATCTGCTCGTTATATAGAAGACACTAAGTGCAAAAGAGATTAAGAATTTTTCTAAGCCCATGCAGCCAACAGTAACAGTAACTATATAACATTTTTTGAGTCTTATTGTTTGCCAGGCTCTAATTGCTTTATTTTTTTATTTTATTTTATTTTTTATTTTATTTTATTTAATTTATTTATTTATTTTTTTTTTTGTGGTACGCGGGCCTCTCCGGATGCGCAGGCTCAGCGGCCATGGCTCACGTGCCCAGCCGCTCTGCGGCATGTGGGATCTTCCCGGACCAGGGCACGAACCTGTGTCCCCTGCATCGGCAGGCGGACTCTCAACGACTGCGCCACCAGGGAAGCCCTTATTTTATTTTTAAAAAATATTTATTTGCTTATTTATTTGGCTGCGTTGGGTCTTCATTGTGGTGTGCAAGCTCTCTAGTTGTGGTGTGCGGGCTCTAGAGCACACAGGCTCAGTAGTTGCAGTGCGCAGGCTTAGTCCCCCCGCCCCGCCATGTGAGATCTTAGTTCCCAGACCAGGGATTGAACCTGCGTCCCCAGCATTGTAAGGCAGATTGTTAACCGCTGGACCACCAGGGAAGTCCCCTAAGTGCTTTAAATAGATTATTTCCTTTTGTCATTTAATCCAAAAAATAGAAAAAAAAACTCTATCAGGTGGGCATTGTAATTATCCCCATTTTATAGATGAGGAAACTGAGGCTCAAAGAAGTTGAGGAATGGGAAGTTAATTCCAGCAGTTTGTCTCCAGAGCCTGTTCTGTTAAGCACTGAGCTAGGCTGCCTCTGCAATCCAAGTCAGGATTTGAGCTACAGCTCAGGCTTTTTGATTCCCTATTACTTTTTGGGTAGGTACTACTGGTGTCTGTGATCTGCTAGTCTTGCTATTCTGTTATAAACAAAAATTGGATTAATGAAAAAATGACTTTTTCTGTTTGATATTGTCATTTAATGAACTGTTTTAACCACTAAAATTACATTAAAATACAGTATGTTTGTCAGCAAGTTATTGTGCAGGTTATATGTTACATTCCTAAAAATATTAGTAAGATTTCCTTAGAGGCTGATTTTGCTTCATATAAAAGATAATTCATTTGTTGGGGGCTTAGATTTGAGACAGCATCTGTATTAAAAAAACAAATATGAATTTTTTTCTAAAATTAGTTTTAGATAATTATGTAATTATATATTTTTGGTCAGTTTAAATTTCTAGTAATTCATATAGAAATGGATGTTTTATTTTAAATAACGTAAGACAAAGTATTAGGTGATTTAAAATGAGGGAAAAGATCCTTAAGTTTAGTGTAAGTATATTTTAGGACCAGTCAATGTCGTATCTAAATTTACTTTTTCCCTTTAATTTTGGTATTAAATCTCTTATTAGTAAGTTCGAAGGTTAACCCAAATGGTTACTTTAATTTTTTTTTATTAATGAGGAGAATCATAGAGAGTTTTCATTGTACATTATTATGTCCTTTAGATATTATTTGCTGTTTCTGAAGCTAAAGAGAAATGGAAAAGTGAGATTGCAAATATGGAGAAAAATGTCATACCTGGAAAGCAATTGGAAGAGAAGATTCATTCTCTGCAGAGAGAGCTTGAGTTAAAGAATGAGGAAGTCCCCATGGTTGTCAGGGCTGAGTTGGCAAAGGCCCAGAGTGAATGGAACAAAGAAAAGCAAGAAGAAATCCACAGAATTCAAGAACAAAATGAGCAAGATTACCGGCAATTTTTAGATGATCATCGAAATAAAATTAATGAGGTGCTTGCAGCAGCTAAAGAAGACTTTATGAAACAAAAAACTGAGCTGCTTCTTCAGAAGGAGACAGAATTACAAACGCGTTTAGACCAGAGTCGCAGAGAATGGACTGGGCAGGAAGCTAGGCGGATCCAACTGGAAATCCATCAGTATGAGGAAGACATCCTCACTGTCCTTGAGTTTCTCTTAAAGGACACCCAGAAGGAGCAAGCCAGTGGTTCAGAGAACAAGTACCTTTTGGAACTCATGTCGACTTGTTCTTCGAAATGGGTGTCCGTGCAATATTTTGAAAAACTAAAGACCTGCATACAGAAAGCATTTCAAGATATACTCTCCCTACTTATAGAAACTGTCAGCTCAGACTGGGGAAAGGTATGTCCCTGATAAGTGAAAAAAGCTATGGTTAAATGTGAAAGATGATTGTAGAAGCTGCATTTGGTACTTTTTCCTTTCTTCATTCTCCAGTTTAATAGGTGTAAGACTTGTGTCTTTACTAGTGGTTTAAAAAACTTTTAGCAAATTCAAAGGATTGCAATTTTGTTTTTGCCCCCCCCAAATTTGCTTCTTCATAGTGCTACAAATATGAGCAGAGCTTTTAGTTACTAGACATCTTTTTCCTAAAAAAATATATATATACTGTTCTTTGTAAGGGCCTGGGATTTCAGAAACGGAATAACTTTCTTTCCTATTTTTGTTTTTTGGGCATGACTACTTCAAGAAATATGCATCGTATTAAACTAGGGTTTCTTAAGATCTTCTGAAAAGTTTGGAGGCCTATTTCTTGCCCTCAAGGAATTTATATCTCATGTAGGCAAAAAATGCCAACTGGGTACAAAGAATATTGATATAGAAACAAGCAAGTAGAGGCATGGCTCACTCACACAAAAAGCCCAGTTTTGTTAGTGTACTATATATGTGCATGTAGAATGAATTAGTTGTATTCTTTTTGTTGTGTAAGTATTCTCTGACACCAGCTTTTAGTTTGTGTGGGAGATCTGATAAAACCAAAGTCTTGCTGCCTTATGATTAAAGACATTAGATATGCATGAAAAATCCGGAATGATATTCTAGGCATTGCGACCAGCCAATTTCAACATTTGGAATTCGAGGTAGAAAAAAAATGCCAATATTATAAGGTTTGTCGGATAGAAGAGTTGAGACGTAAGAACTACAGTTCATTAAAATATTGTGATTAAAGATTTTCATGGCCAGGATTGAGCATTTTGTATTAATACCTACTGGAAAGAGTTATAAGCTACAAAAAAATCTGAGTTACAGCTCCATACTTAGCGATAAACAGCTTATTTACCTTGGGTAGTCATAGTTGCTCATCTGAAAAATAACATACGAATCCCTGGTCTAATTCCCTGGATTTTGGTAGGATACAAATGACATAGTTTGATCTTTCTGCATCTTGCATTTGAAACACTGCAGAATTTTAGAGCCAAAGGAACCTGAAAGATCAATCTATCCCATCCCAATTCAACCCAGTTGATATTTTTATTCTTGATTTCACAAAGATGTTACTGCTTAATAGTTGCTTTTAATGTAAAATTAACTCAGCAAGACCACTTCCCATGAATACTGCATGATAGAGAATTTTTGGAAAAAGTAGATAATTAAGAAGAATTATTTATAGCAGACTTTAAGGGTAAGAAGTGATGGGAAAATCATGTTATATGCTTTCAAGTTTGCTTTTTTGAAGCAAAAGGAAACTTTTCTCTGCTATAAAAGTCAAGAAACTACCACACCTTTCTCCTACTGTTAATATATATAATCAACCCTGGGGTCTTTTTATAGGGCTTAAAATTGTGCAAGCAGTGTAAGATCCTCTGTAAGACTTTATGTGTCTCACACGTATATGGAGACAGAATCACATAATTTGGCTAAGAATTTAGACTTTTGCAGCTTTCACTGAGTGGGATCAGATTCTGTTCCTGAGAAAAAGGTGCCTCTGAAATGCCTAATCTGGCATTTGTCACAGAAGAATAATACTCAACCTTCTGCTGTCTTAGTGCTAACTCAGCTCAGGACCTTGAGATAAAGCAATAATTATAAAGCAGTGATTATAAATTTGCAATATGGGTGCCATAAGTGTGCAGAACTGTGATTTATAATTGATTAAATTTGTGGTTTTTAGAACTGTTCATGAAAATTAAAACTGGAAAAAAACGATCAGTATATATAAAACAAGTCCTCATTAAAATAACTTAGGTGATCAAGATTTAATTTTATTTTTAATCAATTTTGTTCAGCTTTATTGAGCTACAATTGACAAATAAAATAGTAAGATACTTACAGTGTCATCATGGTGATTTGATATACGTATACATTGTGAAAGGCTCCCCACCATCTAAATTAACACATCCATCACCGCACATATTTACCTTATTTTTTGTTGGTGAGAACATTTAAGTTTAGATGATCCAGATTTTAAATGGCAAGAATGCAATGAATTAAAAATATGGTTTTCAATAAAATGAATGCCTTATCAAATATATAATTTATATTCATATACTAAGTATATTAATACAGCAGTTCATAATAGATAAAAGAAAACAGAAATATCAACTGGAACAAAATTTTTAAACAAATTTAAGGATGTGTGTTTTGTGTTTTCTTACCACCCGTGTCAAGTTAAAACTAAGAGAAAAGGTTGCTGCTCCTGCCTTTTTTGCCATCTTGGCTTTTCTCCAGTTTTGAGTAGAAACTGGAAATATTGGCTGCCTTTGGGATCAGTTTTTATTACTCCTTTTGGCCTCAACCTCATACCCTCTTGATTGACTGGAGTTTGCATTGTCTCTGTACCTACTGACCTCTGCCTCTGTTGGGCGGCATGGGTAGGTTTCCTGACAATGAAATGAGTTTCTCAAAATCAAGGCTTCTAGAATTAAGCATATATAATGTATTTTAAGTAATTAAACAAGACAGCTTTACTCAAGATTACCTGTTCTGTTTGAAATTTAGTAGTTGTCTAAAATCTGAAAATATATTGCCTTAAAAGAATGTCCCACCATTAATGAATTTAGTAGCTGTGCTGCCAAAACAGAAACTAGAATGCAGGAAGTGTTCAATAAATATTAGTGAGGAAATGGTCTTGTGCAAGATGTTTCACTTAGATGAGCCTCAGTTTCTCTCCTTCACATTGGCATTCGACTGTCTTTCCTTGTGAACAAATGACAATATGTATTAAAGTATTTAGAAACATAACATACTATATGTTTCAAAAATTGTTTTTACTGTTGTTACTTTCAATTCATGGGAGGCAAAAGGTTGGTACTATAGTTTCTAATGAATTTTCTCCCTGCTGCAGTGAAAATGTTCTGGATTTTCAAAAACAATTCTGATTTCACATAGTCTGTCCTGTGGTTTGATCACAGAAACCATTAAAATATCTTAGAAGTGGAAACTATATCTCCTGTCTGTCCCATAGCTGGCCCACCAGTCCTCTGTTGGATAATGTTCTAATTGGGAAAATATGGTTATAGGAGTCTAGTTCATAGTAATGACAGTATTCACATAAAACCCTAAGAAAAATATTGGTGATAGTTTAGGCAAGATGTTTTTCAGGCTGTGTTTTCTTTTTATATTTTTAATATTAGTATTTTGAGTAGAGAAAGATTTTCAATAAGCATTAACTATGAAGATAATCTGTTTCAGAGAAATATGACCAAGATCTCTAAGGATCCTGCCACAAGGGTCACTGGCAGAGGAGACCCTAGGGTCCTGGCGATCCTTCCTGCACTTACATCTGGACACCATGCTCAGCCCTTGGCCATGCAAGAAGCAGAAGCAGAAGCTGGTAATGGGATTTTGTTCCTACTATTCTTTGCATTATCCATAATCCCAGTTCCAGAGGGTTGTTTTGAGGATAAAAGGAAATCAAAGACGTGCACAGTTTTCAGGAATGAAAAAATGTGTGATATTACTCCTAAGTAATGTGTGTCCTCTCCCCAGGTTTCATTTTGTATTAGAAGACAGGGTTGCTTTAGGCTCTCTTACTTCCTATCTTTTCATGGTCTTCCCTCCATTCATAAGTGACTCTCATTATGAGGAGAATAATGAGAATTTTAGTAGAGAAGTCATGTTTTTATTTCCTGGCTTTGATGAGAAAGGGTTACACATAAGAGAATTGCCAAATCACTGAGACCTTTCCATTCAATTTATTGAAGCTTATTTCAACTATTTTTAATAGAAATCTTTCTGAAGTGTGTTAAGAGTTTTCTGATGCATTCGTGGGTTTCTTGAGGTTGGGGGGCAGTGTTTTTATCTCTTCCTCTCCACCAGCTGTCAAAGTGAATGGCACATAGTTTGTGTTCCTTGAATATTTGATGAATTAATAATTTAACTTTTACTTTGTGACTTAGAGTTGTCAGTTCAAAAAGAATTGCACTGTGCTACAGCCCCTTGAGGTGTTCAGAGCTCGCTGAGGAATATGGGCTTATACTGTCTATTTACTGGGATTTTTAACTAGGAACTGCCATATTCTTTATAAGCTGCAGTTCTTTTAGGACATTGACCCCTTGCAGCCTGCTCCTTCCCTCCATGTACAAACCATACGTACTTTTTGTTTCTTGTCTGCTGTCTCCATTGTAACCTGGAAAAGAACTAAGAATTGCCAGAACAAATCATATGTACAAAGTCAATAGCCTTAGTTTCCACGTTTCTAATTCAGCAGGCATATTAACAGAGTCTTAGAGAATCTCTGCCTTTCCTAATAAGTCAGTTGACAGTTATTTTTCTCATTGCCCATCCAGAAACCCTTTTTCCTTATCTCTAGATTCTAGATAGTTGAGAATATCTTTTTGCCAATTAGTTAAATGCTAATTTACCAATTAGTAGGGTAATACTATCTTAATTTGTATCTTGCTTCCTACGTTTCAATGTCATTTTATGTCTGTTGTCATGTTTGGAATAACCTGAGAATTACTTTCTAATCTGTGAAATGCATAGAAGTGAGTTTTAAATATTATGTGGGAGGTCCAATCAATATGAAAGAAATTAGGTTTGACTTAGGACAAATCCAACTATAAAAAGATTTACTTTTCTTTCTTTAATCTTTTTTCCCTAAAAACAAACACATTAACAAATTCATAAGTTGGAAAGGGTTAAATAATCCAAAACATATAAAGTCCTTTATAATCCTACCACCAGAGAGTACCACTGTTAGTAGTGTGGTTATATTCTCCTAATATCTTATCATTTTAAAAACTAATTTAAATATTAATTATGAAATACTTGATACATGCAAAGAATATATGTAATACACATGTAAGTTATGAACCTAACAACCAGGAACCCACTATTTGACTTAGGAAGTAGAACATCACCAGTACTGTTGAAGACCCCTGTGTGTTTCACCACAATTCCATCCCTGTAACTTCCCCACAATCTGAGGTAATAAATATTCTGATTTAAAAAAATCATCTTCTTGCTTTTCTTTGTTTTGACCAAATATAGGTATACTCAGAAAGCTTTTGCTATATTTTGTTTGTCTTTTAACATTATAAAAATGGTTTAATACTTGTTTTAGTCTTTGTAACTTGTTTTTTTTTTCCCCACTTAATAGCAAGCTTGTAAGATTTGTCTTTTTAATGCATATAGCTCTGGTTCATTCATTTTCATTGCTGTATAGTATTCCATTGTGTGAATATACTATAATTTATTCTCTTATCAATGGACATTTGCCAGGTTTCTAGGTTTACAAAACCATATCTTAAATGAAATATATAAATGCCATGTATGGTGATGCTTCATTAATCCTTTGATGCTCGTAAACTTAAATAGCACCATTTAAATGAAACTAAAAAGTCAGAAGAGAGCTAAGAGGGCTTCCCTTGTGGCTCAGTGGTTGAGAGTCCACCTGCCGATGCAGGGGACACGGGTTCGTGCCCCGGTCCGGGAAGATCCCACATGCTGTGAAGTGGCTGGGCCCGTGAGCCATGGCTGCTAAGCCTGCGCGTCCGGAGCCTGTGCTCCGCAACGGGAGAGGCCACAACAGTGAGAGGCCCACGTACCGCAAAAACAAAACAAAACAAAAAAAACAGAAGAGAGCTAAGAATAATTTTTCTGGACTAATGTTTTTACATCAACATTTTGGATATTGGCCTCTGAGCCTGTGCCAATTTGTATTCCTACTTTATTATATCAATTATATTAATAGTAGTAATCTATTTCTGTATCATTTTTATTACTTAAATTTTACATATTGCTTAAATTTTATAAACTCTATGTGTTACTAATAGCAATAGCTGTTCCTTTTCATATGGTTGCTCCATGCCAGGTACTGTGCCAAACAAATTTTATACATTTATACCTCCTGACAGTTTTGAATCTTTTTTTCATTTGGAGATAATTTCAAGCTTACAAAAAAGTTGCAAAAATAAATATAGTTGCAAAGAACACTCATATTCCCTTTACCTAGATACACCTATTGATAACATTTTATTCCATTTGTGCTCCTCTGTGTGTATGTGTCTCTGAACATTTCATTTTTTCCTGAACCACTTGAAGATAAGTTATATACCTTATTCCTTTTTACCCCAAAGTACTTCAGTGTATATTTTCCCAAAATAAGGATTTTTCTTGTATACCTTAGTACAGTAAATTTAACATTAGATGAAAATGTGTTATACAATTATATCAGTCTACTGTTTGTATTCTAATTTTGTCAATTGACCCAATAACGTCTTTACAGCATTTTTTCCCCACAGTACAGCAATCTGTCTGGGGTCAGGTGTTATGTTTATTTATTTATTTATTAACATCTTTATTGGAGTATAATTGCTTTACAATGGTGTGTTAGTTTCTGCTTTATAAAAGTGAATCAGCTATACATATACAAGTGTTATGTTTAGATGTCATGTCTCTTTAACCTCCTTTAATCTAGGATATTCCTCTTTGCCTTTTATGACATTGATGTTTTTGACAGACATTCTTTGCTCTCCCAAACACCCGTCAACCCCTGGCTTTTAATAGAACCTTTTCCTTGTTTTGGGTTTATCTGATATTTCTTCATGATTTTGATTCGAGTTGTTTTCTTAGCTGGAACACTGCATAGGTGATGTGCTATCATATGTGGAGGTACTCAATGCCTGCTTGTCTTTTATTGGTGAGGTTCATTTGAGCACCTGGTCAAGGTGTTGTCCAGTTTCTTCACTGTATAATTACTGTGTTTTTACCCCATCACAACTAATAAGCAATCTGTGGGGAGACACTTTCAAGACCATAAAAATGTCCTCCTCATTAAAACTTTCCATTATGTTTAGCAGTCATTGCTGAATCTTATCTGATCCAGTCTTTACTCTGGCAGTTGCAAAAATTTTAATTTTTTCACCTCCAGACCTCCTTCTACTTTTACCATTTGGCACTTGGTATATTGTTATCACTGAGAATCCTCCTCTCTAGTTTGCCTGTGTAGTTACTACCTGTTTGTTTATTTTTTTATTTATCTGTCCGTCTACCTATCAACCAACTTACCTACCTATCCATCTATCCATCCATTTATCCCATTATCGTAGGATTATTGGTGTGACTCAAATTCCTATTTTTTCAATATTTTATAATTCATTACTATACTTAATTAGTGTTCAAATTGTCCCAGATTCAGCTAATGGAGCCCCTTCAAACTGGCTCCTATGTCCTTGTGACATGCCTGTGTTTTTGAGTAATTTCTTAATTTTTGGCATAGCAAAATATTCTAGTCTCATCTTGTATATACCCTAAGTACTGGAGTCAGCCATTTCTTGAAGATCCCTGGTTCCTTTTAGTGGGGAATTGTATTCAATACTACGATCTGAGCATTGGGTTTCATGGCAATTTTTAAAACAGATGGTATTATTCAATGTTACATATTAGAGAACTAAGTCTCAAGAGAGGTTAAGTAATACAACAGCTGGTAAATAGTGGAAACAGGATTTAAATTCAGGTCTCTCTCTTAAGCATCATGCTCTTTTCAGTTACACTGTAGCCTTTAGTCATGTCATCTGGTTTCCTTTCCTTCCTTCCTTTTTTTAGTCTAAATTGATACAAAAGTTTGCTATCATTTAATTTTTGCAGATAAGAAAAAGATCCTTGAAATTAAAGATTCATGTGGTGGACACTGCTTCCAAGAACTTGAAAAGGCAAAGCAGGAAT
>NW_006782914.1:2639311-2654375 GCF_000442215.2 Lipotes vexillifer
TCTGAAAATAAAACTGGAGAAATGCTATAGGCATCTTCAGCATTTAGAAAGGAAGCACAAAGCTGTAGTGGAAAAAATCGGAGGTTAGCATTTAAAGTAGCACTGCTACCAGTATAAATCTCTTTGATCCTTTTGAAATGTTCAAATGTGACATTGTAGTTAATGTAGGCGGTGATTCTCTTTGGGGATAATTATAAACTAATTTGGACCTTATTTTTACTAACCAAATTATTATTATTGAACTCAAGAGGAAAATTGGAGCTCTGATTAAAAGGTCACATTCCTTCTTTTTTTGATTGAATAGCTTCTGAGTGTGCAATATGTGTCAAGCAGCATTGTAGGCACTGGGGATACAACAATGAAGACATCAGACAAAATTCCACTTTTGATGCAGATGCACAGGACTCTGTTCTGTGCCTTCAAGAAGCTTACCATTAAGTGAGGAGAACTGAAAATAGATTAATAAATAATTTCAGCTCTGAGTATCTGGCCGTATGTTTGTGTAAACCTGGAAGAAAGGATGTTAATTAACTTTTCCTCCTATTAAAGTTAAGGAAGACTTGACTAAGCCTTGAAAGATGAAGGTGTTTGCCAAAGAGAACAGCATTCTAGGCAGCGGGAGAAGACATGACCCAAGGCATGCGGGTCTGATCTGGCCTCCTTTCCGTCCATTCTTCACAACAGTGTCAGGAAATTATCTAAGAGGGATATCTTCTGCCATTTCCTATTGCCCTTTTTGCACAGGCTCCGGACGCGCAGGCTCAGCGGCCATGGCTCACAGGCCCAGCTGCTCCGCGGCATGTGGGATCTTCCCGGACCAGGTCACGAACCTGTGTCCCCTGCATCGGCAGGCGGACTCTCAACCACTGCACCACCAGGGAAGCCCCCTATTGCCCTTTTGAAGAAGGGAAGCTTTTGGGCTCATGAGGCTGCTCCCTCTTACCTTTCACTGTTGACTTGTATCCTGTGCTTTATATTCTTTACATTTGAAATATTTCAGATGCTTGAGCTGATCAGGGATTTTCTTCTGCTGCTGGAGCTTGAATACAATATTATCATTCTGTCCTACACTTTCCCCTCTCATTCTCGTTTTGGTCTAACTCTTCCTCATCCTTTAGGATTCAACTGAGAAGATACCTTATCTGCAGAGCCTTGATTTTCCCCAGTCTGGGTTAGACGGGCTGCTCCTATGAGGCCCCAGAGCACTTGGCTCTTCCTCAATTAATATTCTGCATTTCACTTTTTGGTTACTTGCCCACTATCTTTTTTTTTTTTTTTTGGTACGCGGGCCTCTCACTGTTGTGGCCTCTCCCGTTGCGGAGCACAGGCTCCGGACACGCAGGCTCAGCGGCATGGCTCATGGGCCCAGCCACTCCGCGGCATGTGGTGTCTTCCCAGACCAGGGCATGAACCTGTGTCCCCTGCATCGGCAGGCGGGCTGTCAACCACTGCGCCACCAGGGAAGCCCGCCCACTCTCTTTTTTAACCTATAAATTTCTTGAGAATAAGGAATTATCTTTGATCTTCCTTATAGTCATGGTGCCCATTACATACCAGACAGCAATAAATGTTTGAATGAATGAAGGACTGAATGCAAGGGTCTCAAATAATGCTTCATCCAGGAAAGACCAGACAGATAGGTTCACTCTTTTTTTCTGCATTCACCTCTGTCGCTTGCCTGGACACCAGTCATATCTTTCTGCTTCCAGTCTTCGCCCCTCCAATCCATTCTCCATCAGGCAGCTAGAGCGACCTTTTTTTTTTTTTGTCTTCTGGTGTCTGATTTATTCTGAGTGCACAATTAGTGTTGCTTTATTTCAGTTTCTGGTTTACAATTTGACACGCAGTTTAGATACAGGCTCTGTTAATGACATGCTTCCTGAATCAACCTTTTGAGATATTATTATTATTACAATTATTAGGATATTTCCTATTCAAAAAACAAAACTGAAGACATCAGTTTAAAATCCCCAATGACATTCTAGATGCATAAGTAATACATAAAGATTCTACCAGTTGGAGAATTTCTGAAGGAATAGAGTGACGTTTTAAAAAAGTAAATTGGATCGTCACACTGTCTTGTTTCAAACCTTCAGTGACTTGTCTGACTCTCGGTATGAAATACAAACACTTTAACATAGAGTTTAAGAAGCCCTTCATGATCCCACATCTGCCAGCCCCTCAGCCTTGTTCCCCAACTGCCCCTGCCCAGCCCTCTTATTCTCTAACAGAGCTGCGACAGGGGTTTCCTTGTCTCTTTTCTCCGAGTCTCTTTGCATCTCTTCCTTTACCCCACCATCTGTCTTCCCATCTGGTCACACTGCCTCGCTAACCCTACTCATCAAAGCCCTGGCTCATGCCTTCCTCAGAGAGGCTTTCCTAACTACCCCAGACTTGGTCAGGTTCCTCCATTAGACATTCCCCACAGCTCCTATGAGTTTTATAACATTCATGAGCTTGCCATTATTTATTGTCTCTATTCTCCTTTGGAGTGTGATGGTGACAAGGATGAAATCCTGTCCTAGCACTTAGCACAGTACCTGGCATCATAGCACACTCGGTAAATCTTGTTGCCCAAGAGCAGCCACCTACTCTCACCTACGGCTTGCTAAGTCTGTTAGACATAGATGATAATTACTTTAAGGAAAGAAAGGATTTTAGGAATTTTGAGATAAAAAACAACACAGTTCCCGTGGTGATTGCTTAGCTCTTTAATAGAGGCCAGAGAGTAAATTTGTCCAACTGTGGATATAGATACAATGTGGCTATTGTAAATTTTGATGAAAATCTGTTTTACATAATAAAATGACGAGGGCAGTTGGATGTGATTATTCTTTATAAATAATAATATTTAGCACCATACATTGTGATCATACAGTAGTTATTCTACATAGTGCTTTTTGAGGCTGATAACTTCTATAATTCGTGGATTTGGAAATAATCCAACAAAGTTGATAGTTAGCTCAAAACAGCAGGCTGATAAAAGGAGTCAGTGTCAGAATTTAAGTCATTTGATAGTTTGATTTCAGTGTTTGTCTTAATGGAAATCTATTAGTTGATAATATTTTTGTTATTGTGGTGGTTTTTTGTTTCTTAAATTCCATTTTCCACTGTCATGATAGCATTTATTGAAAAGTGATGGAGTAAGAGTAAGCGGTTTAGAAATATACAAGCTATATCCATCACTGGGGGAACAGACTGATTCATTCCCCAACTTATAGGGTGTGTTGAAAGGGTGGCGTAGCAGGAAATATGGGGTGCCATGTTCATAGGTATTAAATGTTGATATTGCCAGGCCTTGTATAAGATGTTGTTCACTTACTGTATTATTTCCATTATAATCTTCAAGGTAGGTGATACTGTCCCCACTTTACATATGAAAAAACTCAGGTTCAGAAAGATTAAGTAATTTTCCTAAGCTCATCCAGCTGGTTAGAAGAAAAGCTAGGATTTAAACCTGTGTGTCTCTGACTCTGAAATTCATGCTTTGTTCTCTGTACCACATGGACTCCATCAGTCTCCTCATCTTCTTTTTAAAAGTTCAAAGAATTGAACATCTTACATTATTTCTGAAAATGGCACATACTTAAGCTTAATATTTTTTAAATTTTGTATTGAGGTACTTGTTCAATGATCATTTATATGAGCATAGACTGTATATCAAGGTCCATGAGGGACATGGAATTAGGAAACCTACTATGTTTCTAAATAAAGCCTTTAGTCTAACTGGAAAACAAAACACATGCGTATAAAACAATTGGAAATTTATTCCAGGACAGTGTGTAACCCAGAACAAGATGAAAATGGAATATAGGTTTAAAGTGCTGAGAAAATAGAACAGCGAGTGGTCAGATTAGGGTTTATCAGGGAATGAATGACACAGGGAGCAAATGGAAATTTTTCAGTCTCTTGTATAGAAATTTGTGCTGGTAATTTAAGGGAAAGACTGAGAGAAAAAGAGATTAATTGACCAATATACTATAAACTTTCTTTTTTAGAAGAGAATAGTAAAGTTGTTGAAGAATTATTAGAAGAAAACAATGACATGAAGAATAAATTGGAAGAACTGAGAGCACTTTGTAAAACACTACCACCAAGGTAGGCTTTTACTGTTACAAAGAAATCGTTTATTTCTGTGTATCTTTGCTTTTTTTTTTTTATTATCAGTCGTATCAATAATATCATACCAAGAATATCAGTTACTTTTATTGTTACATAGCAAAAAGTATAAAAAAGAAGAAAATCTTCTAAAACCCTGTCCCCAGAAGATATCCTTTATTTAGTATATGTGCTGCCGAAGCGAGCACTTTACCCTTTATTTAAGTCCTTTTATACACACACAAGATGTGCACATGTTTTAAAAATTGAGATTATCGTATAAGCTATTTTGTAACCTTTTGTTAATATTATAATATAAACACTTCCTCCGTGCCATTGGATATACTCCTATAATGTGCTTTTCAATAGCTACATAGATTTTCATCATGGGGATTTATCATGATTTATTTAAGTAACTATGACACAAGTTGTTGGCATTTTTCTCCTAAATAATTATAATAAAGATCCCCATATGTGAATTTTTTAGCACATCTTAGCTTATTTTATTGGAATATATATATATATATTTTTTTTTTTTTCAAGTTATGTTTTTCACTTAAAATCTCTGTTTTTGCAATCTTTGGTTTGTTTTTAGGTCACTGTCAGAAGGGGCCATTGAACATTCCTGCCTGCCATGCAATGCGGTGGCCTTGGAAGAACTTCGTGGGCAGTACATTAAAGCTGTAAAAAAAATTAAGCGTAAGTCCCTAAAGAGATTCCCACGATTTTAAGGTGGTTTGGGTCTTTTTTGTAACTAGCAGTAGTAATTTTGGGGAATTTTCTGAACTACCTTGTTCTCACCTGCTTTTAGAAGAGATCACTGATAGCTTTTCTAAGTTATGTAGATGATTTTACCCAAGTAAATTTGGAGTTTGCCCCCCAAAATTTGGAAGTGGTAAAAGGATAGAGCTATTTTTATATTGTTAATTATCCTGGGGTTTTTTTTGGGGGGGGGTTATTTTTAAAGTATAATTGACATATACCACTATATTAGTTTCAGGTGTATAACATAATGGTTTGATATTTGTAAGTGATCACCACAGTGTCTAGTTTCCCCATCACCATACAAAGTTACAAAATATACAATACAGTAGTAGTTCCCCCTTATCTGAGGATTTGCTTCTGTGGTTTTGGTTATCTGTGGTCAGCTGCAGTCAGAAAACATTAAGTGGAAAATTCCAGAAATAGATAGTTAAAAAGTGTTAAACTGTGGGCCATTCTGCGTAGCATGATGAAATCTCATGCCATCCTGCGACATCTGCCTCCAGATATGAATCATCTCTTTGCCCAGTATATCCTGCCTGTTGGTCAATTAGTAGACACCTTGATTACCAGATCCACTGTATCACAGTGCTTGTGTTCGTCACCCTTCTTTTACTTAATAAAGCCCTCAAAGTACAAGAGTAGTGATGCTGACAATTCATCTATGCCAAAAAGAAGCTGTAAAGTGCTTCCTTTAAGTGAAAAGGTGAAAGTTCTTGACTTAAAAAGGAAAGAAAAAAAGAATCATATGGTGAGGTTGCTGATCTACAGTAAGAACAAATCTTCTATCCGAGAAATTGTGAAGAAAGAAAAAAAAGTATACGCTAGTTTTGCTGTCACACGTCAAGCTGTAAAAGTTACGGGCACAGTGAATGCTTAGTGCTTAGTTAAAATGGAAAAGACATTAAATATGTAACTTCGTTAAAATATATTGTTAAGGGCTTCCCTGGTGGTGCAGTGGTTGAGAGTCTGCCTGCCGATGCAGGGGACACGGGTTTGTGCCCCGGTCCGGGAAGATCCCACATGCTGCAGAGCGGCTGGGCCCGTGAGCCATGGCCGCTGAGCCTGCGTGTCCGGAGCCTGTGCTCCGCAACAGGAGAGGCCACAACAGTGAGAGGCTCGCATACCGCAAAAAATAAATAAAATATATTGTTAAAGTTGCTCTATTTTATTATTAATTATTGTTCATCTCTTACTGTGCTTAATTTATAAAATAAATGTTATGACAGGTATGTATGTATAGGAAAAAATGTAGTATATTTAGGGTTCAGTACATGGTTTCAGGCATCCATTAGGGGTCTTGGAATGTATCACCTGCAGAAAAGGGGGGACTACTGTACAATATTATTCACTATAGTCACCGTGCTGTGCATTACATCCCCATGACTTATTTATGATTGGAAATTTGTACCTATTGACCCTCTTCTCCCATTTTGCCCACCCTCCAACCCTCTCCCCTCTGGCAACCGCCAGTCTGTTCTCTATTTGCTTTGTTTTTTTAGATTCCACATATAAGTGAAATCATACAATATTTGTCTTTCTCTGTCTGACAGTTCACTTAGCATAATGCCCTCAAGATCCACCCAGGTTGTCACAAATGGCAAGCAATTTCATTCTTTTTTATGGCCAAGTGGTATCATTGTATGTGTGTACCACATCTTCTTTATCCATTCATCCATTGATGGACACTTAAGTTGTTTGGCTATCTTGGCTATTGTAAATGATGCTGCAATGAACATAGGCACACGTGTATCTTTTTGAATTAGTGTTTTCATTTCTTTTGGTAAATATCCAGAAGTGAAAATGCTGGATCATATAGTAGTACTATTTTTCTTTTTTTTTTGAGGAATCTCCAGATTGTTTTCCATAGTGGCTGTACCAATTTGCATTCCCATCAACAATGCATAGCGTTTCCCTTTTCTCCACATGCTCACTAACACTTCTTGGTCTTTTTGATGGTAGCCGTTCTAACAGGTATGAGGTGATATCTTATTGTGATTTTGATTTGCATTTCCCTGATGGTTAGTGATGTTGAGCATCTTTTCATATACTTGTTGTCCATATCTATGTTTTCTTTGGAATCTATGGTAAGAAAGGTAAAGAAAGTAGTCCAGTCTGATTCTTTTGCATGTGGCTGCCCAGTTTTTCCATCACAATTTTTTGAAGAGATTGTCCGTTCCCCATTGTATATTCTTGCCTCCTTTGATGTAAATTAATTGACCATGTGTGAGGGGTTTTATTTCTGGGCTCCACATATTGTTTCATTGATCTGTTTGTCTGTGATGTCAATACCAAACTGCTTTAATTACTATAGCTTTGTATTGTAGTTTGAAACCAGGAAGCATGATGCCTCCAGCCTTTGTTGTTCTTTTTCAAGATTGTTTTGGCTATTTGGAATCTTTTGTGGTTCCACACAAATTTTAGGAATTTGCTAAGCTACTCCAGCTTTCTTTTGGTTTCCATTTGCATGAAACATTTTTCCATCCCTTCCCTTTTAGCCTGTATATGTCCTTAGATCTGAAGTGAGTCTCTTAAACATTTCTTGTATTTCCTATTTTTCTGTTGAAGTTCTCTCTGTGTTCATTCATTCTTATTGGTGAGCGTCCTTATGACCATTACTTTGAACTCTTTATCAGGTAAGTTACTTACATCCCTTTCATCAAGGTTTTTTTCTGGGGTTTTGTCTGGTTCTTTCATTTGGAACGTATTTCTCTGTTTCTTCATTTTGCTTGACTCTCTATGTGTTTATTTCTATGTAACAGCTACCTCTCCCAGTCTTGAAGGAGTGGTCACAGGAAGACTGGGGTGTGTTTCAGGCTGCTGTCTGTGCAGTGTCCTGGGGGGTGTAGCTTGCCAAGAATTATCTCTCCAGTTTTTTCAGTCCTGTGGGGTCCAGAAATGCAAGCCCTCTAGCCACCAGAGCCAGGTGTTCAAGGGGTTTCCCCTGTGTGAACTGTGCACACCTGCTGCGTTTGGTGTGGTGGGGCTTCAGTGGAACACCAGGCTGGGTTTGGCATGGTGGGGCCACCATGGAGTCCAAGGGTGGGGCAAATGGCTCTAGCAAGGTAGAGGGAGAGTGTAAAAATGGCGCCTGCAAGGGCCAGTACTACTAAGGTAGAAGAGTACAAAAATGGTTCCCGCCAGCACCTGTGTTCCCTGGGAGAGTTCTAACAGATTCTGCCCTTCTGGCAGATGCTTTAAGATCAGCAAGTACATCTCCTTAACATAAGGTCTAGGCATTTTTAATGCTGCTGTTTTTGCACTGGGTTCCTGAGTTGAGTGAGTCTGTGCGTGAGTCCTGTAGGAGTGGAATCTCAGGTTCCTATAGCACTTTATGTCTCCTGGACGTAGGCCCCATTAGTTTTCAAAGCCAGATGTTTTGGGGGCTCATCGTTCTGGAGCAGGTCCTAAGGGTTGGGGCACCTGATGTGGGGCTCAAACCCCTTGCTCCTCAGGGAGAAGCTTTGTTTTTGTGATATTCCTCCTGATTGTGGGATGTCATGCCAAGGGTGAAGGTTGTGGCAAGATTGTGTCTCTGCATCTCCTACTCACCTTGATGTGTCCCCTTTATCCTTTGTGTGGGGTGGCTCTTGGGCTAGTTCTCAGGTCTTTTTAAGAGACAGTTGTTCCATATGTAGCTGTAGATTTGGTGTGTACGTGGGAGGATGTGAGTTCAGGATTTCCTGTACCGCCATCTTGAACTGCTTCCAAGATTTTTCTTCTTGGACACTAATATTAAACTAAAAATTTCATAATCTTACAACTTAAATAACTACTACCAAAGAAAATGTCATATGAGTTTAAATGAGCAATTACTACTTTCTTCCATAAACTTTTAAGGACCATGAAAAATGGGTGTAATTAGGAATTGTTCTGTTGTCTCTATTATTTTCATAATGGATTATGTCATAGATGTAAATTTGTTTATCAAGTCCTCTAGTACTAGGTGGTGCCGCATATCCTGCAGAACATTTCTGTGGTTTATGTTTTCCCAGTAGAATACCTCCTGGTTTTTAATTGCAATATTGCATAGTTGGTATGTATGTCCCAGAACAATACCAGTGTTTATGTACAAGAAATGTATATTTACCTCCTAAAATTGCATTCATTTTAAACAGAATTAGTGGGAAAGGTCTCAAGTTCCAAATATAATTGGTAGATCATCAGAATCACGGTGGAGATGTTTTGAAAAGCCCACTCAGTATCGGTATAGAGAATGTGCTTCTTAGCTGTTGCCGGTACTAACAGAGTCCATATTCCTAGAAAGAAATTTACTTTTTGTTAACAATTATAGTGATTGGAAAGTGAAATTTTAAGCTTTTCTTTTTCATTCTAACATGATAACTTGTTGTGTATTTATGTGTATTGTTTTACATTTTAGAAGTTGGTTGGAAGTTTTGTTTTGACATGTACTCCATCAAAATTCTTCCCACTTGAAGTAATGAAAAATAGTCTTCCACTTAGCATTTTTGCATAGAATGTGTAATTTTCAGGAAGAGCTTACTGATATTCAGGGAGATTCCTTTATGAGTTGGAATCCTTAATATAATAGGGATGATAATATTCTAGAGGTAGGATGTAGTCCTGGATTTAGGACAAAATGTTAACCTTGTATAGTGGTAGTTCCAATCAAAGCACACTGAGTTAAATATAAAAGGAAGACTTGAAAGCTGTGAACTGTTTTTAAATGTAAATTTCAGGAGTCATCGTAAGTCTCATCTCTCTCTCTGCAATAGCATTTTGTACATATCTCTCATGGATTGTAGTATTATATTTAGTTGGATACTCATAAGTGCTGCCAAAAGAATTGAATAAATAATGAAACATGGATTTTCAGAGCACAAGTAAACAAGAATATGAATCCAGCTCATATTACCTCCTTTCTCTCTTTCTTTGTCTGCTTCTCTCTTCCTTTCTGCCTTACCCTTTCTGTATATTTCTTTTTTCTCTTGTCTTAACTAGACATAATATGTAATTGAAATGCATAAATTTCTGTGCCTCATATTAATGATAACTGCTTGCTTCAGTGTTTCAAAATATGACAGTTTCCCTGGGGGATATGCCATATTTCCTTACCATATATGTCTGTCATCATTGTAAAAGGACTTTTGGATTACTCCTGCTTTGAGTCTACCAAAAAATGGTGACCAGAAATATTCCATTTTAATGATTGTAGAAAACTATAATGTTTAAACTGTACATCCAATCACTTCATCTCCCAGAAAATTGGTCTGAAGTCTGCCTCTCCTGTTTTGGAAAAACTGCTAATAAATGTGCATTTTGTGGGGATTCCCCCGGCCTCCAGGTGATATGCTTCGTTATATTCAGGAGAGTAAGGAAAGAGCTGCAGAAATGGTAAAAGCAGAGGTATTGCGAGAACGTCAAGAAACCTCCCGAAAGATGCGCAAATATTATTTGATTTGCCTCCAACAGATTTTGCAGGATGATGGAAAAGAGGAAGGGTAAGTTCTGTCTGAACAGTGTGTCCTGAGAGTACCAGGACAGCATGTTGTCGTTTTCTAAGCATTTTCCTTAGCCACAGAATTAACTGTGTCTACATGATGAGCCATTAGGGATTAAGAGAGGCTTAATGTCTGTGCTGCCCTAAGTGGTGGCAGAGCATATAGGAAAACAGAAATCCTGGGGCTAAGGAATCTTATTTTTTCCTTTAAACTGTATTAATTTCATATTCTGGAATTCCCCACAGGGCTGAGAAAAAGATTATGAATGCTGCTAGCAAACTTGTTATGATGGCAAAATTGCTGGAAACACCTATTTCTAATAGATCCCAGAGGAAAACTACACAGTCAGGTATGTCAAAATGAGTTACTTGAAGGGTTTTTCTCTCCCTCTTTTTTAGATATTTAATATCTTTAGTATAGAGAATGTAAGGGGTGAGAGCTTGAGTTATCCAGTTGTGTGCATGTTTTACTTAAACCGGAAACTTACAAAAAAACAGTGTAGAGTTTCCAGTTCAAGTAGGCAGACTGAGCTTACGCACCAGGTTCCTCTTGCTGCTTCCATCCCTAGAAATGATAGAAAAGATTTTAAACGACAGTATAGAAGGAGAAAAAGAAGAAATTATACCTGAGCTTTTAAAAGTTACAACTGATAAATCGGAGGCTGTGAGAAATCCCTGAAAGAAGGCAAACACTGTAAACTGAAGATGGAAACCTCAGTTCAGAACTCCCAGAAGATGATAGTTACGAGTGGGAGCAATATTGAAACTGTTCTACGTGTGAAGGTGGTATGTTCCAGGAGAAGTACTAAGCCTAGGGGATACCAATGGGGTAATTAGCTGGTGTTCCAGAGCGGCTGAAACCAGGTGGGATTGCCCTCTTTATTTCTCCTTATCTTTCTTCCTGAATCTCAGATTGGGCTAGGTAAGAGCACCAGGAACAGAGAGTCTGGGAACTGGGCAGTGCTCTAGGTGGCTAGCCACACCGAGGAGGAACTGAGAGCCCAAATCCCAGAGTACCAGGTATCAGGTCTTTCTACCCTGCTGCCCATTCCTTCCCACTCCACTTCCAACTCCTTTAAACAAGCAGCAGATACTGTACTCAGGACATCTGAAAGATAAGCATTCAAGAATTACCACATATTTATAGAAACCCAGCACCATGAAGAAAGATACCAAAATCAAAATAAGACAAAGCAAAAAAAAAAAAAAAAAAAAAAAAAAAAAAAAAAAAAAAAAAAAAAATCCACAACAGAACTTATACCTAAAAATATAGAATTAATAGAACAAACAACAGGACCTAAGAATGTTAGAAAAATACAGTATTCTCAGAAAGATGTAGGAGGATATTATAGAGGAAACTAACAATATGCTAAGATTTATACTATTTTCAAGGAGAAGATGTAGATACTGATAACTCTAGAGATTGCTAGAAAAATACAAGTTTAAGTATGTGTATAAAAATTTAAGGCTAACAGAGAAATAGAATATATAATTTTCAAAGTAGTAGGGGTAAAACTTGGAAGAAAACGTTTCAATCTAATAATCTAGAGAGAGGAAAAATACATGTAGAAAGAATGGGTAAATAGAAAATAATAGTAGGTTGAAACATCAACTAAATTCACTAAATGTGAATTGGTTAAACTCACTTATTAAAAAACCACAATTTTCAAACAGTTTTAAATATTCTAGACATATGTTATTCCAGATAAGAACATTGTCAAAAATTCAAAATAAAGGACTGGAAAGTGATATACCAAGCAATGCAATGTTGATATTAGATAAATTATAGAGTTAAATACAATATTAGGTAAATTAGAGTTAGCATTAAACTGACCAAAGTGATAGTTTATAATGATAAAGGAGCAACCTCCCAAGAAGCTATAAATGAATTCTTTCTGTTCATAATAAAATAACTTTAGAATATATGAATCAAAAGCTGATGGAAAAACATGCAAAAAATTAGTAAATTCCCAGTGACACTGGGAGGATTTGAACATATCTGTGAGGAACTGGGGTTTTTGCACTTCTGGAAAGCTTGAAGCAAAGACTGTTCAGGAATTTCCAAGTTTGATGTTGGTAAATGTTCTTCAAATAAAAGCACAGAGATTATTTGTGTAAATTTTGAAATGGCAATGTGAACCTTGGCTATAAAAGGGCAGTGGCATATAGCAAGAAAAGAGTTTTCTAGATTTGGGGCAACTGCAAATAATGAATAATGTCCCCAGCAGAAGCAAACCCTTTTCAGAGACTTTAAGGACCAAGGTACCCTACTTTGAGATACGATGCCTCTGATTCTATGCTGTGTGGCTGTTCTGCTTCTGATCAGATTTAGTGTCTTAGCTAATTAAATCAGAAACTATTTTAGCTTTGAGAAAAAGAAAGTGTGTGAGAGGGGTGTGTGTGTGTGTGTGTGTGTGTGTGTGTGTGTGTGTGTGTGTGTGTGTGTGTGTGTGTGTGTGTATCTGTGTCTGTCTGTCTTGTGTTGGGTGGGTTCTTCCACCAAACTTTCTCCATCAGAAACTCCATATTTGACATCAGAGCAAGACTGGAAATGTCGCAGTTGGCTCTTGAAATGCTGTACCAACTGTTATAGGAAATAATACAGCAGGTGGATAGCAATAATAACAAATTTCATTAATAAAATTACTCAGCTTTATCTAATAGATATATGTAAAAGAATATTTTTAAATGTCCAGCATTGATGTATTTTCTTTGAGAATGATTAAAATATATATGCATCCCTTGGAAATATATAAAAACATATATATTTTTTTCTTCTCTTTCAGTGTTAATTTTCTCCTAATTTTGTTTTCCCCTAATTTTGTGTTCCCTTGTATACAATAGTATTGCCTCTGACTTCAGAGATGCTGACTGGAGTTGAAAAATCAAAAAGAAATGATGTGAATCAGAATATATCGTGTCACGGTGAAAGCAAATCAAACAGTATAAAAACTATCCCTAGAAGTATGTGTGACCAAGCTCCTAAGAGGAGGGCTGCCTGTAACTTACAAAGGCGATTAGAGGACGCAGAGCACGGGGACAGAAAGCATGAGGGTTCCAAAGGATCACATCCAGGCTTTCAGTTCGGGGATAACAGTCACAAACACCTAGACATTTTGCCAAGGAATGTTTCTCCTGAGTTTGTTCCTTGCAAAGGTGAAAGAGGGTTTGGTTTGCACAAGAAGATAGACCTCCTCGGTGATACTGGCTCTGAATCACTCCAGCACTCAACTGCACACCCCTTTCTCGGATCCTTCGGAAATAAACCCTCACCTAGATATACCCCTAGTCTTTCTGAATCCGAGTCCACGCATATAACTTTTCGAAGTCCTAGTGAAAGACTTGGTTTAAAAGCATACAAGTGTAATCCACTAATGGCAAGTGAAAATGCTGCATCTGAGAAAAGTCAAAGTTTGGGTGTTAAGGAAACTCCAGTAAAGGATGGAGGGGACCTCAGTGACTCTGTAGGCTGGCATTCCAACAGTGCCGCTCTACCCTGCAACAGTCATGAAGTGTCATTTTTGCATGATAGGCCACAAGAAACTCTGGATATGCTCGACGAATCTGTTAATTTCAAACAGTTTTCAGCAGCAAGTTTTCCTTTAGATTCAGAGAAAAACAGTATGATTCATCAACCTATGAAATGTCAGAGTGGTCATGCTCCAGACCTGTCAGAAGAAACCACGTATTCCCCGCCAGGGAAGATCAGCATGACTCTTGGACACCCACCTCATCATAAGGCTGATATATTAAAGTCAGATTTCAAAAAGCTGAGCAGTACAGTACCATCTGCAGTGTGTCCACAGCCTTCAAGAAAATTAATTGCTCCTCCGTCTAACCAACAAGATAGTGGCTTTGATAGCCCATTTGTCAATCTAGACTAACTGTTATACAGTATTTAAGAAGAATCATTAATATATTGATAAGAAAACTGGAAGGGAAGACTTCATACTGAAAAATATTTGTGGGTTCTGCATATTTTGAGATGTTTTAATAACGTCTGACTATCATATGAGTAAAGTATTCTCATAAAATTACTTGAGATATTAAGGTTGCCTTAGTCTTCTAAAGGGCTAATCGTGTATGTGTAATCTGCTTCTGTGTGGTGCTTGTATTTGGTTGCTAAAACACCTGTTTTTATACTTATAAATTAGCTCTCTGTGCAGTGTTAAATTATTTAAATAAACTTGCATATGGTCTATAGAATTGTTATGAATTATTTTTAAATTCGTAATGTAGAAATGTTATATTGACATAATTTGAAATTCATCTAGAAAAACATATAAACCTTGATGATTCGTACGTATGATCAGCCAGATTTAATTTTTGAAATTAGCCATGTTGAATGAGGCTATAGATTTACTCTACACATAGTTTTCCTGGAAATCTCTACTCAAGATTTTGATCCTTGCTTTCAGTCAGTGGAAAAGAAGTATTGCAAAGATTGCCACAAAAATACATAGCTGTGTGCTGGCTTCGTTAATTCAAATATTAGTCTGAATTTTTTTAGTTGGCATTTGCGTTATTTCAAATCTCCTGTGACACCCAGAGACTTTCTTTGTCTCTTTTTTTTTTTTTTTTTTTTTTTTTTTTTTCCGTTTTTGGTCCTCTCACTGTTGTGGCCTCTCCCATTGTGGAGCACAAGCTCCGGACGAGCAGGCTCAACGGCCATGGCTCACGGGCCCAGCCGCTCCACAGCACGTGGGATCCTCCCAGACCGGGGCACGAACCCGTATCCCCTGC
>NW_006782914.1:2654513-2679472 GCF_000442215.2 Lipotes vexillifer
AACCCCCCCAGCCGGGGGCAGGAACCCGTATCCCCTGCATCGGCAGGCGGACTCTCAACCACTGCGCCACCAGGGAAGCCCCTCTTTGTCTCTTTTATGGTTTCATAGTCTTTCCTTCATCTGAAGCATTACTTTTTTTTTTTTTTTTTTTAGATTCTGCCTACTTTACACTAATGATTGTCGACAAAAATGGTATTGTCTAATACAGTATTTCATGACTTTGTTGGGGAATATTTTTGGACTTCACAATGAAAATGGACTAGGTCCAGAGAGGTCAGACATCCAGCAATGCATGGGGCAGTGAAGCATCTCAGTAAGTTGGTTCCCAACCTAGGAGTCTTTCAAGATGCCACACCAGTCATTCATGTACATGAAAAATCTGATTATAGTGATCAGAACTTGGAACTTAACTTCATTATGCTTGTGAACACCAAATACTTTTGTGTGGTTTTAATAGACACTGACTTTTTCAGGAATATAACTGCTGGGAAAATGGACAAAAGATTGCATTTTGTCTTGCTTTGGAATTTGACTGGTTCAGTGTTTTGGGAAACTCACATTACAGTGGCAAAAGTCGTAGAGGAATTTAAGTTGCTAACTTAGCGCATTTATATCAGTCAGCATTTAGAGCTGTCAGTTCTGGATCTGGTGCTGACTGCTTCATTACATCTTCTAGTCTAGCTGTGTCTGAGCAGTGGCATTTTGAAAGACGTGATCTTACTCAAAGTTTACTTTCAAATTTCTTTTTTCCTGAAGGTGTAGGTAGGTTATATCATCATTAAGTTTTGTCTTAAAATGGGTTTTACAAAATACTTAATATTAATGAAGGTGTTGGGCTTTATAGAGGCAAAACCCACTGTTTTATAAGGATGATGTACTTACTACTACTACTATAATAGCCATAATGACTTTTTCACCAAGACCTTCTCACTTGGGTTACTCTAACAGCAGCCAGACTGGTCCTTCCACTTCTAATTGCATCAACCTCCACACCACCTCCACCCAGCTTTTGAGTGTTTTTTCTGAAATGAAAATCAGATCGTGTTACCTCCCTGCTCTCTGGTACTTCATCACCGTCTGGTATTCTTTTTTCTTTTTAATTTTTTAATTTTATTTATTTTTTTCTATACAGCAGGTTCCTATTAGTTATCAGTTTTATACACATCAGTGTATACATGTCAATCCCAAGTGCCCAGTTCATCCCCCCCCCCCCCCCCCCCCCCGCCGTTTTCCCCCCCAGGTGTCCAAACGTTTATTCTCTACATCTGTGTCTCAATTTCTGCCCTGCAAACCGGTTCATCAGTAGCATTTTTCTAGATTCCACATATATGTGTTAATGTACGGTATTTGTTTTTCTCTTTCTGACTTACTTCACTCTGTATGACAGTCTCTAGATCCATCCACGTCTCAACAAATGACCCAATTTCGTTCCTTTTTATGGCTGAGTAATATTCCATTGTATATATATACCACATCATTTTTATCCATTCATCTGTCGAGGGGCATTTAGGTTGCTTGCATGATCTGGCTATTGTAAATAGTGCTGCAATGAACATTGGGGTGCATGTGTCTTTTTCAATTATGGTTTTCTCTGGGTATATGCCCAGTAGTGGGATTGCTGGATCATATGGTAGTTCTATTTTTAGTTTTTTAAGGAACCTCCATACTGTTCTCCATAGTGGCTGTATCAATTTATATTCCCACCAACAGTGAAAGAGGGTTCCCTTTTCTCCACACCCTCTCCAGCATTTGTTGTTTGTAGATTTTCTGGTGATGCCTATTCTGACTGGTGTGAGGTGATACCTCATTGTAGTTTTGATTTGCATTTCTCTAATAATTAGTGATGTTGAGCAGCTTTTCATGTGCTTCTTGGCCATCTGTATGTCTTCTTTGGAGAAATGTCTATTTAGATCTTCTGCCTATTTTTGGATTGGGCTGTTTGTTTGTTTTTGTGGTACGCGGGCCTCTTACTGTTGTGGCCTCTTCTGTTGCAGAGCACAGGCTCCGGACGTGCAGGCTCAGCGGCCACGGCTCACAGGCCCAGCCGGTCTGCGGCATGTGGGATCTTCCCGGACCAGGGCACGAACCTGCGTCCCCTGCATCGGCAGGCGGACTCTCAACCGCTGTGCCACCAGGGAAGCCCTGTTTGTTTTTTTAATATTGAGCTGTTTATATATTTTGGAGATTAATCCTTGGCCATTGATTCCTTTACAAATATTTTCTCCCATTCTGAGAGCTGTCTTTTCATCTTATTTATAGTTTCTTTTGCTGTGCAGAAGCTTTGAAGTTTCATTAAGTCCCATTGGTTTATTTTTGTTTTTATTTCCATTACTCTAGAAGGTGGATAAAAAAGATCTTGCTGTGATTTATGTCAAAGAGTGTTCTTCCTATGTTTTCCTCTAAGAGTTTTATAGTGCCTGGTCTTACTTTTAGGTCTCTAATCCTTTTTTTTTTTGCTGTATGCGGGCCTCTCACTGCTGCGGCGTCTCCCGCTGCAGAGCACAGGCTCCAGACACGCAGGCTCAGCGGCCACGGCCCGTGGGCCCAGCCACTCCACAGCATGTGGGATCCTCCCAGACCGGGACACGAACCTGCGTCCCCTGCCTCGGCAGGCGGACTCCCAACCACTGCGCCACCAGGGAAGCCCTCTAATCCATTTTGAGTTTATTTTTGTGTATGGTGTTAGGGAGTGTTCTAATTTCATTCTTTTATGTGTAGCTGTCCAGTTTTCCGAGCACCACGTTCTGAAGAGACTTTTCTCCATTGTATATCCTTGCCTCCTTTGTCATAGATTAGTTGACCAAAGGTCCGAGGGTTTCTCTCTGGGCTTTCTATCTTGTTCCATTGATCTATGTTTCTGTTGTTGTGCCAGTACCATATTGTCTTGATTACTGTAGCTTTGTAGTATAGTCTGAAGTCAGGGAATCTGATTCCTCCAGCTCCGTTTTTTTCCCTCAAGACTGTTTTGGCTATTTGGGGTTTTTTGTGTCTCCATACAAATTTTAAGATGATTTGTTCTAGTTCTGTGAAGAATGCCATTGGTAATTTGATAGGGATTGCATTGAATCTGTAGATTGCTTTGGATAGTGTAGTCATTTTCACAATGTTGATTCTTCCAATCCAGGAACATGGTATATCTCTTCATCTGTTGATATCATCTTTAGTTTCTTTCAACAGTGTCTTATACTTTTCTGCATACAGGTCTTATTTTATTCTTTTTGTTGCAATGGTAAATGGGAGTGTTTCCATAATTTTTCTTTCAGGTTTTTCATCATTAGTGTATAGGAATACAAGAGTTTTCTGTGCATTAATTTTGTATCCTGCAACTTTACCAAATTCATTGATTAGCTCTAGTAGTTTTCTGGTGGCATCCTTAGGATTCTCTGTGTATAGTATCATATCATCTGCAAACAATGACAGTTTTACTTCTTCTTTTCCAATTTGTATTCCTTTTATTTCTTTTTCTTCTCTGATTACTGTGGCTAGGACTTCCAAAACTGTGTTGAATAATAGTTGTGAGAGTGGACATCCTTCTTTCTCTAGTTCCTTTAGGTGTAAGGTTAGATTGTTTATTTGAGATTTTTCTTGTTTCCTGAGGTAGGCTTGTATAGCTATAAACTTCCCTCTTAGATCGTTCCTGATCTTAGAGGAAATGCTTTCACTTTTTCACCATTGAGAATGATATTTGCTGTGGGTTTGTCATATATGGCGTTTATTATGTTGAGGTAGGTTCCCTCTGTGCCCACTTTCTGAGGGGTTTTTATCATAAATGGGTGTTGAATTTTTTCAAAAGCTTTTTCTGCATCTATTGAGATGATCATGTGGTTTTTATTCTTCTATTTGTTAATATGGTGTACCACATTGATTGATTTATGTATATTGAAGAATCCTTGCATCCCTGGGATAAATCCCACTTGATCATGGTGTATGATACTTTTAATGTGTTGTTGGATTCTGTTTGCTATTATTTTGTTGAGGATTTTTGCATCTATATTCATCAGTGATATTGGTCTGTAATTTTCTTTCTTTATAGTATCTTTGTCTGTTTTTGGTATCAGTGGTGATAGTGGCCTCATAGAATGAGTTTGAGAGTGTTCCTTCCTCTGCAATTTTTTGGAAGAGTTTGAGAAGAATGGGTGTTAGCTCTTCTCTAAATGTTTGATAGAATTTGTCTGTGAAGCCCTCTGGTCCTGAGCTTTTGTTTGTTGGAAGATTTTTAATCACAGTTTCAATTTCATTACTTGTGATTGGTTTGCTCATATTTTCAATTTCTTCCTGGTTCAGTCTTGGAAGGTTGTACCTTTCTAAGAATCTGTCCATTTCTTCCAGGTTGTCCATTTTATTGGCACACAGTTGCTTGTAGTAGTCTCTTAGGATGCTTTGTATTTCTGCGGTGTCTGTTGTAACTTCTCCTTTTTCATTTCTAATTTTATTGATTTGAGTCCTCTCCCCCTTTTTCTTGATGAGTCTGGCTAATGGTTTATCAATTTTGTTTATCTTCTCAAAGAACCAGCTTCTAGTTTTATTGACCTTTGCTACTGTTTTCTTTGTTTCTATTTCATTTATTTCTGCTCTGATCTTTATGATTTCTTTCCTTCTGCTAACTTTGGGTTTTGTTTGTTCTTCTTTCTCTAGTTCCTTTAGGTGTAAGGTTAGATTGTTTATTTGAGATTTTTCTTGTTTCCTGAGGTAGGCTTGTATAGCTATAAACTTCCCTCTTAGAACTGCTTTTGCTGCATCCCATAGGTTTTGGATCATCGTGTTTTCATTGTCATTTGTCTCTAGGTACTTTTTGATTTCCTCTTTGATTTCTTCAGTGATCTCTTGGTTATTTAGTAACGTATTGTTTAGCCTCCATGTGTTTGTGTTTTTACGTTTTTTTCCATGTAATTCTTTTCTAATCTCATAGCGTTGTGGTCAGAAAAGATGCTAGATATGATTTCAATTTTCTTAAATTTACTGGGGCTTAATTTGTGACTCAAGATGTGATCTATCCTGGAGAATGTTCCATGTGCACTTGAAGAGAAAGTGCAATCTGCTGTTTTCAGTTGAAATGTCATATAAATATCAAATCTATCTGGTCTATTGTGACATTTAAAGCTTGTGTTTCCTCATTTTCAATTTGGATTATCTGTCCGTCGGTGTAAGTGAGGTGTTAAAGTCCCTGACTGTTATTGTGCTACTGCCGATTTCCTCTTTTATAGCTGTTAGCAGTTGCCTTATGTAGTGAGGTGCTCCTCTGTTGGGCGCATATATATTTATAATTGTTATATCTTCTTCTTGGATTGATCCCTTGATCATTATGTAATGTCCTTCCTTGTCTCTTGTAACATTCTTTATTTTAAAGTCTATTTTATCTGATATGAGTATTGCCACTCCAGCTTTCTTTTTTGTTGTTGTTTTTGTTTTTTGTTTTTTTGTTTTTGCGGTATACGGGCCTCTCACTGTTGTGGCCTCTCCCGTTATGGAGCACAGGCTCCGGATTCACAGGCTCAGTGGCCATGGCTCACGGGCCTAGCCGCTCCGTGGCATGTGGGATCTTCCTGGACCGGGGCACGAACCCATGTCCCTTGCATCGGCAGGCGGACCTTCAACCACTGTGCCGCCAGGGAATCCCTACTCCAACTTTCTTTTGATTTCCATTTGCATGGATTATCTTTTTCCATCTCCTCACTTTCAGTCTGTATGTGTACCCAGGTCTGAAGTGGGTCTCTTGTGGACAGCACGTATATGGATCTTGTTTTTGTATCTATTCAGCAAGCCTCTGTCTTTTGGTTGGAGCATTTAATCCATCACGTTTAAGGTAGTTATCGATACGTATGTTCCTATGACCATTTTCTTAAGTGTTTTGGGTTTGTTTTTGTAGGTCGTTTTCTTCCTTGTGTTTCCCACTTAGAGAAGTTCCTTTAGCATTTGTTGTAGAGCTGGTTTGGTGGTGCTGAATTCTCTTAGCTTTTGCTTGTCTGTAAACTGTAAAGGTTTTGATTTCTCCATCAATCTGAATGAGATCCTTGCCGGGTAGAGTAATCTTGGTTGTAGGTTCTTCCCTTTCATCACTTTGAGTATTATCATGCCACTCCCTTCTGGCTTGTAGAGTTTCTGCTGAGAAATCAGCTGTTAACCTTATGGGAGTTCCCTTGTATGTTATTTGTCGTTTTTCCCTTAGTGCTTTCAATAATTTTTATTTGGTTTTAATTTTCGCCAATTTGATTACTCTGTGTTTTGGCATGTTTCTCCTTGGGTTTATCCTGTATGAGACTCTCTGCACTTCCTGGACTTGGGTGGCCATTTCCTTTCCCTTGTTAGGGAAGTTTTCGACTATGATCTCCAAAGATTTTCTCGGGTCCTTTGTATCTCTCTTCTCCTTCTGGGACCCCTATAATGTGAATGTTTTTGTGTTTAATGTTGTCCCAGAGGTCTCTTAAGCTGTCTTAATTTCTTTTCATTCTTTTTTCTTTTTTCTGTTCCACAGCAATGAATTCCACCATTGTGTCTTCCAGGTCACTTATCCGTTCTTCTGCCTCATTTAATCTGCTATTGCTTCCTTCTAGTGTAGTTTTTATTTCATTTATTGTCTTGTTCATCTCTGTTTGTTTGTTCTTTAATTCTTCTAGGTCTTTGTTAAACATTTCTTGCATCTTCTCGATCTTTGCCTCCATTCTTTTTCCAAGGTCCTGGATCATCTTCACTATCATTATTCTGAATTCTTTTCCTCCACTTCATTTAGTTGTTTTTCTGGGGTTTTATCTCGTTCCTTCTGCCTTTTCATCTTGTCTATCTTTCTGTGAGTGTGGTTTTTGTTCCACAGGCTGCAGGACTGTAGTTCTTCTTGCTTCTGCTGTCTGCCCTCTGGTGGATGAGGCTATCTAACTGAAGCATTACTTTTTGAAAATGGAAATAATGTTTGTCATATAGTACAAAATTTTAAGCTATTAGATTTTTATGTTCATTTATAGTGCAGAATTGGCTAACTTATTAATGCTGTAGGTTGAAGATTGTATTCTAAACCATGCAGAAATGAATGACCACCTAAATATGGTTGCTTCTTTCTCGGGTTCTTAGAGATGGATTTTAAAGTGTTAGATGTTTGCAGGTGCTTCCTGAAAACGCCATAGCTTTCTCTCATGTCTCTCACCTCAAACATATTTTGGGCTGTATTTGTGGGTTGGTCCAATATATTTGTCCACCAGGGTAACTTGGGTGGTTGTTGGATGGCTGGCAAGGTGTATCATCACCCTCTCATAACCATCTCTAAAAGCAAGAACCTAGAAGTGAACCTTCTAGGGCTTGGAAAGCTCTGTCATCTTAACTGGTGACCAGATGTAGATAAGCCTGAAATTTATCACTGGATTTCAGTGCTTGAGTTGACGTGCAGCTGGAGAAAGGAACACACCATCTCTTCAAAGTCTTACTTGAATATCTGAAGATACAATGCCTTTCTCCCAATAATTAGGGTATCATTTTTCACTCTAGGAAAACTCCTAAATTAGCTGAATTTATCTTCCACATGGATCTGGTTGGTTCTTGATTATTTTGAGCCCTGGATATAACTGAACTGAGAAGTAAGCTCATGGTTCTCCTACTTCTTCATCTTTGTTTGTTTCAAATCCTTGTCAGGTATTTAAGCCCTCACCATCAAGGCTAAAAATGGAAGTCTTCTTGCTTTCTGCTCCTTTTATGGTATCCTTAACCTCTTTTTGATATCCATAATTTCAATAGGTTTAGATTACTTTATTTCACACACCTTACACATAACCACCAAGGAAGGTCTACATTGATTAGCGTGTAAATGAAAGGAGTACACAGCCAAACTACCACAATTTTTTAAAATTTATTTTTAACATCTTTATTGGAGTATAATTGCTTTGCAATGGTGTGCTATTTTCTGCTTTATAACAAAGTGAATCAGCTCTACATATACATATATCCTCATATCTCCTCCCTTTTGCTTCTCCCTCCCACCCTCCCTATCCCACCCCTCTAGGTGGTCACAAAGCACCAAGCTGATCTACCTGTGCTATGTGGCTGCTTTGCACTAGCTCTCTGTTTTACATTTGGTAGTGTATATATGTCCATGCCACTCTCTCACTTCGTCCCAGCTTGCCTTTTCGCCTCCACATGTCCTCAAGTCCATTCTCTACCTCTGCATGTTTATTCCTGTTCTGCCCCTAGGTCTGTCACAACCTTTTTTTCTTTTTTTTTAGATTCCATATATATGTGTTAGCATATGGTATTTCTTTTTCTCTTTCTGACTTACTTCATTCTGTATGACAGACTCTAGGTCCATCCAGCTCACTACAAATAACTCATTTCTTTTTATGGCTGAGTAATATTCCATTGTATATATGTTCCATACCTTCTTTATCCATTCATCTGTTGATGGACACTTAGGTTGCTTCCATGTCCTGGCTATTGTAAATAGAGCTGCAAAGAACATTGTGGTACATGACTCTTTTTGAATTATGGTTTTCTTCTGGTATATGCCTAGTAGTGGAATTGCTGGATCATATGGTAGTTCTATTTTCAGTTTTTTAAGGAACCTCCATACTGTTCTCCATAGTGGCTGTATCAATTTACATTCCCACCAACAGTGCAAGAGGGTTCCCTTTTCACCACACTCTCTCCAGCATTTATTGTTTGTAGGTTTTTTGATGATGGCCATTCTGACTGGTGTAAGGTGATACCTCATTGTAGTTTTGATTTGCATTTCTCTAACGACTAGTGATATTGAGCATCCTTTCATGTATTTGTTGGCAATCTGTATATCTTCTTTGGAGAAATGTCTATTTAGGTCTTCTGCCCATTTTTGGATTGGGTTGTTTGTCTTTTTGATATTGAGCTGCATGAGCTGTTTGTAAATTTTGGAGATTAATCCTTTGTTGCTTCATTTGCAAATATTTTCTCCCATTCTGAGGTTGTCTTTTGGTCTTGTTTATGGTTTCCTTTGCTGTGCAAGAGCTTTGAAGTTTCATTAGGTCCCATTTCTTTGTTTTTATTTGCATCACTGTAGGTGGTGGATTAAAAAGGATCTTGCTGTGATTTATATAATAGAGTGTTCTGCCTATGTTTTCCTCTAAGAGTTTTACAGTTTCTGGCCTTACATTTAGGTCTTTCATCCATTTTGAGTTTATTTTTCTGTGTGGTGTTAGGTAGTGTTCTAATTCCATTCTTCTACTGTACCTGTCCAGTTGTTCCAGCACCAGTTATTAAAGAGTCTGTCTTTACTCCATTGTATATCCTCGCCTCCTTTATCAAATATAAGGTGACCATATGTGCGTGGGTTTATGTCTGGGCTTTCTATCCTGTTCCATTGATCTATATTTCTGTTTTTGTGCCAGTACCGTACTGTCTTGATGACTGTAGTTTTGTAATATAGTCTGAAGTCAGGGAGCCTGATTCCTGCAGCTCCGTTTTTCTTTCTCGAGAGTGCTTTGGCTATTCGGGGTCGTTTGCATTTCCATCCAAATTGTGAAATTTTTTGTTCTAGTTCTGTGAAAAACGCCATTGGTAGTTTGATAGGGATTGCATTGAATCTGTAGATTGCTTTGGGTAGTATAGTTATTTTCACAATATTGTTTTTTCCAATCCAAGAACATCATATATCTCTCCATCTGTTTGTATCATCTTTAATTTCTTTGATCAGTGTCTTATAGTTTTCTGCATACAGGTCTTTTGTCTCCTTAGGTAGGTTTATTCCTAGGTGTTTTTTTCTTTTATTTCAGTGGTAAATGGGAGTGTTTCCTTAACTTCTCTTTCAGATTTTTCATCATTAGTGTTTAGGTATGCAAGAGATTTCTGTGTGTTAATTTTGTATCCTGCTACTTTACCAATTTCATTGATTAGCTCTAGCAGTTTTCTGGTAGCATCTTTAGGATTCTCTGTAGTATCATGTCATCTGCAAACCAAACTATTACAATTTAAATCTGTCTGAAGGGTGATGTCAGAGAGGAGGGAGGAGCCCCATAAATGCCATTGTCACATAAATCCCACTTCATCATGGTTTTAGTCTTTTTTATATGCTGCTGGGTTTCATTTGCTAACATTGTGTTACGGAATTTCATGTGCTTGCTCACAGCGGATATTGGTCTCTAGTTTTCTTGTGATAACTGTCTTCCTTTGATAAAAAGGTAATACTGGTCCTATAGAATCAGTTGAAACATTCCCCTGCCTCTATTTTATAAAAGAATTTGTGTAGGATTGCTATGATTTCTTCTTTAAATATTGGATAGAATTCACTGGATAAAGCCATCTAGCTTGGGCTTGTGTTTGTGTTATGTGGTAGGAAGGGAGGGGCAGATTTTTAATAGTAATTTTTTTTTTCTTGTTATAGAGCTATTAGATTTTCTTTTTCTTCCTTAGTCTTGGTAGTTTGTGGGTTTTAAGAAATTTGTTTGTTTTATCTAAGTTGTCCAATTTGTTGATATAAAGTTGGTCATAGTATTCTCTTATAATCCTTTTAATTTTTGTAGGGTTGGTAATTAATGTCCCCTCTTTCATCCTTGATTTTAGAATTCTGTGTCATCTGTTAGTCAGCCTAGCTAAAAGTTTATCAATTTTGTTGATTTTTTTTTTCCCAAAGAACTTTTGGTTTCTTTGATTTTTCTCTGTTGTTTTTGTTTCCTATTTCATGAGTTTTTCCCGTCTAATCTTTATTTCCTTCCTTCTGCTCACTTTAGGTTTAAGTCACTCTTCTTTGTCTATTCTTAAAGTGGTAGCTTAGATTATTGATGTGAAACCTTTCATTTCTAATATAGGTATTTAAACTGCTGAATTTCCCTCTAAGCACTGTTTAAGCCATACTTCATAAATTTTGATATGTTGTATTTTTGTTTTCATTTAGTTCAAAATATTTTCTAATTTCCCTTGTGATTTCTTTTTTGACCCTTGGGTTGTTTAGAAATATGTCACTTCATTTGAGACTTGTTTCTTGGCCTACCATATGAACTATCCTGGAGAATGTTTTACGTGCATCTGAAAAGAATGCATATTCTGCTCTCATTTGATGGAGTATTAAAAAATGTCAGGTCAAGTTGATTGATAGTATTGTTCAAATCTGCTATAGCCTTGCTGATTTTTGGCCTACTTGTTCTGTTAGTAATTAAGACTGGCGCAAATTGTTAATTTGTCTGTTTCTCCTCTTGATTCTATCAGTTTTTGCTTCACGTATTTTGAGACTGTTTTTAGGCATATATGCCTTTATATTTGTTACAGTTTTCTTATGTATTGGCCTTTTATCATTATAAAATCTCTCTTTTTATCTAGTAGTATTTCTTAAAATTCACTTTGTTAGATATTATTACAGCCACTCCAGCTGTCTTATGATTACTATTTGCATGGCATATCTTTTTCTGTCCTTTCTCTTTTAACTTATTTGTGTCTTGATTTGAAGTTGGTCTCTGAAATACAGAGCATTGTTGGATCTTGCTGTTTTTACACAGACAGTATTTGCTTTGGATTGGAGTTTTGGTCCGTAAAATTTAATAAAATTAAAGTCGGACTTACATCTGCCATTTTGCTTTTGGCTTTCTCTATTCTTTGCTTTCTTTGTTTCTCCCCTGTGATATATGTCTTCTTTTTCTATATCTTATGCCTTTTTTATTACTGGGTTGCTCCCTTACTGCCTTCTTTTGTGTTAAACAGATAATTATTAGGGTATCATTTTAATTACTCTTGAGTTTTTACTATTTTTTATGTTATTGTCTAAGTGCTTATTCTAGATATTACAATAGGCATCTTAAATTATTATGGACTACTTCAGATTAAAATTGACTGAGTTCTGGTAGAATACAGCAACTTTATTCTGGTATAGCTTTATTTCCTCTCCCTTTCTTTGTGCTATTAATTGTCATATATATTACATTTATGTATATTACTATATATATGTGACAACAATACCATTATAATTATTGCTTTATACAATGTCTTCTAAAAATTTAAGAGAAAAAGAGAAAAAATATATATATTCCTTTATATTTACCTACATATTTACCATTTCTGCTGCTCTTCATTTTTTCCCCATGGATTCAACTTACCAAGTCTGTTGTCATTTCCTGTCATCTGAAGGACTTCCTTTAATATTTTTGTGTAAGGTAAGTGTGCCAGAAACAAATTCTCTCAGTCCTTATTTTGTACTATATTTTAAATTCATTTTTGAAAGATAGCATTTGATGGATTTAGAATTCTCTGTTGGCATTTCTCCTCCAGCCCTTTGAATATGTCATTCCACTGCCTTATGGCCACCATGTGTTTGATGAGAAGTTAGCTGTGAATTGTATTGTTTTTCTCTTTGCAGTGAGTTATTTTTCTCCTACTGCTTTTAAGATTTTCCCTTTGGCTTTCAACCATTTGAGCATGCTGTGTCTAGGTGTGCATTTGTTTGTATTTATCTTTCTCAAGGTTTGTTGAGCTTCTGGGATTTGTAGATTAATATTTTTAGCAAGGTCATTATTCCTTCCATTATTTTTTTCTGCCCTTTTTTTGTTCTCCTCTCCTTCTTAGGATCTCATGTATATTGATATGCTTGCTGTTGTGCCACAGGTCTCTGAGGCTCTGTAAATTTTTCTTCAATCTTAATATCTTGTTTTTCAAATTAGATAATTTTTATTTATCTGTCTTCAAGTTTGTTGGTTTTTCTGCCATATCAATTCTCCTGTTGAACCTATCCAGGAATTTTCATTTCAGTTATTATAGTTTTTGATTCTAGAATTTTCATGATTCTTTTTTATAGTTGCTATTTTTTTTTTGAGATTCCCTGTTTGAGTCATTGTCATAATTCCCTTTAATTCTTTAATCACTGTATCCTTTAATTTTTTAAAACAAATTTACAATAGCTGCTTTGTAGTCTTTTATTATTATTATTGTGGTATGAACACTTAACATGAGATTTACTCTTTAAAAAAACATTTTTAAGTGCATAATCAATACTGTTAACTATAGACACACTATTGTACAGCAGATCTCTAGAAGTAATTCATCTTGCGTAGCTAAAATTGTATACCCTTTTGACCCAACTCGCCATTTCCTCCTCCCCCTAGAAACCACCATTCTACTCTGTGTTTCTATGAGTTTGACTATTTTAGATATATAAGGAGAATCATGCAATATTTGTCCTTCTGTGAGCTGTAGTCTTTGTATATTAAATTCAACATCTGAGCACACACATAGTTTCTCTTGACCTCTTTTGTCTTGAGTATGGGTCACACTTTGCTATTTCTTATATACTTCATAAATTTGCTGTAAAATGGAGATTTTTATGTAACATATTGTAGCATCTCTGGATTTGACATTTGTTCCTTTGAGGGTGTTGCCACTATTTGGTTGTTGTTGCTGTTTTTTTAGCTTTGTAATTTGCCTGGACTTAATCTGAAAAATCTCTTCCCTGAAGTATGTGTCTGCTGATTTTTCTGCTCAGTTATTTTAATTTGAATTTTTAGTTTTTAAGTGTGGCTTTTTAGAGGATGCCTCTGCATCTATGTAGTTTAGTGGTCATCCAATGATTGATAAGAGATTGTGCTTAAAAACCTTGAGTCAGTAGGTCTTTCACTCTCGGATGATTTATCAGTGGGTGTGTGGAGCATGTATTCAAAGTTCAGGCAATTTTCTAGTCTTCTCCCACTTTTACTTTCCCCTGAGCCTTTCCAGGGTACTCATCCTCTCTGTCAGCCCAGGGATATGTGAAGAGCTTGGGCCCTCTTAGGTTTCCCTCTATAGGTTTCCCCCACTACCAAAAGTAGAGTGTTTCTATGAAACCTTTATTAAGCCAAATGGCATGAAATGAGGAAGCAATTACCTTACTCTCTTGCCAGGGAGCGTACAAGATAAACTGAGATCAAGCACAGATGTTCAGAGACACCATTCAAAGCTATGGCTGTTTGAGGCTCAGTTACTGAGTGTAGTTGCTATGGAAGGAGCTTGGCAGTATCATTCTCGCTACTTGGGGTGTTTGCTGCCTCTGTAAGGGCTTGCTGCAAAACAAATGCTGAATGCTGTTTTTGCTTTTCACCTATTTTCATAAAAGTGAAAGTCCTCTGGATTTCTTTCGGTTAAATGAAAACAGGTACTAACCAAGTCTTTTGTAAAATGAAGTGGTGTAAAGCAAACTTTTCAAAAAAGTAGGAGATACTGGTATATGTGCACAGCCTCCCACTCATTTGCAAATTTTAAAATTAGTCTGCCCATATCTTGTCCCAAATTAGACCACAGTTTCAGGCAAGCAGAACTGTAGACTTTCCTTGTTTTTGTCCCTCTAATTTTGCTTTTTTTTCTCACGATTACCACTGGGCATGGGCTCTTTGCCTTCCACTCTGCTCACTCTGCCAGAGAAGCTGTTGGTTTTCACTGCCATCCCTACCCTGTTAGCACTTCTGCACCCATCAGGCTGGGGAGGAGAATGGGAGTAGCTCAGGTAAGAATGCCTCAGTGTCCCACTCATCTTCCAAGGTTCAGTAGCTTCTCAATTTATTTTTCCCTTTGGTTTATTTCCAGAGCCCTGAAATGGTTGTTTTTGACTATTTTTTCCAGTGTTATAGTGATTTTAGGGGGATTAGAGGGACTGCTGACCTCTTCACTCTACCAGAAGTTCTCTTATTTTTATTATAAGTATTGGTGTTCAATCTCACAATACTTATTTTTCCTCTATTTTGTTCAGTATTTTATCTTGAAAAACTTCACAATCTATAGAAAATAAACACCTGTGTACTTTTCATTTAGATTTACCAATTGTTAAATTTCTACATTTGCTTTATATTTATTTGTCAATATACATGCATATATGTAACATATAATTTTTTCCTTAACCATGAAAGTTAGTTGCAGACACCATGACAATTCATTCTTAAATACTTCAGCATGCATCTCCTAAGAACAAAAGCATTTTTTTTTACATAAATACAATCATATTTAGGAAATTGAATATTGATAAACATATATGCAATCTATATTCAAATTGTGCCACATATCACAATAATGGGTTATAATTTTTTTTTTTTAGATCTTTGCTGTTTGCCTTCAAACTGAGGACTCATTGCTTTTCTTCCTTTATGAAAAATGTTCAGCCATTAATTTTCACTCACCAAATATTTATGAAACGTAACAATTGCTTGTTGATGTTCTAGAGGGATTCAACAGTTACTGAAATGGATGTGTTTCTATCCTCATTAATTCTCACATTCTAGTTGGATGAGACAATATATATGCATAATTTATGTAGTACTTTAGAAGCTGGAAGTGCTATGGAGAAAAATAAGGCCAAATAAGGGGAAGAAGGAATGGGAGGGTAGAGGTCATCACAATTTTAAATGGAATAGAGGGGTTAGGTTACACTGATATGGTAATGTTTGGGTAAAGATTTGAAGGAGATAAATATAGCTTCACCATTTTTAGATTGTCTACTTCTGAAGTTGTTATTACATATAATCCCATCCTCTGTCTATCTTAACTGTTATTTTGTGTATTTTTATCTCTTCCTGTGCTGCGTTGTGGAATCCTCAGTGTCATCTTCCAGTTTGCTAGTTCTATCTTTGTTTATTACATTTGTTGGGTTTTTTATTTCACTTCCAAGATCTCTAGTTGGTGTGTTTATACCTACACCTTTTGCTTCTTTTGTTTAGTAATCTTGTTTTGTTTGTGTTTTTGCAGTACGTGGGCCTCTCACTGTTGTGGCCTCTCCTGTTGCGGAGCACAGGCTCCGGACGCGCAGGCTCAGTGGCCATGGCTCACGGGCCCAGCCGCTCCGTAGCATGTGGGATCTTCCCGGACCAGGGCACGAACCTGTGTCCCCTGCATCGGCAGGCAGATCCTCAACCACTGCGCCACCAGGGAAGCCCAGTAATCTTGTTTTTTAAAAATATTCTATTTCCTTATGTTTTTAGAGACTTAAAATACTTTAAAGTTACTTCTAGAGTAATTATTGATATCACTTGGGAGTGAGGTCATATCCAAATTTTTGCTTTTGTTGCCTTTTGTAGAGTTAGTTTCCCCATGTGTATGGAATTCTAGCTTGCAGTCTAACTCCTTCTGAGTTGTCTCTCTCCATCCTGTCTAGATTTTTGTGGTTGCTTCCACCTGGACCCTTGGGTCCCCAGTCTAAGATCAGGTCTTATATAGGTGGTTTATGATCCATTAGGGTTATTTTAAATCTAGTCACTGAGCCAGCAGGCAGTTTGGCCCAGGTCCTGGCTACAAGGCTCTGCCTGTATCCTGCAGGCTCTCTAGGTGCACAGCTTTTATATAAACTGTGGTCTCAGGTAGTGATTGTAGTTTTTCAGTCTCTACTTGGGAGCTCTACTTCAGTTACTAGTTTAAACAGTTATCTAGTCCTTTGTCCCCTTCAAGTAGGACGCTTTTAGTTCTTGCTATTCTGAGGAACTCCTGGCCACCTCTACTGCTTTTGGATCTAGAGGAGGTAGTACATTACTTTGAAGTCCTCAGAGATATCTTGGTTTGTTTGTTTTGTTTTTTTTTTTAATGTCTTTTTTCTCTATTTTTTTCCAGCAGTGCTATGCTGGCAGATGTTGGGTACTCCCCCAGTATTAACTTACAATGCCATCAATGACCTGAAATCTGCTTTGCCATGAACTCTGTGACCTTGGCTATTTTCTTAGCATCTCTGGGCCTCAGTGTCTGCTGTCATTAAGGTTTAGGTATATCTCACAACTAGCTAATGATTCAGACCTAAAGCCTGCTTTGCCATGAACTCTGTGACTTTTGGCTATTTTCTTAGCGTCTCTGGGCCTCAGTGTCCGCTTTCATTAAGGTTTAGGTATATCTGACAACTGGCTAATGATTCAGGTAAATTACATCTAAGAGTACATGAAGAAGAGTAGTGGGAAATACAGCTGGAAAGGTAAATTGAAGCTAGATCATGGGTGGTCTTGAATCCCAAAGCCAAAGAATGAGAAATGTAGTTCATAAAAAATGGAGAGTTGTTGAAAGTTGGGTAGCATGATTTAGAGAGATTAGTGAGGCCATGCTGCAGGGGGGCTTGCGAGGAGCAGAGGACATAGGGAAGGACAGGAGGACAATGTCCTGGTATGTTTAGGTAGGAACAAGGACAGAGCCAGGGTAGAAATAGTTGTGAGGAAGAGGTGACAAGGTTGAATGTATTACAGCAACAGGTTTAACAGGATCTGCTGCCTGACTGAATACAAGGTCAAGGAAAAGAAAAGCACCAAAAGGGGTTTAGAGCGTGGGTGATTGTGAAGATTATTGTGCTATCAACAAGTATTGGAAAATCAGGACATGGTGAGTTTTAGTGTCTGTGCCTTCCATTGAATACTGCAGTGCCTGGTCCTTTAGTGGGTACACTAATGATAACAAAACTATACAGACTCTAACTTCATGCTGAGCACTGTGCCAAGCACTTCGTTAGCTCATCTAATCCTTAACATCAGTCTTTTGAAGTAGGCTCCATATGGGCACTTTTTTTTTTTAATTGAAGTATAGTTGATGTACAATATGGTATTAGTTTCAGCCGTACATTATAGTGATTGAATTTTTTTTTCAGATTAAATTCCATTATAGGTTAATATAAGATATTGGGTATAATTTTTTATGCTATACAGTAAATCCTTGTTGCTTATCTATTTTATGTATAATAGTTTGTGTCTGTTAATCCCATACCCCTAATTTTCCCTCCCACCCCTTCCCTTTGGTAACCATAAGTTTATTCTATTTCTGTGAATGTTTGTTTTGTATATACATACATTTGTATTATTTTTTAGATCCCACATATAAGTGATATCATATACTATTTGTCTTTCTCTGATTTGTTTCACTAAGCATAATATTCTCTAGGTCCATCCACATTGCTGCCAGTGGCAATATTTCATTCTTTATTATAGCTGAGTAATATTCCATTATATGTACATACCACATCTTCTTTTAAAATTTATTTATTTACTTATGGCTGTGTTTGGTCTTTGTTTCTGTGCGAGGGCTTTCTCTAGTTGTGGTAAGCAGGGGCCACTCTTCATCACGGTGCGCAGGCCTCTCACTGTCGCTGCCTCTCTTGTTGTGGAGCACAGGCTCCAGACGTGCAGGCTAAGTAATTTTGGCTCACGGGCCCAGTTGCTCCGCTGCATGTGGGATCTTCCCAGACCAGGGCTCGAACCCATGTCCCCTGCATTGACAGGCAGATTCTCAACCACTGCGCCACCAGGGAAGTCCAATTACCACATCTTCTTAAGCCAGTCATCTACTGATGGGCACTTGGGTTGCTCCCATGTCTCAGCTATTGTAAATAGTGCTGCTATGAACTTTAGGGTGCATGTATCCTTTTAATTAGTGTTTTTGGTTTTTTCCAAATGTATACCTAGGAGTGGAATTGCTGGATTATAAGGTAGTTCTATTTTTAGCTTTTTAAGGAACCTTCCTAACGTTTTCCATAGCAGCCGCACCAATTTACATTCCCACCAAAAGTGTATGAGGGTTCCCTTCTCTCTGCATTCTCTCCAGCATTTGTTATTTGTAGACTTTGATGATAGCCATTCTGACAGGTGTGAGGGTGATGCCTCATTGTGGTTTTCATTTGCATTTCTCTAATCAATTAGCTATGTTGAACATCTTTTCATGTGCCTGTTGGTCACCTGTATATCTTCTTTGGACAAATGTGTATTCAGGTTTTCTGCCCATTTTTTAACTTAATTGTTTGTGTTTTGATATTGAGTTGTATGAGGTGTTTATATATTTTGGATATTAATCCCATGTTTGTTTTATCATTTGCAAATTTTTCTCCAATTCTGTGGGTTGTCTTTTTGTTTTGGTTTCTTTTGCAGTGTAAAAGTTTTAAGTTTGATTAGGTCCCATTTGTTTATTTTTGCTTTTATTTCTTTTGCCTTGGAAAACTTATATAACAAAATATTGCTATGATTTATGTCAGAGTGTTTTGCTTGTGTTCTCTTCTAGGAGTTTTATGGTGTCATGACTTACATGTAGTTCTTCAAACCATTTTGAGTTTATTTTTGTATGTGTTGTGAGGGAGTGTTCTAATTTCAGTGATTGACATGTAGCTGTCCAGCTTTCCCAACACCACTTGTTAAAGAGACTGTCTTTTCTCCATTATTTATTCTTGCCTCTTTTGTCATAGATTAATTGACCGACCACAGTTGCATGCATTTATTTCTGGGCTCTCTATTCTGTTCCATTGATCTATATGTCTGTTCTTGTGCCAGTACCACAGTGTTTTGATTACTGTAGTTTTGTAGCATAGTCTGAAGTCTGGAAGGGTTATGCCTCCATTTTGTTCTTTTTCCTCAGATTTGCTTTGGCAATTATAGGATTTCTGTGGATTCATATAAATTTTAGGATTATTTGTTCTAGTTCTGTGAAAAAATGTCATCAGTATTTTGATAAGGATTGTATTAAATCTGTAGATTGCTTTGAGTAGTACGGCCATTTTAATAATAAGTCTTCCAATCCAAGAATATAGGATATCTTTCCATTTCTTTGAATCATCATCAGTTTTCTTAATCAGTGTTTTATAGTTTTCAGAATATAGGTCTTTCACCTCCTTGGTTAAGTTTATTCCTAGGTTTTTTGGGGGTTTTTAATGTGATTTTACACAGTATTTTTTTTTTACTGTCTCTTTCTGATATTTCATTGTTAGTGTATAAAAATGCAACAGATTTCTCTATATTAATCTTGTATCCTGCAAACATGCTGAATTCATGTATTAGTTCTAATATTTGTTGGGTGCAGACTTTAATGTTCTCTATATAGAATATCATGTTATCTGCAAATGGTGACAGTTATACCTCTTCCCTTCCAATTTGGATACCTCGGGCTTCCCTGGTGGCGCAGTGGTTGAGAGTCCGCCTGACGATGCAGGGGACACGGGTTCATGCCCTGGTCTGGGAGGATCCTACATGCCGCGGAGCGGCTGGGCCCGTGAGCCATGGCCGCTGAGCCTGCGCGTCCAGAGCCTGTGCTCCGCAACGGGAGAGGCCACAGCAGTGAGAGGCCCATGTACCGCAAAAAAAAAAAAAAAAAAAAAAAAAAAAAAAAAAAAGCTGTACTGTTATAGCTGATGAAATTTGGATACCTCATTTCTTTTTCTTGTCTGATTTCTGTCACTAGGACTTTCAATACAATGTTAAATAGAAGCAGTGAGAGTGGGCATCCTTGTCTTGTTCCTGAATTTAGTGGGAAGGCTTTCATCTTTTCACTGTTGTGCATTACTTTTTGGGTAAATGAAATTGAGACTTAGAGAGGTTAAATAATTTGCTCGAGGTTAACACAGCTAACACATTGCAGAGCTAGAAGTCAAAGCCAGGTTTTTTTTTTTTTCTTTATAATAAACTTTTCGCTTAAAATAGTTTTAGATTTACAAAAAGGTTGTAACGATAGTACAGAGTCTCCATATACCTCTCACCCAGATCCCCCTATTGTTAGCAACATCCAGCATGATGTATTTGCCACAACTAAGGAACCGATTTCATCTAGCTTTTTTTTCCCCTTTTTTGATTTACTCCAGGGCCCATGGTCTTAATCCCTATACTGTCTTTATTTGGCTTGGTTTACGGGTGAGTTGGAATTCACTTTAAAGGGGAGTTCTTTCCTCTTTCCTCTCCTTCCACTTTTCCCCTCATGCTCCCATGAAAGAAAATGAGTTCATCAGGCTTCTCCACATGTAAAATTTAACTTGCTTTCTTGGTAGGACATAGAATAAAACAAGGTCTTTAGTGCAGATTTATGGACTAGGACATTATATAGAGGTCATGTTGCAACTCTGAATTACCAACACAACTGGAAAACCCATAATACAATGAACCATCTTTTGTAATTTTAAAATTCAACCAGTAGTGATCCATCTAAAAAGAAAAATTAAAAGACATTTAGAAATTTCTTAGCAGTAAATATGCCATTTGAAAACTTCTTGATATTATTATAACATTTTTCCTTAAGGACCAGAACAGGAAATTAATTAGAAATCAAAATGGTGAATGGCATTGAAGAGAAACTTCTTTATTTTTAAAAGTAACATAAATGGAATGGCTCCTTCCATAAAGTTCAGGACTAATATGGAAACTTTGTGATCAAATTAAATCTTGTGCTCTTGAAAATGTTATCTAATGAGTAAATTGAATAGAACTAACAAAAACAGTGGTTTTAAAAATTGTTTTGTTTTGATTCAGACATAGCCCTTGCCTGATTTTGTTTGCTCACAACAAATTTGATTTTGCAATTTTATTAATCATGTTGCATACATTGTGTACTGGACCAGATTCTGCTTCCTATACTTCTCTGACCTTATGAACCCTAGAAATTCAGTTCATTTGTAAATATAAGAACACAGGGTGAACCTAGTTCATGCATTAACACAATGGCCCTATAGATATTAATGGGGTTCATTGGCTGCTGGTGAGTCTTTCCAGAGATTTTTTTTTTTAATGTGGTACAGTTTCACAATCTACTCTGCAAAGTCTCCAAGACTTTGATTATTCATTAAACAGTTACTTTGATTCTTGGATGCTGAAGTATTCACATATTAGGTTTATAACCTTCCCATGAATGATTTCAAACTTCTATTTTAACTGGCTAAAAGTTTTTCAAAATTCTTACCTGCTGGGTTTCTTAAGGCTTGGCTCATGTATAAACACAAAGTAATAGCATATGCTTTGGGGTTACCTATAATGGACCAGTTACCATATTAAGCTCCATGCTTCAATTTTGTCACAATCCTTCCAACAGCCTTTCCAAGTAGGTTTTATCATCCTCATTTTACAGATGAGAAGGGAGATTGAAAGACATGAAGGGACTTGTGCAAGGACTCTCGTCCTGTGGCTGAGCAGGTATCCAAAGTGGCCACAGAGTTACAGCAAGGTGGCTATAAGCCCATATGCTTACCAAGCATTGTCTATAAACCCAAACCATATATCTCTAACACTGATACTCCTTCTTCTCCCTGGATATATGTAGAAGTTACTGTATCATAAATTAGAGGCCTCCATACTAAAAATGGTTAGGAGTTGCTGCAGTGTCCTAAAAATGCTTTCTTAAAACCAGATTAGGTCTGCACTGAATAGCTCAAATCCAGTTAGTCCAACAGACTTTTCTCAGGTTAGGAGACTGAGGTAGTGATTAGGATCAGACTTTGGAGTCAAAAATGGTTCGAATCTTTATTCTATCACTGATCATTGAACTTATATTTCACATCTGAAAATGGGTATATTAGCTGACACTTGATTGTAAGGCCAAGCCAACATTACTACCTACCTCTTCCTTGTTAGCAGCAAGGAAGCTTAATATGGTAACTGAGACTAAGTCCTTATGACTTAGTCTCAGTTCTAGAGTCAACTCCTGTTTGGTGTAAGCTAGTCATAGTGGTCCCAATTCCTGTTTTCTCTGATTGGTTTAGGGGTGGACCTACGATTCAGTTCTGGACACTGTGATATAAGGGAAGGGCTAGAGGGCTTCTGGAAAATGTTTCTGCTTAGATCGTGCCCTTTCCTTACTGGAAAGGAGAACTGACCTACAATGACAAATGTGCAACTTCTAGATCAGTGGTGAGAGCCACTTTCTAGATATCTCACCTACTGAAAGCAAATTGTCATTTTTCAGTTGCCTACTGAATAAATGTGGTAGGAAGTTTATGTTTAAAGGTCTTTTCCATGGAGCAAATCAAATTATTTACATATATTTGCCCAATCTGAAGCAAAAAACGAACACCAGTAGAAATTCCGAACTTGCTCAAAATTAAAACATGTGAGATTAAACGAAGAGGCTTCCTTAGGAGAAATGAAAAGTTCTATTGTTCTTGGAAGAAGTCTTCAAGGATTATAGAACCAAACACATGTGGGTATGGGCACCATAAGATAAAAAAAGATCTCAGAAAAATGAATATGTTTGGTCTCTAAGCTCCTCAGAGTAATTAACATGTTGCTGTAACTGACAAAATCTATGGCAAAATAGATAGAAACTTGCAAGTTGAAAAATTTGGAATCCTCTGACTTCCCACCTCTGCCTAAGACCATGAGCAAACAGCTGCTCTCTTCCTCCTTCCCGTCAGCCTGCTTAGAGTCAGACTCCCAGAGAAGGTGCAGAGATAAGTGGCAGAGGGGCCAAAGCCTAGCGCCAGACTTAGCTTTCAAAATGTTCCACGTGATGAAGGCTCAATTCAGAACAACCCCTTGGCCAGAGAAAGGGTTTTGGAAACAGCAGAGTGGCTAACATTCTTCATTCTTCTGTGCTCATTTTCCAGCAAGGACAAATATTTGATTATATAATGAAGAAGTTATGTCTCCTGGCACCCAAAGAACTGACCTACAATGACAAATGTGCAACTTATTAAGCAAATTCCATTGAGCCTGCAACACGTACTAGTCATTTTCTCAAGACACGTAGTTGCTTTACACCAAGAGCCCTTTCCCAATGCTTCCAGCTGGCAAATCTCACTCTCTTTCGGATCCATTACTTCGTAATCACACAAAGCTTCTCTGTGGGTTTTTTAAAATAGAAAATAACTTGATGTGCTCTCATTCCCCTGTGCTGCCATGATTCTAGAGACCATAGATAATCATTTAAGCCCAAACCCATAACGTACATTTCTACTGGAGAAAAACCAGAGAAAGAGAGAGTCCCTCCCTGATGTCTCTCATATGTATTGCCTTCTCTGCCGTGGGTGCAGCTTTGTTTTCTTGATTGAGATGCACATCCTAAGCAGAGATGTCTGGTTTCTATTTAAATGGCTACAAAATGTGTTCCCTTTGTTCTGGAGTGCTCACTAAAGCTAGTCCAGAAAACTTGGCTCTATATGTTATTGGAGTTTTTCCTTTTCCAACAAAACACGTGGGATGGATGTTTGTGCCAATGGTGAGCACAATCGCTGCAGCTCATTAAGTTAACTGGCACAAGTCCTGTGTTTGCTGAGGAGGAATAGAATCATAAACGGAAATACCTCTACAGGGAGTAGCACGTCGCTGTCATAACAGGTTAAGCTTTGGAGAGGCTTAGGAAAGAGATAAGGATTGCAGTACCTGTCTGCTCTGTGTATTTTACCTGTATCCACGGATGTGTTGTGGTTGTAGTAGATAGAATGATCAATATATATGGTGAGAATTTGTTCATAAGCGAGTTCATATTGTATTAAAAATACTAATATACACAAATGGTAGGTTGAATGCTACAAGATGTATAGTGAAAAGCCTCCTTTCCCGCTCTGACCCCAGTTCCCTAGTTCACCTTGAAGCAGAATCTGTTACTCTGCAGTCTATGTACACAGGTGTATGTGCATATATAGCCCTTATTTTACATAAGTGGTAGCATATTATATTCACTGTTTTGTACCTTCCTTTTATATCAAAAAATTTAAAGCAAGTGCATGAACAACCAATTGTCATGTTTTTTTAATGTTCAAAAATAATGAAAACCTGAAAATAGTGAAAAGTGGATCAAAAAATCAGTCACATAAGTATGGGGTGGTTCTTCACAGATAATTTATGACTGGAGTGTAGGGTGACTTTCCAGTGTGTACAGCCATCCTTACCCCAAGGTTGGATGGAAGCAACCTGGCAAAGGAGGACAAAGCTAAACATAGGTGTGCCCTGCTAGCCTTTTCTTCCTCCTACTGTCCTACTCTGTCCCTTCCTCCAGACCTTCCTCTCTGTGCCTTTTCCACCATCCATCCTGCTTGCCCACCCCTCTTCTGCAGATCACTCACTCAGTTCTTTTCATCCACTCTTTACCACCCCCATCTCTTCCACCAGGCCATTCTTCTGGATTCCTTGACTAGTGCCCTTCATTCCTTTTTTTTTTGTTTTTTTATTTTTTATTTTTTCCTTTTTTTTTTTTTTTACATCTTTATTGGAGTATAATTGCTTTACAATGGTGTGTTAGTTTCTGCTTTATAACAAAGTGAATCAGTTATACATACACGTATGTTCCCATATCTCTTCCCTCTTGCATCTCCCTCCCTCCCACCCTCCCTATCCCACCCCTCCAGGCAGTCACAGAGCACCGAGCTG
>NW_006782914.1:2679920-2686786 GCF_000442215.2 Lipotes vexillifer
TTTTTAAGGAACCTCCATACTGTTCTCCACAGTGGCTGTATCAATTTACATTCCCACCAACAGTGCAAGAGGGTTCCCTTTTCTCCACACCCTCTCCAGCATTTGTTGTTTGTAGATTTTCTGATGATGGCCATTCTAACTGGTGTGAGGTGATACCTCATTGTAGTTTTGATTTGCATTTCTCTAATGATTAATGATGTTGAGCTTCCTTTCATGTGTTTGTCAGCAATCTGTATATCTTCTTTGGAGAAATATCTATTTAGGTCTCCTGCCCATTTTTGGATTGGATTGTTTGAATTTTGACATTGAGCTGCATAAGCTGCTTGTAAATTTTGGAGATTGGTCCTTTGTCAGTTGCTTCATTTGCAAATATTTCCTCCCATTCTGAGGGTTGTCTTTTCATCCTGTTTATGGTTTCCTTGGCTGTGCCAAAGCGTTTAAGTTTCATTAGGTCCCATTTGTTTATTTTCATTTTTATTTCCATTTCTCTAGGAGGTGGGTCATAAAGGATCCTGCTGTGATTTATGTCATAGAGTGTTCTGCCTATGTTTTCCTCTAAGAGTTTGATAGTGTCTGCCCTTACATTAAGGTCTTTAATACATTTTGAGTTTATTTTTGTGTATGGTGTTAGGGAGTGATCTGGTCTCATACTTTTACAAGTACCTGTCCAGTTTTCCCAGCACCACTTATTGAAGAGGCTGTCCTTTCTCCACTGTACATTCCTGCCTCCTTTATCAAAGATAAGGTGACAATATGTGCGTGGGTTTATCTCTGGGCTTTCTATCCTGTTCCATTGATCTATCTTTCTGTTTTTGTGCCAGTACCATACTGTCTTGATTACTGTAGCTTTGTAGTATAGTCTGAAGGCAGGGAGCCTGATTCCTCCAGCTCCGTTTTTCATTCTCAAGATTGCTCCTTCATTGCTTTTGAGGTCTTCCTTCTTTAGTTGGAAGGCAGGAGCTGCCTGTGATATTGGAGGTCATGAGAAGGACATTAAGGGTCACAGCAGGCTGGGTCTGAAGAGGGTGACATTGAGCTGGTGTGAAGAAGGGGCTTCAGGGGCTGGAATCAGGACTGCCTTCCACTGCCTTCCCTGCCTGCTCAACTGTAAGAAGTAGTATTATCTGCCAGGGTTCAACCAGAGAGGCAGAACAAGTAGGAGGGATAGAGAGGAAAGTAGGTAGATAGGTAGGTAGGTAGATAGATGATAGATAGATAGATAGAGAGAGAGATAGAGAGAGAGAGAGATAGATAGATATTAAGGGATTTATACAAGGAATTTGCTTATGCAGTTGTGATAGCTGGATAAGCTGGTCCAAAGTCTATAGGATGGGCAGTAAAGAAGGGAAGAATGCAGCTTTAGCCATTGTCCATAGGCAGGGTCTCTCTTTCATATAAGACCTTCCAACCTGTTAAATCAGGCCCACCCAGGATAATCTCCCTAATTTAAAATCATATGATTTTTGTGTGACTTAAAACCACTTAAATCTGCAAACTCCCTTTATAGCAGCACCTAAATGAGTTTTTGATTGAGTAACTGGAAGGTATGTGAATGCAACAAAATGTCTGCCACTTTTCCTTCCGTCTTCCAACTCTTGCAAGAGAATATCTTTTATAGCCCACCATATCCAGAAACATATGAGAAAGGGAATTCTGGGTCACACAGTTTAACCCAAACAAATTGAAACACTATGAAATCATCACAAATAGTTAACATGCTGGGCAGTTGCTAGATAAATGTCCCAGTCCTCACCAAGCCAGACGCATCCTAGAAGAACTTGCAGCTTTATTTTTGCTTTACTGCTGCTTTTGTAGTGTCCTAAAGGAATGGCATGGACAAAAGTAGGACATTCTTTACCCTGTCTAGCTTCCAGTTGGGTTTGGCCAATGGTGGTGCTGGCAGGAGATAGGAGGAAAGAAGAATGAAGTCCAAGTGTTTAATTCCCTGGCTCCAGCCCTTGGATTATCTCAGGATGCTTGTGTCCCTTAACTAAATGGAATGCTTACCTCAAGGCATCCTTCTCTACACCAGCACGTCTCAAGCCATACATGGTGAAGGACCAGGTTTGGTTGTTTCCATTTTTATTTCATCATGGACTGATCTTGTTTTTCTCTCATAATGAGATATTACAGGCTTGGTTGTCTCAGCGATGTTAAATTGTTATAAAAGTTTTCAACTACATTCTCTCAATTTTTATGCTCTCATCTCCTTGTAGACCACTAATTTTGCAAACTGGAACGCGTTCACAGGCCACACTTTGAGTAGCACTGCTTTCCATGACTCACTCTCTCTGGGTCAGAGTAATCCCTCCCTCCTCTCATCTCGTAGAGCTTGGAGGTAGCATCAATCCAGTTGTTACTAGCCCTAGGGTTCCTTCATTAACTCTTATGGTTACCCTGTGTCTACATCTTTGTAAATAAGCCATTCTCAAATCATCCTATTTTGATTATTATGTTTCCTGTTACACTACTCTGTTTTTTAAAGCATATGAAATGCTCAGTACTTTTACCATCATTTACTAATTTATCAATTCAACTTATTTTTCATTTAATATTTAACTGAGATGGCTCATTAAAATTTTGTTATAATTTTCTTAATTTATGCATTATCACTGAGTTATTTAGATCATAAACTTTGGAATACTAAGACTCTGCTTTGAATCTAGAAGATTTGAGTCATATGGTATACTAATTTGAGTCTGAGCTCTCTCTGGAGGATTAGTGGCTTTCCTGAAAGCTGTTTGCAAGAGGGACCTAAGTACCTCCGAGGAGATAACTTATCCTGATGGAAGAGGGAGTTCTCATAATGAGAGAGAAATTCTGAATATGGCTTGGTGTTTGCCTCTCAGATTAGTCTGTGGGCTAATGCCTGAAGCCTTTGGATGACAGTGCAGTTGTATTTAATCACCGAAAGCTGGTTCATGAAAATCTTTTAAAAAATCGACAGTACAAGATAGCATTACCTAACTACTCCCTCTAACAGTTTGTAAAGCGAAGGAGATAGTAAGTTGCTGGCAGAGGTGGTGATGCCAGGGATGTCTGCAGTGTTCTGTGGATGTGGTATAAACTGTAGGCATCAGAACATCGTACAGAAACTTATCTGACATATGTGCGAGTTTCTGAACTTCCTACGTTTGCTCACATGCAGGTCAGATAAGTATGTCCCAAATAGTGCGTGGGGACAATTAGAATTTAAATTTGAATTTCAGGTAACAAATACTTGTTTAGTATAGGTATGTCCCCAATACTGCATGGGACTCACACTAAAAAATTACTTGTTCACCAGAAATTCGTATTTAGTGGGGCATCCTGTATTTTAACTGGCAACCTTAATCATTAATCTTCTCTCCTTGGCCATAAATGTAGGCACATGACTTAAGCCTGGATGGGGCTCTTCATAAGACTCAAGCTTGGGCAATCAGTCTCCCTCTAGGATTTTATTATTCTGGTTGTTGAAAGAAAGAGACACTGTCTTTCTGGAATGAAGTCAGTTTTAAGATCCTCCTCCATTAGCCAAATGAAGGAAACAGTACACTGTTCGAATATAGTACAGGGACTCTAGAATAAAATGACAGACAGAGAGAGGCAGACCTGGTGACATTGTACACAACATAATTTGAGTTGGATTTCTATCCCTTGTAACTGAAGAGTCTTGCTTCATACTTTGTGACTCTGGAAAGATTACATAAATAGCTCCACATCACACAGTTAGAAGTCACTTCATCTTTCTAGGGTTTGTCTGACTCCAAAGTTAATGCTTTCTCTACTTTATCATTCTGCAACTACTAGGAAACTAAAAAAATTATGAAACCCTGAAGAAATAGAGAACACGGTGTGACTGAATTCTTCTAATACCTGGTCCTCTGAGCTGAGTCTCCAGTGGAGCCCCACTAAGGTACTTCTTTCTCCTGCCTCTGTCCTTCATGTCCATTGAAACTGGTTCCCTGATAATAAGAACGAGAGGCCCAGGTCTCCTAAAACTACTCTGAAAGAGAAGATGAACTAATTATATTAAAATTATACTTCTTGAAAGTAAAAATATTAAACCAATAGGTCAGGGGTCTCTAATCATCTTAATGTGTGGGGACCTCCCCAGCTAAGGAATCTTCCCTTCAGCATTTGGAGTGCAAAGAACTATGAACACAGATAAGGTTCTGAGGTCTCTTTAAATATTGAACTAGTCAAGTGTTGGGAACACTGGAGTTGCTGCAACCTTTCATTAAGAATTAGTTGTTCAGATGAAGTATCTTCTGAATTAAGGATTAGCATATCTTTTGGCCACTGTAACTCAGTTGTAAATAAAAAGAAAACTAGAAGAAAAATAGGTACCTAGTTCTAAGGAACTGTTCTTGTTTCATTAGCAAGAGTACAAAGAATCCCTAGCCCCTGGCTTGGGGCTGTATTCCACAGAGCAGAAGATTTCCACATGGAAATTGTGATTCCCTCACATCTTTGTATTTTAAAGCAATTAACTGGGATTGATCAGAAACAATAGACATTAGGCAACAGTTGCAAATATAATTTATGCAGGATACCCAAATTGAGTTGTGGTATGCTTTCATCTAATGTTTTACTCCCCTCTAGTGGATTTTTATATAGCACATGATACCATAAGTATGGTATAGGATAGCAGATTTTAGAGGAAAAAAAATTTTTAATGTATTTAAAGCAGTTCATGTTCTATAGAATTTCTGTGCAATTCTATAGAATTTCAAAGATAAAGAAAATTAAACTTAGAGTTCTGTTAGTTCATGCTCCTCATTTTGCAGGTGAAGAAACCAAGATCCAGAAAGGGGAAATGACTCACCCAAGATCACATTGTTGGTCACTAATGGCAACACTAACGGCAATATTGAACGTATAAACCTGTGGTTTCCATGGAAATAGAAAGCCTGCACATGTCCATTCATATGGTAGTAAACTGGGGAAAGAATATTGTCTTGGAGGAAATTGGAAATCAAGTTCAGTAAGTATATTATGGGCTCTGAGCACTCTGGAGGGGAGGGGGGCTTGCACTGGTAAGGGAAGGTTAAGTGTTAACAGGGATACCTAGAGATGAAAATACTGACCAGGTAATCCTGTTTGGCATCCTCTTTGCTAGTGCTAATGGGTACAATACCTGCTCAGAGGTGTCCTTTGGCTTAGAGACATTTCTGTTTTATAGTCTGAATCTGACTGTAGTTTTCAGCTCTGCTTTATTCTCCTAACTTTCACTATCATTCTGCAAAGAATTTCTGCTTCCCTCTGCTCACCATATAAATGCAAAGTTTCTTTTTTTTTGTATTGGAAGTTTCCATTTGAGATACAATACTAATATAATTTTTAAAACTTCCTATTATATTCTCATTCAATATGGACAATATATTAAAATTTTAATATTCTCTCACAATGGTGATTCACTTCAAGAATGTCTGACTAAGATCCTAATAGACGAGTCCTCCCACAGATAGCAACTGTAAACTCTAGGCAAAATAAAACAAACAAATAAAAAAAAATACCTGAACAAAATTAAACAGATTATGGTGACGAATTAACATTTGGAAGAAGGAAATAGCAAAGGGTAGTTTTCTTTGTTTTTACAGCTTTTAGCCTCAAGGCAGATTACATTTCACCACATGGAGCAGTTAAAATGCCTATAGAAAACCAATAGTCTTTCTGGCCTGAAGAATCAGAGAACAGAGTTTAAGGCAACCTCAGCCACTAGAAAGTTAGGGAAGAATCTTAGCAATGAGAAAGTCAGAGAGGGGAACTAAAAATTCTGTGTAAAAATTGTGCTAAAATCCCTGCTGATGCCAAATTCTGCATGAATGGGCCAGATTCTAAGAAGCTTAATTAAGAATAGAGTGTCTGCAGTCCATCTAAGTTACTTACCTGCTAAACCAAAACAAACAAATAAAAAGTAATGCTCTTCTGAGGAATATAACAGAATATAGTTTCCCCAGATAATGTTCACAAATGTCCAGGATACAACCCTAAATTACTGAACATAATAGAAACAAACAAACAAAAATATTTATTCTTGAGAAAAATGACAGTAAACAAAGATAATACCAAATATGATTCAGTTGTTGGAAATAGCAGATAAGGATTTTAAAGCAGCTATTATAACCATACACAATGATATAAAGGAAAATATATTTACAATGAATGAAAAGATACAAAATTCCAGTAAGGAAATAAACTGTGGAAATAACAAAATAGATTAATTGAAAAATTACCTGAACTATAAAATTTACTTGATGAGCTTAACATCAGAAGGAGATGCCAGAGGAAAGAGCCACTGAACTTGTAGACAGATCAATGAATATCTAATCTGAATTACAGTGAGCAAAAAACACTTAAAAAAAACAAATAGGACCTCAAGGATTTGTGGTACAATATCAAAAGGTTAGCATATGTATATTTGCAGGCCTAGAAGAGAGAAGAAAAAGTAAATGGGACGCAAAGAAACATTTTAAGAAATAGTGGCCAAAATACCCCTAATTTTGTGTAAACTATAAATTTACATTTTAAAAAAGCTCAGCAAACCCCAAGTCAGAGCACAAACAGCTGAAAACTAAGGAGAAAGAGAAAATCCTGAAAGCAGCCAGAGAAAAACAATACATTACATACAGGGGAACAATGATGTGAATGACCACTAAAATCTCAGAAACAATGAGGACGGAAGACAGTTAACCAACATCTTTAAAGAAATGCAAGGAAAAAAACAACCTGTCATCCCCAAATCTATATCGACAAAAATATTCTTCAATAAATGAAGGTAAATAAAGACATTTCAGATGAAAGAAAGCTAAGGAAATTCAGAGAACTTGTGATCATAACTGCACTAAAGAAATGCTGAAAGAAGTTCTGTGGGTTGTAGGGAA
>NW_006782914.1:2686797-2705691 GCF_000442215.2 Lipotes vexillifer
GTAGGGAAATAAGAGCAGATGGAAACCTAGTTCCTCAGAAAGGAAGGAAGGAAAGCAGGGAAAAACATCAGAACTGGTCAATATAAAATAATTTTTCTCCTAATTTGTTTAAAATACATGACAGTTTTAAACAAAACTTATAACACTGTCTCATGGGTTTACAATATAGAGTTGACCCCTGAAAAACACAGTTTTGAACTATGTGTGTCCACTTATAAGCAGGTTGTTTTTAATAAATACATTGGAAAATTTTTGGAGATTTTTGAGCCAATTTGAAAAAACTCACAGATGAACCGCACAGCCTAGAAATACCAAAAAAAATTTAAGAAAAATTTGGGTATGTCATGAATGCATAAAATATATGTAGATACTAGTCTATCCTTACAAAAGCATAGGGTGAGTGATGCCTCTCCCTGCTAATTGGTGAAACTGTATCAGCCTATCATCAAGGTAAGTGGTTTTTTTTAAAAATGTAACAATGTTTCTGATTCTGTATTATGAATATGACTAAAACTGTATGCCATAAAATTTTATAATGATGTATTCATTAGTGTATAGATTAGGCTACTGTGAAGCAAGTGTATCAATTACACTCAGCTACTATAAAGTTACTATAAATTATATTGCTGCTGACACACTAGGAAGCCCCTACACTGGAGGAGATGGGGGATGAAGGGGGGAAGCTTCGGAGCCACGGAGGAGAGTGCAGCAATAGGGGTGCAGAGGGCAAAGTGGAGAGATTCCCACACAGAGGATCAGTGCCAACCAGCATTCACCAGACTGAGAGGCTTGTCTGCTCACCCACCGGGGTGGGTGGAGGCTGGGAGCTGAGGCTTGGGCTTTGGAGGTCAGATTGCAGGGAGGTGACTGGGGTTGGCTGCATGAACACAGCCTGAAGGGGGCTAGTGTGTGACAGCTAGCTGGGAGGGAGTTGGGAAAAAGTCTGGAACTGCCTAAGGGGCAAGAGACCATTGTTTCAGGGTGCATGAGGAGAGGGGATTCAGAGCACTGCCTAAACAACTCCAGAGACAGGCGCGAGCCATGGCTATTAGCAAGGACACTAGAGATGGGCATGAAATGCTAAGGCTGCTGCTGAAGCCACCAAGAAGCCTGTGTGCAAGCACAGGTCACTATCCATACTTCCCTTCCTGGGAGGCTGTGCAGACCGCCATTGCTAGGGTACCGTAATCCAGGGACAACTTCTCCAGGCGAACACATAGCATGCCTCAGGCTGTGCAACGTCACACGAGCTTCTGTCACAACAGACTCACCCCGCATTCCGTACCTCGCCCTCCCCGTGGCCTGAGTGAGCCACAGCCCCCGAATCAGCTGCTAATTTAACCCTGTCCTGTCTGAGTGAGGAACAGATGCCCTCAGGCGACCTACGTGCAGAGGCGGGGCCAAATCCAAAGCTGAACCCCAGGAGCTGTGCAAATAGAGAGAGAAAGGGAACTTTCTCCCAGCAGCCTCAGGAGCAGCGGATTAAATCTCCACAATCAACTTGATGTACACTGCATCTCTGGAATACCTGAATAGACAACGAATCATCCCAAAATTGAGGCAGTGGACTTCGGGAGCAACTGTAGACTTGGGGTTTGCTTTCTGCATCTAATTTGTTTCTGGTTTTATGTTTATCTTAGTTTAGTATTTAGAGTTTATTATCATTGGTAGATTTGTTTATTGATTTGGTTGCTCTCTTCCTTTTTTTTATATATAGATATATATACTATTTTTTCCTTTTCCTTTTTTTGTGAGTGTGTATGTATATGCTTCTTTGTACGATTTTGTCTGTATAGCTTTGATTTTACCATTTTTACTTTTAATAATTTTTTTATTTTAATAACTTTGTTTTATTTTTTATTATTTTTCTTTCTTTCCTTTTTTTCTCCCTTTTCTGCTGAGCAATGTGGCTGACAGGTTCTTAGTGCTCTGGCCAGGTGTCAGGCCTGTGCTTCTGAGGTGGGAGAGCTGAGTTCAGGACATTTGTCCACCAGAGATCTACTGGCTCCATGTTATATCAAACAGAGAAAGCTCTCCCAGAGATCTCCATCTCAACGCTAAGACCCAGCTCCACTCAATGACCAGCAAGCTACAGTGCTGGACACCCTATGCCAAAAAACTAGCAAAACAGGAACACAACCCCACCCATTAGCAGAGAGGCTGCCTAAAATCATAATAAGGTCACAGACACCCCAAAACACACCACCGGACATGGTCCTGCCCACCAGAAAGACAAGATCCAGCATCATCCACCAGAACACAGGCACCAGTCCCCTCCACCAGGAAGCCTTCACAACCCACTGAACCAATCTTAACCACTGGGGGCAGACACCAAAAACAACGGGACCTACGAACCTGCAGCCTGCGAAAAGGGGACCCCAAACACAGTAAGTGAAGCAAAATGAGAAGACAGAGAAATACACAACAGATGAAGGAGCAAGGTAAAAACCCACCAGACCTAAGAAATGAAGAGGAAATAGGCAGTCTACCTGAAAAAGAATTCAGAGTAATGTTAGTAAAAATGATCCAAAATCTTCTAAATAGAATGGGGAAAATAAAGGAAATGTTAAACAAGGACCTAGAAGAACTAAAGAGCAAACAAACAATGATGAACAACACAGTAAATGAAATTAAAAATTCTCTAGAAGGAATCAATAGCAGAATAACTGAGGCAGAAGAACGGAGAAGTGAACTGGAAGATAAAATAATGGAAATAACTACTGCAGAGCAGAATAAAGAAAAAAGAATGAAAAGAATTGAGGACAGTCTCAGAGAGCTCTGGATGCACGAAGTTGAATTATAGGGGTCCCAGAAGAAGAAGAGAAAAAGAAAGGGACTGAGAAAATATTTGAAGAGATTATAGTTGAAAACTTCCCTAATATGGGAAAGGAAATAGTCAACCAACTCCAGGAAGTTCAGAGAGTCCCATACAGGAGAAATCCAAGGAGAAATACGCCAAGACACATATTAATCAAATTATCAAAAATTAAATACAAAGAAAAAATATTAAAAGCAGCAAGGGTAAAACAACAAATAATATACAAGGGAATCCTCATAAGGTTAACAGCTGATCTTTCAGTGGAAACTCTACAAGCCAGAAGGGAGTGGCAGGACATATTTAAAGTGATGAAAGGGAAAAACCTACAACCAAGATTGCTCTACCCAGCAAGGATCTCATTCACATTCGACAGAGAAATTAAAACCATTACAGACAAGCAAAAGCTAAGAGAATTCAGCACCACCAAACCAGCTTTACAACAAATGCTAAAGGAACTTCTCTAGGCAGTGAATGCAACAGAAGGAAAAGATCTACAGTACCAAACCCAAAACAATTAAGAACTTGGTAATAGGAGCATACATAGTGATAACATAATGGATAATGTAAATGGATTAAATGCTCCAACCAAAAGACATAGACTGGCTGAATGGATACAAAAACAAGACCCATATATATGCTGTCTACAAGAGACCCATTTCAGACCTGGGGACACATACAGACTGAAAGTGAGGGCATGGAAAAAGATGTTCCATGCAAATGGAAATCAAAAGAAAGCTGGAGTAACAATTCTCATATCAGACAAAATAGACTTTAAAATAAAGACTATTACAAGAGATAAAGAAGGACACTACATAATGATCAAGGGATCAATCCAAGTAGAACATATAACAGTTGTAAATATTTATGCACCCAGCATAGGAGCACCTCAATACATTGGGCAAATGCTAACAGCCATAAGAGGGGAAATTGACAGTAACACGATCACAGTAGGGGACTTTAACACCCCATTTTCACCAAAGGACAGATCATCCAAAATGAAAATGAATAAGGAAACACAAGCTTTAAATGATACATTACACAAGATGGACTTAGTTGATATTTATAGGACATTCCATTCAAAAACAACAGAATACACTTTCATGTCAAGTGCACATGGAACATTCTCCATGATAGATCATATAGTAGGTCACAAATCAAGCCTTCGTAAATTTAAGAAAATTGAAATCATATCAAGTATGTTTTCCAACCACAATGCTATGAGACTAGATATCAATTACAGGAAAAAATCTGTAAAAAATATAAACACGTGGAGGCTAAGCAATACACTACTAAATAACCAAAGGATCACTGAAGAAATCAAAGAGGAAATCAGAAAATATCTAGAAACAAATGACAATGAAAACACGACAACCCAAATCCTATGGGATGCAGCAAAAGCAGTTCTAAGAGGGATGTTTATAGCAATACAAACCTACCTCAAGAAACAAGAAACACCTCAAATAAACAACCAAAGCCTACACCTAAAGCTATTAGAGAAATGAGAACAAAAAAACCCAAAGTTAGCAGAATGAAAGAAATCATAAAGATCAGAGCACAAATAAATGAAATAGAAACAAAGAAAACAGTAGCAAAGATCAGTAAAACTAAAAGCTGGTCCTTTGGGAAGATAAACAAAATTGATAAACCCTTAGCCAGACTCATCAAGAAAAAAAGGGAGAAGACTCAAATCAGTAGAATCAGAAATGAAAAAGGAGAAGTAACAACTGACACTGCAGAAATACAAAGGATCATGAGAGATCGCTACAAGCAACTCTGTGCCAATAAAATGGACAACCTGGAAGAAATGGACACTTTCTTAGAAAAGCACAACCTTCCAAGACTAAACCAGGAAGAAATAGAATATATTAACAAGCCAATCACAAGCACTGAAATTGAGACTGTGATTAAAAATCTTCCAACAAACAAAAGGCCAGGACCAGATGACTTCACGGGCGAATTCTATCAAGAGCTAACACCTATCCTTCTCAAACTCTTCCAAAATATAGCAGAGGGAGGAACACTCTCAAACTCATTCTACAAAGCCACCATCATGCTGATACCAAAACCAGACAAAGCTGCCACAAAGAAAGACAACTACAGGCCAATATCACTGATGAACATAGATGCAAAAAATCCTCAACAAAATACTAGCAAACAGAATCCAACAGCACATTAAAAGGATCATACACCATGATCAAGTGGGGTTTATTCCAGGAATGCAAGGATTCTTCAATATACGGAAATCAATCAATGTGATACACCATAATTATGTATCACCAATGCGATACATCACATATTTTTGTGATAACATATACAAAAATAAACTCAAAATGGATTAAAGACCTAAATGTAAGGCCAGGCACTATAAAACTCTTAGAGGAAAACATAGGCAGAGCACTCTATGACATAAATCACAGCAAGGTCCTTTTTGACCCACCTCCTAGAGAAATGGAAATAAAAATGAAAATAAACAAATGGGACCTAATGAAACTTAAACGCTTTGGCACAGCCAAGGAAACCATAAACAGGATGAAAAGACAACCCTCAGAATGGGAGGAAATATTTGCAAATGAAGCAACTGACAAAGGACCAATCTCCAAAATTTACAAGCAGCTTATGCAGCTCAATGTCAAAATTCAAACAATCCAATCCAAAAATGGGCAGGAGACCTAAATAGATATTTCTCCAAAGAAGATATACAGATTGCTGACAAACACATGAAAGGAAGCTCAACATCATTAATCATTAGAGAAATGCAAATCAAAACTACAATGTGGTATCACCTCACAGTGGTCAGAATGGCCATCATCAAAAAATCTACAAGCAGGGCTTCCCTGGTGGCGCAGTGGTTGAGAGTCCACCTGCCGATGCAGGGGACACGGGTTCGTGCCCCGGTCCGGGAAGATCCCACATGCCGCGGAGCGGCTGGGCCCGTGAGCCATGGCCACTGAGCCTGTGCGTCCGGAGCCTGTGCTCTGCAACGGGAGAGGCCGCCGCGGTGAGAGGCCCGCGTACCGCCAAAAAAAAAACCAAAAAAACAAAACAAACAAAAAATCTACAAGCAATAAATTTTGGAGAGGGTGTGGATAAAAGGGAACCACCTTGCACTGTTGGCGGGAATGTAAATTGATGCAGCCACTATGGAGAACAGTATGGAGGTTCCTTAAAAAACTAAAAATAGAACTACCATATGACCCAGCAATCCCACTACTGGGCATATACCCTGAGAAAACCATAATTGAAAAAGAATCATGTATCACAAAGTTCATTGGAGCTCTATTTACAATAGCCAGGACAATGGAAGCAACCTAAGTGTCCATCGACAGATGAATGGATAAGATAAAGAAGATGTGGCACATATATACAATGGAATATTACTCAGCCATAAAATGAAACGAAATTGGGTTATTTGTAGTGAGGTGGATGGACCTAGAGTCTGTCATACAGAGTGAAGTAAGTCAGGAAGAGAAAAACAAATACTGTATGCTAACACATATATATGGGATCTAAAGCAAAAAAAAAAAAAAAAAAAAAGGTTCTGAAGAACTTAGGGGCAGGATAGGAATAAAGACGCAGACCTAGAGAATGGACTTGAAAACATGGGGAGGGTAAAGGGTAAGCTGGGACGAAGTGAGAGAGTGGCTTTGACCTATATATACTATGAAATGTAAAACAGGTAGTGGGAAGCAGCTGCATAGCACAGGGAGATCAGCTCAGTGATTTGTGACCACCTAGAGGGGTGGGATAGTGAGGGTGGGAGGGAGGGAGACGCAAGAGGGAAGAGATATGGGAACATATGTATATGTATAACTGATTCACTTTGTTATAAAGCAGAAACTAACATACCATTGTAAAGCAATTATACTCCAATAAGGATGTTAAAAAATATTTGCTGCTTCTTTGTTATCGATGCATGAATTGTTATACCTCTAAATAAATATGAATTTATTTTTCACATTATCTTTTCATTTTTGATGTGTAGTTAGGAATACATGTAACATGTACAGTGTTTTTTATTATATAAGACAGTATTGATATAGGTACTGACAGATAATTTGTCTTGTAAACAGATGATATAAACTTACAGTATTGATAAATATAGTGCAGTACTATAAGTGTATTTTGTCTTCCTTATATTTTCTTAATAATATTTTCTTTTCTCTATATTTATTCTAGGAATACAATATATAATGCAGTATAACATACAAAATATTTGTTAATCTACTGTTTTTGTTATCAGTGAGGCTTGTGGTCAACAGCATGCTATTTGTAGTTAAGTTTTGGGAGTGTCAGAAGTTATATACAGATGTTTGGCTGCATAGGGGGTCATAGGGCTGCATAGGCTGCATAAGCTGTTCAAGGGTCAACTGTATTTAGGTGTAATGCTTGTGACAGTTATAGCATAAAGGATGGAAGTGACTGATAGGTAGACCTATATGGTTGCAAGTGTTGTATATTTTACATGAAACGTTACAGTGATATTACATCTTGATAGCAGTTTGCGTTGCACAGGTGCATGCGTTTTTCAGAGCTCAATGAAAGTACATTTCAGATTTGTACATTTTACAGTATGTGAATTTTACCTCAAAAGAAAAGTACTACAAACAATATTAAACTCTAGTTTATAATATGCAAGCCGCAACATTTAAAGAGATGTGTACTAATGTCTGCTATTTATTTTGAAGTACATAAAAAATTGAGAGAGATTAATGTATAGTTAGAGGAATATATAAATGGATAGGTATTTGATAAAGCAAGTATAGTAAATATTATTGGTATAACCAAAGTAGTAGATATACAGTTGTTCACTACAAATTTCTTTAACTTTGCTATATGTTTAAAATATTTATTAAAAATTTTGGAAATATGAGATTAAAGTGACATTTATAAAGATTTATATTAATATGCTCCTTTGTTGATTTTTGTAATGTAATGATGATATTTATTACTGGTTTAAAGACGACTTTTAACATGGCATAAGGACAATTTTTCAATCCCAAGCATAAAAATAAACATAGGTTCCAGAAATATATTTAATATAGAAGTATATTAGCTTGGGCTGCTATAACAAAATACCACAGACTGGGTGGCTTAAACAACAAACATTTATTTCTTATTGTTCTGGAGACTGGGAAGCCCAAGATTAAGGTGTTGGCAGGTTTGGTTCCTGTTAAGAACCTTGGTTCCTGGTTTTCAGACTGCTGCCATCTCTGTGTTCTCACATGTTGATGAGAGAAAGCTCTAGTTTCCCTTCCAATTCTTATAAAGAGTTAATCCCATTATGGGGGCCCACCTTCATGATCTCATCTAAACCTAATTACTTCCCAAAGACGCAACTCTCTATACCATCACATGGCGGAGGGGGTGAGAGGGGGGTGTCCGAGCTTCAACATATTAACTTGTGGGGAACACAAACATTCAGTCCAAAACAAGAAGGTACTAAAATAACAAGCTCCACAGATTTTATCATACAACAGTGCCACTTTTATTATTTTGGTGAATACTTTCAGTATTTTAAAATGTTAATTTAATCTCCCTTTCATCAAGGTAATTTTATTATGACATTAAATATTTCCTAAAATATGATTTTAATGGGTAAATTATATGAAGTTATCAAATTAAATTAATATTTTTCCTATTATTTGACATGTAAATTATTTTTGAATTTTCACATAAATGTCACATAAAAAGAGATCACAGAATGAGAGTCAAGAATCAGAGGACAAGAGACTTCTCAGTTGCAATGAGTAAAATTCGAAGACTGTAGAACAATGCCTTCAAAATTCCAATGGAAAAATGATCTTCAATTCATAATTCAGTAGTCAGCCTGTCAATAAAATGAATAATACAGATTTACCTCAAAAAAACACTATGGGATGTGCTTCACCAAAACAAGTTGGCAACCAAGTGAAAGACACACGATCCAGAGAAGAAAGATCCAGTGCAACACAGTGGAGAAGGCAGGACATTCCCAGGATGTTTGTGAAGGGAAGTTCCAGTGGTACAGCAAGCCTAGCGTGGAATCAGTCTGGAATAAGGGAAAAGGATGGAGATAGCCAAGAGAGAGAGTTCTTAAAGAAAAATGAAATGTAAAGAATATCTTATGAGTTGAACTTGAGGCAGTATTTTTAATTCTGTTGAAGAATTGTGGATGAAGTAGGAGAGGTACGTTTAAAAAATTAAGGAAATATAAAAGAGCAGTATTTCCTTTAGAGAAAACAAAAAGTTGCATGTGGAAAGAAATCTTACTGTATACTATAGGCTCATTCCTGAATAATATTTAATTTATTATAATAAACACTTCATACTGATTTAAGCAAGAAGGTTAAGTAGTTATATTGAGATTATCAGGGAGGAAAAATATATATATGTCGGGGCAGGCAGGGTATGTATGAGCTAAAACTTTATTTTCTATAGTTGGAAATAAACTATAAAACTAAAAAAAATTAAGAATCAGTATAAACATGTTATTTAGAAATTTGGAGGTAAATACTAGAAGACACAGCTAAAGGAACCAAAAATTGTCCCTGGAGAACAGTAACTGGGAGTAGAAAAGGATGGGGCATGATTTTGCTGTTTTTCATTGTACATGTTTTTCTTTATAAGTTTCAAAAACTCTTAATGGGAGATGTGTATGTATTCTGCTAGTCTAAAAATTGAGTTCCTTGTGTTCCAGGTTGCAAGAAGCTCTGAGGGGGGCTTACAAAGCCTAACCACGTTATCCTGAAACTCCACATAATTGCCTTGCATGCTTATACAACTGCTTTTAGTAGTCCCTATCCCCTATGTGTAACATCGGGGTTCTGGGCAGAATTTCTTACATCATCACCAGGCCCATCCTATGACATTGTCCACACACTAAGATAATGACTAGTTATCTCAGAGGTACAGTTGAATTGCTGCTGTGAAAGAATGACTCACTTGCAGGCATGCCAGCTGGTTAAAGGCTGGGAGGAAGCTAGACATGGTAGGGTTGCCCAGGGATCCCACAGCTCCCTACCATGGAGAGGTTTAAACAAAAGCTAGATTAAGGTTTAGGGGAATGTTACGGTGACTTTTGTATTCGGTAGAGAGTTGGAGTAGTCAACTGTGAAGTACCTCCACCCTGAGATTCTCTGGAGATTTATTCTTATTTAGAATGGCTCCTAGTTAGTATTTGGGACAAGGATTAGAACCCAGGAAGAGGTGTTAATTACCTCTTTACTTCTTTTTCTATCAGCATTAACTTACACTCAATATCTTGTCATTTTCTGTCAATGTTCCATGTGTGTTTTAAAAGAATGTATATTATCCATTTCAGAAGTCCATGTTCCATATGTGATCATTTGATTAGCTTGACAAATATGTTTGTTTAAATTTTCTATGTCCTACAGTTTTTTGTTCACTCAATCTGTGAACTATTATAGGAATGTGAAATCTCTAAGACAGTGAATTCATTAATTTCTCCATGTAGTCATCTCAATTTTTCTTATATATTTTGAAGCTATCCTATTACGTCCATACACATTTAGAATTCTTATTCCTTCCTGGTTTATAAAACCTTTTTTTTTCTTCCAGTTTTATTGAGATATAAGTGACATACAGCACTGTATAAGTTTAAGGTGTATAGCATAGTGATTTGACTTACATAATCATGAAATGATCGCCGCAATAAGTTTAGTGAACATCCATCGTGTTATAGAGATACCAAAGAAAAAGAGAAAATATTTTTTGCTTGTGATGAGAACTCAGGATTTACTCTCTTAACTTTATAACATACAGCAGTGTTAATTATATTAATCATGTTACATTCCTAGAACTTACATATCTTGTAACTGGAAGTTTGTACCTTTTCACTACCTTCATCCAATCCCCACCCACACCTCCACTGCCTCAGGTAACTACAAATCTGTTCTTTTTCCTATGAGTTTGTCTGTTTGCTTTTTGAAGTATAATTAACCTATAACACTATGTTAGTTCTTGATATACAACATAAGATTTGGTATTCCTATAAATTACAAAATGATCACCACAAATCATTACCATCTGTCACCATACAAAGATATTACATTATTTTTGACTATATTCCCCACACTGTACTTTCATCCCCATAGCTCATTCATTTTGTAACTGAAAGTTTGTACCTCTTAATTTCCCTCACCTATTTCAGGTATCCCTCTCACCCCCAGCCCTCTCTCAACCACCAGTTTGTTCTTTGTGTCTATGACACTGTTTCTGTTTTATGTTTAATTTGTATTTCAGATTCCACGTATAAATGAAATCATAATATTTGTCTTTCTCTGACTTATTTCCCTTAGCATAATACCCTCTAGGTCCATTCTTGTTGCACAAATGGCAAGATTTCATCTTTTTTATGGCTGAGTATTATTCCATTGTGTGTGTGTGTGTGTGTGTGTGTGTGTATGCATATATATATATATATATACACACACACATACCACTTCTTCTTTATCTATTTTTCCATTGATGGACAGTTAGATTGGTTCCATATTTGGGCTATAGTGAACAAAGCTGCAGGGAATGTAAGGAGTGCATATATCTTTTTGAATTAGTGTTTTGGTTTTTTGGAGGGAAAATACCCAGAATTAGAATTGTTGGATTGTATGGTAGTTCTATTTTTAATTTCTTTTTTTAAAAATTTATTTATTATTTATTTTAATTTTATTTATTTTTGGCTGTGTTGGGTCTTCGTTGCTGCACGTGGGCTTTCTCTAGTTGCGGAGAGTGGGAGCTACTCTTCATTGCAGTGCGTGGGTTTTTCATTACGGTGGCTTCTCTTGTTGCAGAGCATGGGCTCTAGGCATGAGGGCTTCAATAGTTGTGGATCTCAGCTCCAGAGCGTAGGCTCAGTAGTTGTGGCACGCGGCTTAGTTGCTCCTCAGCATGTGGGATCTTCCTGGACCAGGGCTTGAACCCGTGTCCCCTGCATTGGCAGGCAGATTCTTAACCACTGTACCATCAGGGAAGCCCTATTTTTAATTTCTTGAGGAACTTCCTTATTGTTTTCTATAGTGGCTGCGCCAATTTACATTCCCACCAACAGTGCACAAGGTTTCCTTTTTCACCACATCCTTGCCAACACTTGTTATTTCTTGTCTTTTTGATAATAACCATTCTGACAAGTGTGAAGTGATATTTCATTGTGGTTTTGATTTACATTTCCCTAATGATTTAGTGATCTTGAGTATCTTTTCATGTGTTTGTTGGCCATCTGGATGTCTTCATTGGAACAATGACTATTCAGGTCTGCCCAATTTTTAATCAGGTTGTTTGTTTTTTCATTGTGAGTTGTATGAATTCTTTGTGTATTTTGGATATTAACCCCTTATCAGATATATCATTTGCAAATATCTTCTCCAATTCAGTAGTCAGTGTTTTCATTTTTTTGATGGTTTCCTTTGCTGTACAGAAGTGTTTTAGTTTGATGTAGTCCCATTTGTTTATTTTTACTTTTGTTTCTCTTGCCTGAGGAGACATATTAAAAAAATATTGCTAAGACTGATGTCAAAGAGTGTACTGACTATGTTTTCTTCTAGGAATTTTGGGGTTTCATGTCTTATATTTAAGTCTTTAATCCATTTAGAGTTTATTTTTGTGTTTGGTGTGAGAAAGTAGTCCAGTTTCATTCTTTTGAATGTAGCTGTCCAGTTTTCCCAACACCATTTATTGAAGAGGCTATCTTTTCCCCATTGTATATTTTTGCCTCCTTTGTCCTAGATTAATTGCCCATAAAATTGTGGGTTCATTTCTGGGCTCTCTGTTCTGTTCCATTGATCTATGTGTCTGTTTTTGTGCCCGTACCATATTGTTTTGAATACTGTAGCTTTGTGGTATAGTTTGGAATCAGGGAGTATGATACTTCCAGCTTTATTGTTCTTTCTCAAAATTGTTTGGGCTATTCAGGATCTTTGGTGTTTCCATGACGTCTTTAGAATTGTTTGTTATAGTCTGTGAAAAATACCTTCAATATTTTGATAGGGATTGCACTGAATCTATAGATTTCCTCAGGGAGTATTGCCCTTTTAACAACATTAATTCTTCCAATCCATGCACATAGATATCTTTCCATCTGTTGTGTCATCTTCAATTTCTTTCATCTGTCTTACAGTTTTCTGAGTACAGTTCTTTTACCTCCTTAGTTAGATATATTCCTAGGTATTTGTTCTTTTTGTTGCACTTGTAAATGGGATTGTTTTCTTAATTTCTCTTTCTGATAGTTTATTATTAGTATATAGACATGCAACTGATTTCTGTGTATTAATTTTGTAACCTGAAACTTTACTGAATTCATTAATGCATTCTAGTAGGTTTTTTTTTTTTTTTTTTTTTTTTTTTTTTTTTTTTGGTGGTGGTGTGCTTAGGATTTTCTGTGCATATTATCATGTTGTCTGCAAATAGTGACAGTTTTACTTCTTCCTTTTTAGTGTGGATGCCTTTCTTCTCTTTCTTGTCTGATTGTTGTGGCTAGGACTTCCAATACTATGGTGAATAAAAGTGGTGGGAGTGGGCATCCTTGTCTTGTTCCTGATCTTAGAGGAGAATATTTCAGCTTTTCAACAGTGAGTATGTTAGCTGTAGGCTTGTCATATATGACCTTTATTATATTGAGTTATGTGTCCTCTATTCTCACTTTGTGGAGAGTTTTTTAATCACAAATGGATGCTGAATTTTGTTAAAATTTTTTTTTGCATCTATTGAAATGATTATATAATTTTTATTCTTCAGTGTGTTAACGTTGTGTATCACGTTGATTGATTTGTGGATATTGAACCATCCTTGCATCTCTGGGATAAATCCCACTTGATCATGGTGTATGTTTCTTTTGATGTACTGTTGAATTGAGTTTGCTAGTATTTTGTAGAGGATTTTTTCATTTCTACATTATCTTTGTTCATCAGTGACACTGGCCTGTAATTTTTTGTGTATGTGGTTTCTTTGTCTGGTTTTGATTATCAGGGTGCTTCTGTCTTTGTGGCATGAATTCAGAAGCATTCCTTTCTCTTCAATTTTTTAGAATAGTTTGATAAAGATAGGCATTAATTCTTCTTTAATATTTGGTAGAATTCACCTCTGAAGCTGTCTGGTTGTGGTCATTTGTTTGTTGGGAGGTTTCTTTTTTTGTTTTAACTGATTCAGTTTCATTACTGGTAATTGGTCTGTTCATATTTTGTATTCCTGACTAAGTCTTGGGAGATTGTATGTTTTTAGGAATTTATCCATTTCTTCCAGGTTGTCCATTTTATTGGCATATAATTGTCCTTAGTCATCTCTTATGATTCCTTTGTATTTCTGTGGTGTTGGTTGTAACTTCTCCTTTTTTTTTAATTTTATTTATTTGGGTCCTCTCTCTTTTTTCTTGATGAGTCTTCATCTTTTTAAAGAGCCAGCTCTTAGTTTCACTGATCTTTTCTATTGTTTTTTAAGTCTCTGCCAGCTCTTAGTTTCACTGATCTTTTCTATTGTTTTTTAAGTCTCTATTTCATTTATTTCTGCTCTGATCTTTATTATTTCTTTTCTTCTACTGACTTTGGGTTTCATTTGTTCTTCTTTTCCTAGTTTCTTTAGGTGTAAGATTAGGTTGTTTATTTGACATTTTTCTTATTCCCTCTTAGAACAGCTTTTGCTGTGTTTTTTATACTTTGGATTGTTGTGCTTCCATTTTCATTTGACTCCAGGTATTTTTTTGATTTCCCCTTTTGATTACTTCAGTGATCCATTAGTTGTTTGGTAGCATATTGTTTAGCCTCCACATTTTTTTTTTCAGTTTTTTTTTCTTACAGTTGATTTCTAGTCTCATAGTGTTGCTGGAAAAGATGATTTCAATCTTCTTAAATTTACTGAGATTTGTTTTGGGTTCTATCATGTGACCTATACCAGAGAATGTTCCATGTACATTTCAAAAGAATGTGTATTCTGCTGCTTTTGGATGGAATATTCTACATAAAACTGTTAAGTCTATATTATCTGTCATTTAAGGTCAGTGTTTTCTTATTGATTTTCTGTACAGTGATGTATGTGGGGTGTTAAAGTCCCCTACTATTGCTGTGTTACTGTCAATTTCTCCCTTTATTTTGTTAATATTTGCTTTATGTATTTTGGTGCTCCTATGTTGGGTGCATATATATTTACAATTGTTATATTTTCTTGTTGGTTTGATCCATTTGTCACTATGTAATATTTTATTTTTGTCCTCTTGTTACAGTCTTTGTTTTAAACTCCATTTTGTCTGATAACAAGAATTGGTATTCCAGCTTTCTTTTTATTTCTATAGGCATGGAATACCTTTTTCTGTCCCCTCATTTGAATGTGTGTCTTTAGAACTGAAGTGAATCTCTTGTAGGCAGCATATATATGGGCCTTTTAAACAAAATCTATTCAGCCTTTGTCTTTTGATTTGAGCAATTACTACATTCACATTTAAAGTAATTATTGATAGGTATGTATTTATTGCCATTTTGTTAATTGTTATGTTTGGATTCTTTTCTCTTTTTTTAATGTGTATATATCATAGTTTTTGGTCTGTGGTTACCATAAGTTGATAGATAGATAGATAGATAGTTAGATAAATAGATATTTTAAGTTGAGGATATCTTAAGTTCTAATACATTCTAACAACCTTGCGTTCCCCCTCCCCACCTGTTTAATGTATTTTTACATCACATTTCACATCTTTTTCTTTCGTGTGTCCCTTGACTACTTACTGTGGATGTAGATTATTTTGCTACTTTTATCTTTAAACCTTCCCACTAGCTTCATAAATGGTTAATCTACTACCTTTACTGTATATTTGCCTTTACCAATGAGATTTTTATTTTCATAATTTTCATATTTCTAGTTGTAGGCTTTTCTTTTTCACTTAGAGAAGTCCCTTTAACATTTTTTGTAAAGCTGGTTTAGTGGTGCTGAACTCTTTTTGCTTTGGCTTTCTTGTGAAACTCTTTATCTCTCTTTCAAATATGAATGATAGGCTTGCTGGGTAGAGTATTCTTAATTGTAGGTTTTTTCTTTCACCACTTTAACTATATTGTGCCACTCCCTTCTGGCCTGCAAAGTTTCTGGTGAAAAGTCAGCTGATAATCTTATGGTAGTTCCCTTGTATAAACTAGCTGCTTTCTCTTTCTGCTTTTAATGTTCTCTTTTTATCTTTGATTTTTGCCATTTTTATTGCATTGTGTCAACCTTTTTGGGTTCTTTTTGTTTGAGACTCTCTGTGCTTCCTGGACCTGGATGTCTGGTTTCCTTTCAAGGGTTAGGGAAGTTTCCAGCTATTATCACTTTAAGTAAGTCCTCTATCACTTTAAGTAAATCCTCTACCCCTTTCTTTCTCTTTCCTGTTTCTGAGACCCCTATAATTAAAATGTTAGTATGATTAATGCTGTCCCAGAGGTCTCTTTCTTAAATTTTCCTCATTTCTAAAAATTCTTTTTTCTGTTCAGCTTATGTGATTTTCACTATTTTGTCTTCCAGTTTGCTGATCTGTTCCTCTGTATCATCTAATCTACTGTTGATTCTTTCCAGTATATATATATTTAAATTTCAGTTATTGTATTCTTCAGCTCTATTTGGTTTTTCTTTATATATTCTAACTCTTTGTCAAACTTCTCACTGTGTTCATCCATTCTTCTCCAGGGTTCATTGAGCATCTTTATGATCATTACCTTGAACTCTTTATTGCATAGATTGCTTATCTCCACTTTGCTTAGTTCTTGTTTCTAGGGTTTTATCCTCTCTGTGTTTATTTGCATGTATTAGGTGGGTCAGTTATATATCCTAGTCTTGGAGAACTGGAATTTTGTAGGAGCATCCTATGGGGTCCAGCAGCACATTGCCCTCTTGTCACCAGGGCTGTATGATGTAGGGGTGACCCCTGTGTGGGCTAAGTGGGCCCTTCCGTTCTGTCAGGGATGACTACTGTGGGCACACTGGTAGCTGGGACTGATCCTCAGCCTGATTGGCTGCCAGGCCTTGCTTCATGTGGAGGCTGCCAGCCACTGGTGGGCAAGGCCAGGTCCTGGCTAGGCTGGCTGCACAGCCTAGGGGTTCCAGCTTGTGGCCTGTGCTGGGTCCTGGCTCAGCCAATTGTGGGCCCATGGGGCTCTGGGGCTGTTCCTGTCCTGCTGGTGTGTGGTGCTAAGTCCCAGGATAGCTTACTGGAGACCTTGAGGGAGTCCAGGACTGATGGCAGCCTGCTGGTGTGCAGGGCTATGTCTTCATGCAACTGGCTGCATACTTGGAGGGTGTCTGGGGACTGATGCCGACCAGCTGGTAGATGAGGCCAGGGCCCAGCACTAATAGCCTAGAGAGAGGACTTCAGCATGGTGCTTGCCAACACCAAGTGTTCTCATGGTAAAACAAGATCCCCAGCATGGCTGCCACCAGCATCTCTGTCTCCAGGAGGAGTCCCAGTGGCCTCCTGCCTTTCTTGGAACCTTCTCTAAGATCAGCAAGTGGTTCTGACCCAAGCTCCTTTCAAATTACTTCTCTGCATCTTGGAGTGTGAGATTTTACATGCCCTTTAAGAGCAGAGTCTCCATTCCTTACCACCCTCAGGCTCTCCTGTATGCATGCCCTGCTGGCCTTCAGAGCCAGACATTCTGGGGGATTGTCTTCCCAGTGCAGAAACCCCAAGCTGTGGAGCCTAACATGGCCTCGGAAGCTTCACTCCTTGAGGAGAACCTCTGAAATTGTGATTATCCTCCCATTTATGAGTCCCCTACCCAGGGGTGTGGTTCTTAACTATTCTGCATCTCTGCCCCTGCCTACCTGTGTTGCAGTGGTTACTTCTTTAAAGCTTTTGTTGTGGAAAATCTTTTCTGCTAATCTTCAGGTCATTACCATTGTTAATAGTTGTCATTTTGGTGTGCCTAAGGGAGGAGGTGAGCTCAGCTTCTTCCTACTCTGCCATCTTGGCCACTCCCCTATTAAAACTTTTAAAACTACCTAGTGGCCTCCATTATCTTTAGTAATGTTTTTCCCCTCCATTTAAAATGAATATAGCTATACCAGATTTTTTCATTAGCATTTTCCTGGTCTGTCTTTTTCATCCTTTGGCTTTTAACTTTTCTCTTTAATGCTTTCCTTGTGCAGGATTTTAGTTCACTTACAAGGCAATCCCACAAGTTAGATATTATTATTATTACCATTAGTTATTGCTTGTTGAGATTTGTCCACATTCTTATTATTTTTCTTATTATTAATAGTATGTCTTCTATTTCATAGTATTTTATTCTATTTCAGACCTTTCTTTTGAGATTATTTTCTTTCTTCCTGATTTACTTACTTTAGTAGTTCTGTAGTAAAGATAAGTTGAGAGTTAATTCCTGCAGTTTGTTTGTCTGAAACTTTATTCATTTTATTTATTTTATATTTCAATATTCAATATTTCAGAGTTCCAGATTAGTTGTTATTCAAACTTCTAAATCCATGATCTAAGACTCTTGACTTCTTTTTCATGTTTTCTATTGCTGTATCTCTTGAGTTACATTCTAGTTAATTCCTTCAGCCCTATTATTCACTACACAAAGTCTTTTTTCAGCTGTGTCTAATCTGCTGTTTAACCTGTCATTGAATTTCTAATTCCAGTTTCTAAACATTTTGTGATTTCCAAAAACTGATTTCTAGCAATTTTTGATAAACTCTTATTCCTTGCCATATTTTTGATTGCCTCCATTTTTGTTTAAGCATATTAAACAAAGCTATTTTTGTTTTTGATTTTTCTAACATATCCAGTCTTTATAGATGCAATTCTGAAGTTTGTTGTTTCTTCTGCTTCTGACTCATGGTGTTTTGTTTCTTTAAGAGTTTGGTGATGTTTTTTAATGAGAGGTTAAGTGCCTAGGGACTTTATCCTTAGGAATTTACCAAAGCCTGGGTTTAATTAAGGTGTGCTACTCTGCAAGGAATAATGTTTGCTTCTCAACATATCTGTGGGGCCTTTCCAACTTGAGAACAGTTAAAATGAAAAATAGGGGTGGAACTTCAAAATGGCGGAAGAGTAAGACGTGGAGATCACCTTCCTCCCCACAAATACATCAGAAATACATCTACATGTGGAAAAACCCCTACAGAACACCTGC
>NW_006782914.1:2705701-2721148 GCF_000442215.2 Lipotes vexillifer
GCAGAAGACCTCAGACCTCCCAAAAGGCAAGAAACTCTCCACGTACCTGGGTAGGGCAAAAGAAAAAACAGAGACAAAAAATAGGGTCAGGACCTGCACCAGTGGGAGGCAGCTGTGAAGGAGGAAAGGTTTCCACACACTAGGAAGGCCCTTCCTGGGCGGAGACTGGAGGTGGCGGAGGGGGAAGCTTCGGAGCCATGGAGAAGAGCGGAGCAACAGGGGTACGGAGGGCAAAGCGGAGAGATTCCCGCACGGAGGATCGGTGCCGACCAGCACTCACCAGCCCAAGAGGCTTGTTTGCTCCCCCGCCAGGGCGGGCGGGGGCTGGGAGCTGAGGCTTCAGCTTCAGAGGTTGGATCCCAGGGAGAGGACTGGGCTTGGCTGCGTTAACACAGCCTGAAGGGGGCTAGTGCACCACTGCTAACCGGGAGGGAGTCTGGGAAAAGGTCTGGAGCTGCCAAAGAGGCAAGAGACTTTTTCTTGCCTCTTTGTTTCATGGTACGTGGAGGAGAGGGGATTCAGAGCACCGCCTAAAGGAGCTCCAGAGACGGGCGTGAGCTGTGGCTATCAGCGTGGACACCAGAGACGGGCATGAGATGCTAAAGCTGCTGCTGCAGCCACCAAGAAGCCTGTGTGCAAGCACAGGTCACTATCCACACCTCCCCTCCTGGGAGCCTGTGCAGCCCGCCTCTGCCAGGCTCCCGTGATCCAGGGACAACTTCCCTGGGAGAACACACGGTGCACCTCAGGCTGCTGCAACATCACTGGGCCTCTGACGCCACAGGCTCGCCCTGCATTCCGTACCCCTCCCTCCCCCCAGCCTGAGTGAGCAGAGCCCACAAATCAGCTGCTTCTTGAACCCCATCCTGTCTGAGTGGGATCAGATGCCCTCAGGCGACCTGCACACGGAGACGGACCAAATCTAAAGCTGAACCCCAGGAGCTGTGCGAACAAAGAAGAGAAAGGGAAATCTCTCCCAGCAGCCTCAGGAGCAGTGGATGAAATCTCCACAATGAACTTGATGTACCCTCTATCTCTGGAATACCTGAATAGACAACAAATCATCCCAAATTGAGGTGGTGGATTTTGGGAGCAATGATATATACATTTATTTCCCTTTTTCTCTTTTTGTGAGTGTGTATGTGAATGTTTCTGTGTGTGATTTTGTCTGTATAGCTTAGCTTTTCCCATTTGTCCTAGCATTCTGTCTGTCTGTTTTGGGGTTTTTTTTAGCATAGTTTTTAGCACTTGTTATCATTGGTAGATTTGTCTTTTGTTTTGGTTGCTTTCTTCTTTCTTTCTTTCTTTTTTCTCCCTTTTATTCTGAGCCGTGTGGATGGCAGGGTCTTGGTGTTCTGGCCAGGCATCAGGGCTGTGTCTCTGAGGTGGGAGAGCCAACTTCAGGACACTGGTCCACAAGAGACCTCCCAGATCCATGTAATATCAAACGGCGAAATACTCCCAGAGATCTCCATCTCAACGCCAAGACCCAGCTCTACTCAAGACCAGCAAGCTACAGTGCTGGACACCCTATGCGAAACAACTAGCAAGATAGGACCACAACCCCACCCATTAGCAGAGAGGGTGCCTAAAATCATGAGGTCACAGACACCCCAAAACACACCACCAGACGTGGACCTGTCCACCAGAAAGACAAGATCCAGCCTTATCCACCAGAACAGAGGCACCAGTCCCCTCCACCAGGGAGCCTACACGACCAACCTTAGCCACTGGGGGCAGACACCAAAAACAACGGGAACTACGAACCTGCAGCCTGCGAAAAGGAGACCCCAAACACAGTAAGTGAAGCAAAATGAGAAGACAGGGAAACACACAACAGATGAAGGAGCAAGGTAAAATCCCACCAGACCTAACAAATGAAGAGGAAATAGGCAGTCTACCTGAAAAAGAATTGAGAATAATGATAGTAAAAGTAAAGATGATCCAAACTCTTGGAAATAGACTGGAGAAAATACAAGAAATGTTTAACAAGGATCTAGAAGAACTAAAGAGCAAACAAACAATGATGAACAACACTATAAATGAAATTAAAAATTCTCTAGAAGGAATTAATAGCAGAATAACTGAGGCAGAATGGATAAGTGACCTGGAAGATAAAATAGTGGAAATAACTACTGCAGAGCAGAATAAGGAAAAATGAATGAAAGGAATTGAGGAGACAAAGGATTAATCTGCAAAATTTACAAGCAGCTCATGCAGCTCAATATCAAGAAAACAAACAACTCAATCCAAAAATGGGCAGAAGACCTAAATAGACATTTCTCCAAAGATATACAGATTACCAACAAACACATGAAAGAATGCTCAACATCATTAATCATTATAGAAATGCAAATCAAAACTACTATGCGGGGCTTCCCTGGTGGCGCAGTGGTTGAGAGTCCGCCTGCCGATGCGGGGAACACGGGTTCATGCCCCAGTCCAGGAAGATCCCACATGCCGCAGAGCGGCTGGGCCTGTGAGCCATGGCCACTGAGCCTGCGCGTCTGGAGCCTGTGCTCTGCAGCGGGAGAGGCCACAACAGTGAGAGGTCCGCGTACCGCAAAAAAAAAAAAAAAGTACTATGTGATATCATCTCACACCTGTCAGAATGGCCATCATCAAAAATTCTACAAACGATAAATGCTGGAGAGGGTGTGGAGAAAAGGGAACACTCTTGCACTGCTGGTGGGAATGTGAATTGGTACAGCCACTATGGAGAACAGTATGAAGGTTCCTTAAAGAACTAAAAATAGAACTACCATATGACGCAGCTATCCCACTACTGGGCATATACCCTGAGAAAACCATGATTCAAAAAGAGTCATGTACCACAATGTTCATTGCAGCTCTATTTACAATAGCCAGGACATGGAAGCAACCTAAGTGTCCATTGACAGATGAATGGATAAAGATGTAGCACATATATACAATGGAATATTATTCAGCCATAAAATGAAATGAAATTGAGTTATTTATAGTGAGGTGGATGGACCAGAGTCTGTCATACAGAGTGAAGTAAGTCAAAAAGAGAAAAACAAATATCATATGCTAACACATATATATGGAATCTAAAAAAAAAAAAATTATCGTGAAGAACTTAGGGGAAGGATGGGAATAAAGCCACAGACCTATAGAGAATGGACTTGAGGACACGGGGAGGGGGAAGGGTAATCTCGGACAAAGAGAGTGGCATGGACATGTATACACTACAAAATGTAAAATAGATAGCTAGTGGGAAGCAGCTGCATAGCACAGGGAGATCAGCTCGGTGCTTTGTGACCACCTAGAGGCGTGGGATAGGGAGGGTGGGAATGGGGGAGACACAAGAGGGAAGAGGTATGGAGGTATATGTATATGTATAGCTGATTCACTTTGTTATAAAGCAGAAACTAACACACCATTGTAAAGCAATTATACTCCAATAAAGATGTTAAAAATAAATAAATAATAAAAAAATAATGGTATTTTTGTTTGTTTTTTGCACCCAATAGAATTTCAACTGCAAACTATGATTTTGGTTAGAAATTTCAGGAAATAATTTTTATTTCCTTCAACCTGAGGCAAGTATGAAGTAACAAAGTTTTTTTATAATTGACCTCTTTGTTTCTTGTTTTTCTATTTTGCCCACTAAGAGTTATCTTCCAGAGGTCTCACTTTCTTCTATACCCCTTTTCCCATAGGCCACCAGGGATTGACAGATGGTTTTAGTGCAACATTTGGCTTCATTGTTGGCTCACCCTCTCAATTCATGCTGTCTTGTGATTTTGGGCCTCTGAAGATTTTCCTAACTTTCTTTCTGTATCAACTATTCATTTAATGACTTGTGGGTTTTTAAAAATGCATATATCTTTTATCCAGTATTTTAAAGTGTATTGTACTAGGAGAAAAATCTGTTAAATATTTAGTTTAGCATATTGAAGAAAATATAAATACCTTGCTTCCTTTCATTCTTTCTTTTTTGATTTTTTTCTTTTTTCCCCTCTCTCTTTCTTCTCTGTTGCTTTTATTGTTCTTTAAATCCTTTTTCATTTTTTCATTTTTCTTTTTGTCATTTTTATTTTCCGTTGTCCTTGCTATTTTTTCTCTTTTCTCTTTACTCTTATGTTTCTTTTCTTTCTGTGTTGTCCTTCTTGCCCTTTTATTCCTTGCCTTTCCTTTTTCCTCTTCTTTTTCCTTCTATCATTCATGTAGTTTTTCACCAAAGGCCAAAGAATGACTCTTGGTTTAACACAGAACAATACTTTAATAGTCTCTTTTTAGAAAATTAGCTTACCCATCACTAATTAGGACAAAGTTTCTATGTCACTGGAATAAGATCAAATTTATAGTGCCTTTCAAATTTATAGTAAGTGCTCAATGAATGTTTGTTTTTGAATAAAACTTTATGAAAATTTCCCAGTCTACTATGGTAAGCACATTGTGAAATCAAAATGTGGCCAAGTAGACTGTACCTGTGACTCAGTCAAGCCTAACTCAAACTGACAGAGAAATCAATGGAATGTTAATTGATAGCAGCTGGATGACTGGCATGAGTGCAGCCACAGCAAAGGGCCAAGGATCTCTCAGGGAGTATAAAATTTACATTTATCAGAGACCCCAGAGGCTTTTTAATGAGAATGACCTCTGGTTTAAATTAGAGTAAAAGGGAAATAAAGATAGTAATTTGGAGACTTTTGGTCTTAGCATATTTTCCACTTAATAGCCACTTAGAAAATGAAACTCATGGAAGTCTCATAATAGTAATGACATGGCCTTAATGATCTGAAACATCCCATTAGATGGGTTCACGACTTGTTGGTTAGCAACACTGGAAAATATATTTACTAAGTGGAGAAAACGGATAAGTCCCAAATTTTAAGTACTCTTATCAGTGTCTTGGCTGGTAGAAAACAGGCTGTGGTGATTGACTTTGCCTCTTAGAGTAGCCTGAGAGGGATTGCTTACTCACTGGAATTGAAAGATAATCTAGTTGGGTTCGAAGTTAATAAGACTGGAGTTTTTGTGGATTACTATGTGGCTATGTAACTGTAAAGACCTCCCACTATACAAAAAGTCCTAAGTTGATACTGGAATAAAGTCACAAGGCTAAACTTTACTGAAGGTTCTAAGATATGTTTTTGTTGGGGGACTTGGACAGTCTCCTTTTGGGGGCTTGGGATTTTCCTAAGAGAAATTAGTAGTCACCCTGTCCACTAAATGAGGCCTCCGGTTTGTGAATGTAAAGCTGGCTGATGCAACTAGATTGGAATACACTAGTTTGACTTTGGGTATGTTTGAAATATAATTAGTGTTTAATTGTATAGCGGTGGATTGTTTATCTATTTTTTTCTTCATCAGTAAACACCTTTATTTTCTGGAGCATTGTAAAGCAAATTCCTGACATTGTAGTATTTTATCCATAAATAATTTAGAATCCTGGCTACTGCTGAGAAGGGTCAAGGTTATACCCAGCTGGTCCAATAGATAGAGGAAGCCCCAAGACCTGAACCTGGTACATGATACTTCCTCCTCACCTACTGATGCTAACATTTGCATAGCGATTTCTATGTATATGTCAGGAACATTTTAAGTGCTTTACATTTGTTAGCTTATTTAATACCCTTGATAAACTTGGAGGGAGTTGATTTACTTAGGGACCCATAGGCTATCAAACCAACTCTACCACCACCTCTGCCATCAACACATGTCCCACTTCTGTAAGAAGTGCTGGGAACTGTGACAATTTGGACCACTCTTGGCTAGGGTTTCTCCTTTTTTCTTTCTCTCTGAGCCTCAGGAAGATGGAGCTGACTTTACTGCTTGCTGATGTTTTACCTATATGTAAAAGGTCTATTGCTCTGAATAAAAGACCATTCAAGAGAGAAAGATCTGTTTTCATTCTTGGAACTTGAAAGGTATTCCTTCATCAAACTAGTACTCGACATCATCTTTACATTTTTACCATTAAATAGTGTTTATTTCAGTATGGGTTCTGCTTTATGATGATTATGAAGAAATGGAAGAAGGTATACTGAACAGATAGACTTAGTCTGGAATTAACCAGCTTACTTTCCCTCAGAAGGTACAAGGAAAGTAGGTAAATCAATAGCGTATGATACTATATCCATCTGCTATAAATTATTATCTACAATGGTGATCGTTCAGGTTGGAATATTTTAGCTTGGAAAAGGGAGTCTTTTCCAACTCTAACCCAAGGAAGGCTGATCATTTGCATTTTAACTCAAAAAATAAAGTTTGAGAGATACTTGGATATTTTAAAGGGAACAAATGAAGAAATTGTATAATATTTTATTTCATAGTTTAAAAATTATGAATATAAAGTTTTGTCTCTGAGAATTCAGGTATTTAAAAGAAGAATTTTTCACCACAGAAAGGCCCTGTGTAGGGATCATCCTCCAAGATTATGTAACTATTTTCATATATAACTATTTCTATGTGTGTGTGTGTATGTGTGTGTGTGTGTGTGTGTGTGTGTGTGTGTGTGTATCCTTGTAGCACTCTTATGGGTTCATGTTTACATTTAATATTTAGTCCTTGGAAATATTTTTGGTCAGTTTTACATATTTCTAAGTAGTCAGATAGTGGTCACAATACTTTATATTGAATAATCCATCCTTTCTTCAAATGTATAAAATCCCACTTGGTTCCCAGAGTAATTTCTTAAATATAAGTGTTTCTGACCTTTTATCCTGCTCCATTAGTGTCCATAGTTCTGGCACCAATATTATACACTGTTGAAATTCAGCTAACTTTAAAATAAACTTTCATATCATATAAGGGAATTCTTCTGCATCAGAATTCCCTAGAAAAGTCTGAAAAATTCTGATTCCTAGGCACATTCCAGACCTACTTAATCAGACTCTAAGGAGAAGAAGTCTGAGAATACATCCTTTTGGAAACCTCCCCTTCAACCAGTTAATATAGAGCTATATCACGATATTTAATGGCTGTGTAATATCTATTCTATGTGCATATATTTTATTGCTATTACAAACAATATTATAATAAATATTACTGACCCATAGGCATTTGTCCAACTATTTACTTATAATCAATGCCTAGAAATAAATTTTCTGAGTCAGAGTGTGCATATTTTTATGAATTTTGATGCCTAATGCCTATTGGTCTGCTAGAACGATTTAACACTCCCCTTTGTTATTGTATGAGAATACCCAGTACCTACATCCTTCCCAATTCTGGGCATTCTATTTAATCTTTGCTCATTGTATAAAGACTATTTTACTGTACTTTTGTAAAAATTTAATTTATTTTTTATACAGCAGGTTCTTATTAGTCATCCATTTTATACATATCAGTGTACACACGTCAATCCCAATCTCCCAGTTCATCACACCACCACCTCCCCGCTGCTTTCCCCCCTTGGTGTCCATACGTTTGTTCTTTACATCTGTGTCGCAATTTCTGCACTGCAAACCGGTTCTTCTGTAACATTTTTCTAGGTTCCACATATATGTGTTAATATACGATATTTGTTTTTCTCTTTCTGACATACTTCACCCTGTATGACAGTCTCTAGATCCATCCACAACTCGACAAATGACCCAATTTCGTTCCTTTTTATGGCTGAGTAATATCCATTGTATATATGTACCACATCTTCTTTATCCATTCGTCTGTCAATGACCATGTAGATTGCTTCCATGACCTGGCTATTGTAAATACTGCTGCAATGAACAGTGGGATGCATGTGTCTTTTTGAATTATGGTTTTCTCTGGGTATATGCCCAGTAGTGGGATTGCTGGATCATAGGGTAATTCAATTTTAGTTTTTTAAGGAACTTCCATAGTGTTCTCCATAGTGGCTGTATCAATTTACATTCCCACCAACAGTGCAAGAGGGTTCCCTTTTCTCCACACCTTCTCCAGCATTTGTTGTTTGTAGATTTTTCTGATGATGGCCGTTCTAACTGGTGTGAGATGATACCTCATTGTAGTTTTGATTTGCATTTCTCTAATAATTAGTGATTTTGAGCAGCTTTTCATGTGCCTCTTGGCCATCTGTATGTCTTCTTTGGAGAAATATCTATTTAGGTGTTCTGCCCATTTTTGGATTGGGCTGTTTGTTTCTTTAATATTGAAGTGCCTGGGCTGTTTATATATTTTGGAGATTAATCCTTTTTCCATTGACTCATTTGCAGATATTTTCTCCCATTCTGAGGGTTGTCTTTTTGTCTTGTTTATGGTTTCCCTTGCTGTGCAAAAGATTTGAAGTTTCATTAGGTCCCATTTGTTTATTTTTGTTTTTATTCCCATTACTCTAGGAGGTGGATCAAAAAAAAATCTTGCTGTGATTTATGTCAAAGAGTGTTCTTCCTATGTTTTCCTCTAAGAGTTTTATAGTGCCCAGTCTTATATTTAGGCCTCTAATCCATATTGAGTTTATTTTTTGTATATGGTGTTAAGGAGTGTTCTAATTTCATTCTTTTACATGTGGCTGTCTAGTTTTCCCAGCACCACTTATTGAAGAGACTGTTTTTTCTCCATTGTATATCTTTGCCTCCTTTGTCATTGATTAGTTGACCATAGGCCTGTGGGTTTATCTCTGGGCTTTGTATCATATTCCATTGATCTATATTTCTGTTTTTGTGCCAGTTCTAAAATGTCTTGATTACTATAGCTTTGTAGTATAGTCTGAAGTCAGGGAGTCTGATTCCTGCAGCTCTGTTTTTTCCCCTCAAGACTGCTTTGGCTATTCGGGGTCTTTTGTGTCTCCATACAAATTTTAAGATTTTTTGTCTAGTTCATAAAAAGTGCCATTGGTAATTTGATAGGGATTGCATTGAATCTGTAGATTGCTTTGGGTAGTATAGTCATTTTCACAATGTTGATTCTTCCAATCCAAGAACATGGTATATCTCTCCATCTGTTTGTGTCATCTTTAATATCTTTCATCAGTGTCTCTATAGTTTTCTGCATACAGGTCTTTTGTCTGCTTAGGTAGGTTTATTCCTAGGTATTTTATTCTTTTTGTTGCAGTGGTAAATGGGAGTGTTTCCATAATTTCTCTTTCAGATTTTTCATCATTAGTATATAGGAGTGCAAGAGATTTCTGTGCATTAATTTTGTATCCTGCAACTTTACCAAATTCATAGATTAGCTCTATTAGTTTTCTGGTGGCATCTTTAGGATTCTCTACATATAGTATCATGTCATCTGCGAACAATGACAGTTTTACTTCTTCTTCTCCAGTTCGTATTCCTTTTATTTCTTTTTCTTCTCTGATTACCGTAGCTAGCACTTCCAAAACTATGTTGAATAATAGTGACGAAAGTGGACATCCTTGTCTTTTTCCTGATCTTAGAGGAAATGCTTTCAGTTTTTCACCATTGAGAATGATGTTTGCTGTGGGTTTGTCATATATGGCCTTTATTATGTTGAGGTAGGTTCCTTCTATGCCCACTTTCTGGAGAGTTTTTATCATAAATGGGTGTTGAATTTTGTCAGAAGATTTTTCTGCATCTATTTAGTTGATCATATGGTTATTATTCTTTAATTTGTTAATATGGTGTATCACATTGATTGATTTGCATAAATTGAAGAATCCTTGCATCCCTGGGATAAATCCCACTTGATCATGGTGTATGATCCTTTTAATGTGTTGTTGGATTCTGTTTGCTAGTATTTTGTTGAGAATTTTTGCATCTATATTCATCAGTGATATCGGTCTGTAATTTTCTTTTTTTGTAGTATCTTTGTCTGTTTTTGGTATCAGTGTGATGGTGGCTTTATAGAATGAGTTTGGGAGTTCTCCTTCCTCTGCAATTTTGGGAAAAGTTTGAGAAGTATGGGTGTTAGCTCTTCTCTAAATGTTTGATAGAATTCACCTGTGAAGCCATCTGGTCTTGGACTTTGTTGGAAGATTTTTAGTCACAGTTTCCATTTCATTACTTGTGATTCATCTGTTCATATTTTCTGTTTCTTCCTGGTTCAGTCGTGGACGGTTATACCTGTCTAAGAGTTTGTCCATTTCTTCCAGGTTGTCCATTTCATTGGCACAGAGTTGCTTGTAGTAGTCTCTTAGGATGCCTGGTATTTCTGTGGTGTCTGTTGTAACTTCTTTTTCATTTCTAATTTTATTGATTTGAGTCTTCTCTCTCTTTTCCTTGATGAGTCTGGCTGATGGTTTATCACTATTGTTTATCTTCTCAAAGAACAAACTTTTAGTTTTATTGATCTTTGCTAGTGTTTTCCTTGTTTCTATTTCATTTATTTCTGCTCTGATCCTTATGATTTCTTTCCCTCTGCTAACTTTGGGTTTTGCTTCTTCTTCTTCCTCTCGTTCCTTTAGGTGTAAGGTTAGGTTGGTATTTGAGAGTTTTTTTGTTTCTTGAGGTAGGATTGTATGGCTATAAACTTCCCTCTTAAAACTGCTTTTGCTGCATCCCATAGGTTTTGGATCATCATGTTTTCATTGTCATTTGTCTCTAAGTATTTTTTGATTTCCTCTTTGATTTCTTCAGTGATCTCTTGGTTATTTAGTAACGTATTGTTTAGCCTCCATGTGTTTGTGGTTTTTTACATTTTTTTCCCTGTAATTGATTTCTCATGTCATAGTGTTGTGGTCAGAAAAGATGCTAGATATGATTTCAGTTTTCTTAAATTTGCTGAGGATTGATTTGTGACCTAGGATGTGATCTATCCTGGAGAATGTTCCGTGCGCACTTGAGAAGAAAGTGTAATCGGCTGTTTTTGGATGGAATGTCCTATAAATATCAATTAAATCTATCTGGTCTATTGTAACATTTAGAGCTTGTGTTTCCTTATTAATTTTCTGTTGGATAATCTGTCCACTGGTGTAAGTGCGGTGTTAAAGTCCCCCATTATTATTACATTACTGTCGATTTCCTCTTTTATAGCTGTTACATGTTGCCTACTGTGTTGAGGTGCTCCTATGTTGGGTGAATATATATTTGTTATTGCTGTATCTTCTTCTTGGATTGATCCCTTGATCATTATGTAGTGTCTTTTCTTGTCTCTTGTAGCATTCTTTAAAGTCTATTTTATCTGATATGAGTATAGCTACTCCAGCTTTGTTTTGATTACCATTTTCATGGAATATCTTTTTCCGTCCCCTCACTTTCAGTCTGTATGTGTCCCTAGGTCTGAAGTGGGTGTCTTGTAGACAGCATGTATATGGGTCTTGTTTTTGTATCCATTCAGCAAGCCTGTGTCTTTTGGTTGGAGCATTTAATCCATTTATGTTTAAGGTAGTTATTGATATGTATGTTCCAATGACCATTTTCTTAATTCTTTTGGGTTTGTTTTTGTAGGTCCTTTTCTTGTCTTGTGTTTCCCATTTTGAGAAGTTCCTTTATCATTTGTTGTAGAGGTGGTTTGGTGGTGCTGAATTCTCTTAGCTTCTGCTTGTCTGTAAAGCTTTTGATTTTTTCATCAAATCTCAATGAGATCCTTGCCGGGTAGACTAATATTGGTTGTAGCTTCTTCCCTTTCATCATTTTAAGTATATCATGCCACTCCCTTCTGGCTTGTAGAGTTTCTGCCAAGCAATCAGCTGTTAACCTTATGGGAGTTCCCTTGTATGTTATTTGTCATTTTTCCCTTACTGCTTTCAATAATTTTTCTTTGTCTTTAATTTTTGCCATTTTGATTACTATGTGTCTCAGCATGTTTCTCCTTGGGTTTATCCTGTATGGGACTCTCTATGCTTCCTGGACTTGAGTGGCTGTTTCCTTTCCCATGTTAGGGAAGTTTTCGACTATAATCTCTTCAAATATTTCTTGGGTCCTTTTTTTCTCTCTTCTCCTTCTGGGACCCCTGTAATGTGAATGTTGTGTTTAATGTTGTTCCAGAGGTCTCTTAGGCTGTCTTAATTTTTTTCATTCTTTTTTCTTTATTCTGTTCCACAGAAGTGAATTCCACCATTTTGTCTTCCAGGTCACTTATCCATTCTTCTGCCTCAGTTATTCTGCTATTGATTCCTTCTAGTATATTTTTCATTTCAGTTATTGTATTGTTCATCTCTGTTTTTTTGTTCTTTAATTCTTCTGAGTCTTTGTTAAGCATTTCTTACATCTTCTCGATTTTTGCCTCCATTCTTTTTCCCAGGTCCTGGATTATCTTCACTATCATTATTCTGAATTTTTTTTCCGGAAGGTTTCCTATCTCCACCTCATATAGTTGTTTCCCTGAGGTTTTATCTTCTTCCTTCATCTGGTACATAGCCCTCTGCGTTTTCATCTTGTCTATCTTTCTGTGAATGTGTTTTTTATTCCACAGGCTGCAGGATTGTAGTTCTTCTTGCTTCTGCTGTCTGCCCTCTGGTGGATGAGGCTATCTAAGAGGCTTGTGCAAGTTGCCTGATGGGTGGGACTGGTGGTGGGTAGAGCTGGCTGTTGCTCTGGTGAGCAGAGCTCAGTAAAAGTTTAATCTGCTTGTCTGCTGATGGGTGGGGCTGGGTTCCCTCCCACTCGGTTATTTGGCCTGAGGTGACCGAACACTGGAGCCTACCCAGGCTTTTTGGTGGGGCTAATGGCACACTCTGGGAGGGCTCACGCCAAGGAGTATTTACCAGAATTTCTGCTGCCAGCGTCCTTGTTCTCATGGTGAGACACAGCCACCCCCCACCTCTGCAGGAGACCTTCCTACACTAGCCCGTAGGTCTGGTTCATTCTCCTATGTGGTCACTGATCCTTCCCTTGGGTCCCGATGCGCACACTACTTTGTGTGTGCCCTCCAAGAGTGGAGTCTCTGTTTACCCCAGTCCTGTCGAAGTCATGCAATCAAATCCCACTAGCCTTCAAAGTCCGACCCTCTAGGAATTCCTCCTCCCATTTCCAGACCCCCAGGTTGGGAAGCCTGACGTGGGGCTCAGAACCTTCACCTCAGTGGGTGGGCTTCTGTGGTATAAGTGTTCTCCAGTTTGTGAGTTACCCACCCACCAGTTATGGGATTTGATTTTATTGTGATTGCACCCCTCCTACCGTCTCATTGTGACTTCTCCTTTGTCTTTGCTTGTGGGGTATCTTTTTTGGTGAGTTCCAGTGTCTTCTTGTTAATGATTGTTCAGCAGTTAGTTGTGATTTCGGTGTTCTTGGAAGAGGGAGTGAGAGCACATCCTTCTACTCCACCATCTTGAACCAATCTCCCTACTGTAGTTTTAATTTGCATTTAAAAAAATATATTTATATGTGCATGGACACCATTTGTAGATTGAACGTTTTGAAAATTATTTCTTTTTGGGAGAAGTGTATCTGTGTGTGAGTTGAGACTGGAGGGCCTCAGGAAGAATGAGGAGGATGAAGCAGAACTTGAACTCACATTGGTGGAGAGTTCACTCTGGGGGGAGATGGGATTTGGAGCAATGATACTGTTATACTGTTTTCCTAAATTCTTCTTTGTGGGGGTATAGTACTTCTAGAAATTACTGAAGCCTAGCAGTTATTATCCTGGGGTGGGGTGGGGCTGAGGGTGGAGATTTGTATATAAGAGGTGGAATTTTCTGTAAACACGTGGATATCAGGCAGTTGTTCTGAAATGGGAGAAGCCATCTAGGAGAAAACACAGGTGGGAGTTTGGAGTGGAGTTTGCAAGCAACCATGCAAAAGATTAGGTCTCGATATTTCAAGAAATATCAAATAGGAGAATAGATTTCTTACAGTTACCCAAGATGGAGGTTTGAATTATTTTATTTATACTTTTTATTATATCTCATGTATTTTCCCTGTGTCATAGATATCGGAAATATTTTCCTCCATTTATTGTGTCCTTTTTTAATGTTTATGGTGGCTTTTGTTTTTTGACATATAGACATATTCTTTTATGATTTTCATCTTTAGTGCCTGGATGTTATTCACATTTTTCCATGTGAAATTTTTAATCATTTGGCTAAGTTTTTTAAATGGCAGCGAAATTCTGTGAATTTGATTAATTTAGGTAAAATTGACATTTTTGTGGTGTTGAATTTTTCAGTTTGAGACATATTACATCTGTCCTTTTATTTTTTAATTATTTTATTAAATTTTGTATTGGACTATAGGTGATTTACAATGTTGTGTTAGTTTCAGGTGTACAGCAAGGTGATTCAGTTATACATATATTTATATCTATTGTTTTTCTAATTCTTTTCCCCTTTAGGTTATTACAGAATATTGAGCAGAGTTCCTTGTGATATATTGTCGGTTCTTGTTGGTTATCTATTTGAAATAGAGCACATCTGTCCTTTTAATTTTTTATGTTTTTCAGAAAAATTTTCTACTTGTATTCCTTTGCTTTCTTTATGCAAGTCCTGCATATTCCTTAAGTTTATTCCTAGATATTTTATATTTTTTGTTGTTTTATTTTATAATTTCTAACGGACTAATATTGGAATATAAGGAAACTATTGATTTTTAAGTATTAATTATTAAAAATCTGGTTTCTTACTAGTTTTAATAGTCTTTCCAGTTGTTTTTCCTGTTGGTCTAGGATGGCAAACATCAGCAGTAAATAATAATGATTTTGCTTTTTCCTTTTCAAAAAATATATATCCCTTGTTTTGTTAGCTTCTCTGCTTGTGTTGGTTAGCACTTCTAGAATGATTTTAAATCATAGTGGTAACAGGATCCATTCTTGCCTTATATCTACTTGAAAAGAGAATGTCTTTGTAGCACTGGTTCTCAAAGTCCCATCTCATATTCTTTAAAAAAAAGAGTTCAGTAGTCAAATATATTTTGGAGACACATATTAATATATTTAAGGATCTGAGGTATCTGTAGTAAATATACTTGTTTAAATTTGTTTAATATATGCTTGCCACTTTCTAATAGTATTTAATAATGAACTATAAACTCCTCATCTCTTATTTTTTTAACACAAGAACTACAGTCTTATTCAACTAGTGCTCTACATGTTTAAGTGTGTTATTGGATTTGGTTTTAAACAATTTTAAGCCTACTTTACATAAATTCCTTTGATTCCTATTTTACTAGTAATTGAATGACAGCTCTTACAAAATATATTTTAGTATTTACTTAAGATGATTTAATGCATTTTCCTTTGATCAATGTGATAATTCATATTAATAGATTTTTTATATTAAACTATCTTTGAATTCCAAAAGTGAACCATTCCATGACCGTGGAGTTTCATATCTTTGGTATTCTTCTTATTTGCTAATATTTTATTAATATTTCTGGATTTACTCTCAGAAATGGTATTGATCTCTAGTTTTCTTTAACATGTTGTTACCAGCCTTAAGCCAGCTTTATAAAATGAATTTCTCTGTACCCCAGATCAGTATTGCAGCATAAAAATTCTCTGTTTCTCAAATATTTGAAAAAACTTGCTGGTGGAGCACATAGGGTCTGATGCATATTTTGGAAGTATTTCTTTGACAACCCTTTCAGTGTCTTTCATGCTATATCCAGATTTCCTCTTTGGTCAGTTTTTGTGGCAGGGGGGGGGGATCAAAAGACACACATAATA
>NW_006782914.1:2721183-2740123 GCF_000442215.2 Lipotes vexillifer
TTCCGATCAAAATATGAATTTCCTTTCTCAGCACCTTAAATCTTGGCTGATCTTGTAACTTGCTTTAGTCAGTAAAATCTGATGGAAGTGACAATGTTTCATTTCCAAGCTTGGGCCTCAAGTAGCCTTGTGTAATTCTGCTCTTGCTCTTGGAACCCTGCCACCTCTATGTGAATAAACCCAAACTAGCCTGCTGGAGAATGAGAGAGCACATGGAGGAAACTGCAGTGTCCCATCCAAGACCATCCTAGACCGCCTGAAGACAGTCATCTGCTAAACATGTGCAAGATCCCAGGAAGATTAGCAGAGCTGCCTAATCAATCTGCAGCTGACTGCAAACTAATAAGTGAGCCCAACAAGATCAGAAGAACCGCACAGCTGACACACAGACTCATGAGCAGTAATAAATGCTTATTGTCTTAAAATACTGACTTTATTATGCAGCTATTGTTAACTAATAGTTATATTTCCTTAGAAAATTATCCTTTGTGATGATAGTTTAAAATTTATTGCAATAGTTTTATATGGCTTTCTCTTATGAATTTTCTGTATTTCCTTCATATTGGTAGTAATACCTTCTTTCTTAATGTTTTTATTCATTTCCTTTTGTGTGTAACTATGTCTTTAGTTTTAGTTTAGTTTAGTCTTTAGTTTTGCCAATGTTCTATTTTATTTGTCTTTTCAAATAATACACTGCTAAAATATACTTAACTGTAATATGCTCCAATATATAATTCTCTTATTTTTTCTCATATTTTCTTTTTTGTATTTTCCTGGAATTTATTCTGTTGCTATTTTTTTCTAAATTTTTTCAGTTAAATTCTGACTTCATTTTTGTTATTTTTTATTTAATAAAAATGCATTAAGGCTATGAATTTTCCTCTCAATTGAGCTTTGGCAGAATCTCGTGTTTTAAGGTACAACATTGTCGTCTTTGTTGTCTTATTATATATAAATTATAATCACTTTTATTTCTTGTTTCACTATAAAATTATATAGAAAATGAACTTTTGATTTTTAAGTGTCTTTGAAGTTTTCTACTTATCCTTTAGTTATAAACTCCCAATTTTATGGCACTATGATCAGAAAATATGGTCATTACAATTTTGAGAACATGAGAATTTTGGGGTGGCTGGGGAGAGTGTTACTTTCTGAAAATAAACCCCTCAAATTTCAACCAAAACAAACCCCTTGATTTTGCTTATTAGTGAAAGGTGAGACTGTTTATAGGTCGGGTATTCAGTAATACATTGGGTAGTTAATATAATATTATAGAAGAGAATTATAAAACAAACAAGAAGGAGGTAATAGAAAATGGGCACAAGAAATGTTGATGGAGTTGCCAGGATAAGCAGAAAGGGAAAAGAAATTCTTGTTAGCACTGGTCTTGTTTGATAATGTTGCCTTACTGTTTTAGTTTAGTTAAGGATTGTGTAAGTCAAGACACCCTGAATGTTGTCCCATCCCCCATCCTACACCCACTCATCCTAGTCCATGGGAATATAACTTTTATCACTTGGGGAAAAACAGCAATTTTGCCAGCAGGTACCAATAGGTATAACAGTCATGGTGTGGACCTGCATGTAGGTTCTGTCACCTAGCCTGCCCTGGGGAGAAAGCAATGGGGTTCCCCACCTGGGTGGCTAACTGGGAAGACATGCTTCATAATAAGAACAGCCAGGCAGTAATGGTCTAGGATGCCTAGATACAAGAAACCCACCAACCCTTGCAAATGACTTTTACCAACAGTAAATAAGATATCCATATCTACACTCAAACTACTGTGTTATATACAAGCTATATTCTTAATATATATTGATATGATCCCAGCTGATAATTTTGCTGCTATTCACATCTTTGTCAATGAAAGACTGGATATAAATTTTTACCAAAAAATCAAAAGGAATTTCAGATCTCTTCACTATCAAAAGTACAATACTTTCTTCTTTTTATCTTTGACATTTAAAAAAATACAATTTTATCCAGTTTTGTTTTTAATATTAAAGAATAGGAGAAGAGAAGGGAATTAGTTATGGCTTGTTAATCAGCTGGGTCAAACCATGCTTGTCAAATGGATGATTTGAAGGAGGTAAAGTACTTTGGAAGAAATAAATATTGTGTAACAGTAAATCTTGACTAGACTCTGAAATAGATAAACAGAGAGTAAAATTATTCAATCTCTTTTTTAGGGGAAGAAATGCTTCTTTGCACATCAGGAAGGAAACTACCAGGGGGCCTAGTAGTGTACAGACTTGGTAAGTTGAAGTTCGAGGTTAATATGGCTGCATCCTTCCACCCTGTGTTAAGTTGCTAAGAGCCCTTAGCAACTGCAGATATCAGGGAGTAGTTCTGTTTTTCTTTTTTCTTGCTAGATGTTTATGAAAATGAAAAAAACCCCAACATATTTAAACAAAATTCTATACCTGAGGTAGAAAATCTAAAGTCCAAGGGGCTGAATCTAGGCCTTTGCTTAATAATTATTCCATGTTTGAGGACAATTCTGAAAACAAGTCTATTTTATCACTAGTTGCAGGTTCAACTTCAGTAGCATTTTTAGTGGGGGTAATTATAACCTACATGGCAATGAATATAAATGAGTAAGCAGTAACTTGTGACTTTGTTGCTGATTGTATCTGTCAGGGTTTGGGACAAGTTTTAGAAATCACCCTATAGAGGACCCTGTCCTCCATGTACCTCCTAGGCCCTTGTTTAATGTTTCTTTGTGTCATTCCCCCAGCTTCTATAGGCCTTTGCTCACACTTCTCCGAGGACTGACCTTGTGTCCCTGGAGTCACTTTCTCTGCAAGCACAGTGTGTCCCCCTGCACCCACAGTGTGGCCCATAGCCAGTGACAGATGGTGTGAGTGTCTGAAAGCCCAGCTAGCTACCTTGCCTCAACTTAGGTCAACCTCTGACATATAATTTATCACCAGAGCACTTCTGTGAGATCTGGCTGAGACTGGAACTATGCCTACAGTTTTACCCTCACTTGTCTTCTTCCCTTTCCCAGTCCCACTCCCCCAACCCCTTAATGGTTTCTCCTAGGAGCACTTCATTAATAAATTACTTGTGTACAAATGCTCATCTCAGACCTGCTTCTGGAAAACATGACCCAAGACACAGCTTAAGTATTTTAAGAAGGGATTTAATACAGGGAAGTAGCTGCTTTCAAAATCATTGAAAGAGAGCAGAAATCAGAGGCCACCCTTAATTTTAAGAATATACTTCCACAGGGGACTTCCCTGGAGGTCCATTGGTTAAGACTCTGCTCTTCCAATGCAGGGGATGCCGGTTTGATCCCTGGTTGGGGAACTAAGATTTCACATGCAAGCTGCATGGCCTGGCCAAAAAATAAATGAATGACTGAATGAATATATAAATAAATAAAATAAAAGAATATACTGCCATAGTTATAATCCAAGGGAAGCTGCTGCCACCATGGGCACAACTACTTCTCAGCAGCTAAAGCTGATGAATAGACATCAGAATACTGTGTCTGGCTACTGTCATGTAGATGCCATGTCTTTAAGATGTGCTTCCAGCTGGAACTATCTAAAATCTAGAGCACATTGGGTCTGACTCAGTTCCAACTTCCTACTCATGATACTGCAGCTAACTTGCAGAGCCTATTTTAAATATAGAACCTAGCTGCAAGGGAGTCTTGGAAATGTATTTTTTTACTTCTCAGTTTCCACAGTACAGGAAGACACCCTAAAAGTAAGTAGAAACAGTAACTGGTGGCTAATTGATCATAATCACAACACTAGAGATGACAGGAAATGAATCAACATGCATTAACTTCAGAGACCTTGTGTGTAATGTGTTTTGCCTGGGATATGTGTCTGCTACTCTCAATTCCTACTTTACCCCAGAGCTGGCTAATTGGTACTCATCTTTAGTGTTTGATTTACATCAGCATTTTTCAAACTGCAGGTTATCACTAATTAAAGGGTCATAAAATTACTGTAGTAGGTGTAGTAGGTATTTTTTAGCAAGAGAAAAAGTATAGAATTAAATGAAATAGAATAGAAAAATTGTATTGTTTCATGAGATGTCTGTTTTTGTTTTGTGTGAATAAGTGGGTTGCACTCTAGATTATATTTCTTAGTGTGGATCATGGTCAAAGGGCTTGAAAAACAGTCCCTTAAATGTAACTCCCTCAATTCCATGGTATTTTAAGTCTGGGTGTGGTACCTCTCCTGTGTATTGCAGGGAACTCTGATTCACTCATGACAGTTCTTATTACACACACACACACACCCCACACTCATTCACTGTCTGTGCTTCTCATTAGACTCCAGCTCCCAGAGGAGAGGTCAGATACTGTGTTTGTCTTGCTTTCTGTTACCTTGGCATGAGGTCTGTCACATAGTAGCTTTTTACATCTGTTGAATGAATAAAGGAAAAAGGGATTGTTTTGGACCCTTGTACCATTTAGCTACTCCTAGGATACATAAGAAGACTCAAGACTCAGAGAAGAGTTTGAAGAAGTACATAAGCTAGAAATAAGATTAGTAACAGGAGAACTGAAGGGATATCCCAGCACAGATCAACCAGTAATATAGAGCAAAAGCATCATGGTTCCTCTTCACAGAGGAGAAACTCTGACCAGATCAGCATAGAAACTTCTCTAGCCTCACTGCAAAAGCTAGTCACCAAGTCCTTAGTGCAGGGGAATAGGAAGCATGTGAAAAACACATTCCAAATGGGTTTGTGTAATTTATTGACTAAAGTTCTCATCTGAGTGTGGGTTCCATTATTCTCAAAAAGTCTTTATGTATTCCCTAGGAATACAACGAACCCTTAATGGAGTGATATGTAGATCATATCATTCCATTAAGGGTTAGGTGTTCCTACCTAACCACAGAGTGAAGAGTCTTGTGAGTAAAGCCAGTAAACAGTCTCTTACCCCTTGGAGAATTCTTCTGGCGAGTGGGTATGTGCAACTGCCATGTCACCTAATGAAATGTACTGATGGTGAGTTGAGTCATAGTACGACAATATATTAAAAATAATAAATTAATAAAGTCAGCATATATTAAATGTTTATTATGTGCCAGTGACTGTGCTAAGAATGTTATGTCATGTAATTCTTACAACTCTGGAAGGTTTTAGCCATATTTTACAGGTCAGAAAACTCATATTCAGAGAGAGAAACTAACTTGCTCAAGGTGGTGGAGCAAAGGCCTGGCAGTGAGGACTCAAACCCAGATCCATCTCACTCCTGCCCCTATGCTCTCAACCACTCTGGCAAATCAAGTGGTGACTAATTGTCTAATCCCTTTTCTAGCCCTTAAGTATTGCCTTTTGCTTCTTTGTGGCCCAAGATCTATTTTAATTTTTCCTGTGGTTGATGACCCATGATATAATATTCCACATTTATATACTATAATTGCAAAAAGCTTATGTGGATGGCCAAGAAAAACTTCCCCTTCAGATTGCAATCACTTCGAAACACTTGCCTTTACTCTCTAAGCTTGGATTTATGGTTGGAATGCATAAGCATTCCAAGTTATTCTGCTTGTTCATTTATTTAAAAACCAATTTGTTGAATACTTACTACGTGTCAGGCAGAATTCTAGACATTAGAGATACTGACCAAGTCCCTTCTCTGACAAAGTTTACATTCTCATATCAACATTATCTTACTGGAGGAGATAGATAATTAAATTTCAATTTGATGTCTATAATATAAAAGGTGGTAGGGGGAGGGGCAGTACAGTGGTAGGGGATTAAGTGATATAAACTAAATATTATGTATAAAATAAGCTACAAGGGTATATTGTACAACACAGGGAATACAGCCAGTATTTTATAATAACTCTAAATGGACTATAATCTTTAAAATTTGTGAATCACTATATTGTACACCTGTAACTTATATAATATTGTACATCAACTATACTTCAATTAAAAAAGTGGTAATAAGTACTAATGAAACCAGCATTGAGAGATAGTGGCAGCTGTATATGTGCGTGAGTGTGTAATGTATGTTTTCTGGAATGGTCAGGGTAGGCTTTTGTGATAAGATGACATTTGAGAAAGGATATAAAAAAATGAGAGAGTCCTGTGGATGTGTGGGGTAGCACTTTCAAGGCAGAGGACCAACCAGGGTAAAGGCCCTGGGGCAGAAGTGCATTTGGCTAGTCTGAGAAACAGTAAGGAGGCAGATTTCACTGTAATTAAGTGAGGAGGAAATGGTAGAGATAAATGTAAGATAATATTTGGTCTTATAGGCTCTGGTCAGGACTCTGGCTTTACTCACAGTGAGACATTATAGAACATTTATCAGGGGAGTAGCATGATTTGAATTACTTTTCTGAAGGATCACTCCTGTTGATGGAGGGAGGCTATAATAAAGGGAGGCAACAATGGAGGCTGAAAGCCAGCCAAAAGAGTAGGCTATGGGAGTACCCCAGGTGTAACAAGGATTGGACTCACACGGCAGTGGTGGAGTTGGAAGAAAGAGGTGAGAACCTGAATATAATCTGAAGAGAAACTTATAGGATACAGAGTTCAGGTGAGTGGATGGGGCTGGAGATATTTCAGGGGAGTTGTCAGCATAGAGATGGGACTGAATGAGCCATTTGAAGAAGGAAGGTAGAGAGAGGGAAGAAGAGTTCCTAGGATTGAACTCTGGGACACCAGTGTTCAGAGGTCAGAAAGATAAGGAGGGGCTGTGACCAAAATGACTGAGAAGGAGTGGACAGTGATGGACAAGGGAAACCAAAAAGTGTGGCATTCTGGCCAGAGCCAAGTAAAGAAAGTGGTTCATGAAGTGAGGGATCAACTACATCAGATGCTGCTGAGAGGTTTGAGTAGGACGGGTTTTAGATGATTGAGGAGTTCCTGTTGGATTCGACAACATTGAAACTGTTGACAGTTTTGATAAGAGCTGTTTAGGGGAGTAGTGGCATAGAACAAATGAGAAGAGGGTGTTGAGATAGCAGGAAAGATTCAATGAACTTGAAGAGTTGGCAAAAAAAAATTTCTCAAACTAAATGCAGAGGAAAAAGAATAATAAATTACAAAAAAACAAACCGGGCTTCCCTGGTGGCACAGTGGTTGAGAGTCCGCCTGCCGATGCAGGGGACACGGGTTCGTGCCCTGGTCCGGGAGGATCCCGCATGCCGCGGAGCGGCTGGGCCCGTGAGCCATGGCCGCTGAGTCTGTGTGTCCAGAGCCTGTGCTCCGCAACGGGAGAGGCCACAACACTGAGAGGCCCGCGTACCACACACACACACACACACACACACACACACACACACACACACACACACACCAATCAGAACGTCCAAAACCTGCAGGATAATTTCAAAAGGCATTATATACATGTAAGTACAATGCCAGAAATAAAGCAGAAGAAATATTTAAAGTAATAATGACCAGGAATTTTCCAAAATTAATTACAGACACCAAATCACAGAATCAGAAACCCAGATAACAACAGGCAGGATAAGTACAAAAAGACTACCCTTACACACATTATATTCAAACTGCAGACAAAGAGAAGATTTTGAAAGAAGCCAGAGGAAAAGAACTCTTACCTATAGAGGAACAAGGATAAGAATTACAACACAGGGCTTCCCTGGTGGTGCAGTGGTTGAGAGTCCACCTGCCGATGCAGGGACATGGGTTCTTGCCCCGGTCCAGGAAGATCCCACATGCCGCGGAGCGGCTGGGCCGGTGAGCCGTGGCCGCTGAGCCTGCGCATCCAGAGCCTGTTCCACAACAGTGAGAGGCCCGCGTACGGCAAAAAAAAAAAGAATTACAACAGAACTTCCCTGGTGGTCCAGTGGTTAAGACTTCATGCTTCCACTGCAGGAGGTGCAGGTTTGATCCCTCATTGGGGAAGTTCTGCGTGCTGTGGTGCAGCCTAAATAAAGAAAGAATGAAAGAACAGCAACAAGACTCCTCATCATGTAAGAAGGAAGCCAAGTACTTAAAGTGATGAAAGAAAAAAAAAGCCCCTACCCACTTAGATTCTGTATCCAATGAAATTATCCTTCAAAGTGAAGGAAAAATAAGATTTTTCTCAGGGAGATAAAACAGAAGATTCATTGCCAAAAGACCTGTCCTGCAAGAAATATTAAAAGAAGTTCTTTAGGGAGAAGGAAATTCATATTGTTAGAAACTTGGATCTATATAAAGCAGGGAGAAGCATCAGAGAAGAAATAAATGATGATGTATAAAATCATTTATTTTTCTTAATTGTTCCAAAAGATAGCTGTTTGTTTTACTTAATGATAATAGCGATGCATTGGGTGATAATGTCATACAGATAAGTGAAGTGAAGGGCAGTGATGTCATAAAGCACAGGGAGATGAAGATGCCTGCACTGCATGTGAAGTGGAACAGTGTTATTTGAAGGTGGACTTAGATTAATTATAAATGTGTATTGCCAACTCTAAGTCAACCATTCAAATTTCTTTTAAAAGAAGTATCATTGATAAGAGAGAAAATGGAATTATATAAAATGTTCAGTTAATACCAGAGAAGGCAAAAAAAAAAAAAGAAACAAGGAATAAATACAATGAATAGAAAACAGTTACAAAGATGGTAAATAAGTTTACATTATATATCTTTGCATATACCATTGCTTGTTTTAAGGGACTTTTTCGTTACCCTCCATATCTCAGTTCCAAACAGATCAGGTGTGAGTGTACCCGCTGCATTTGTGGGAACAGTTCCCACAGTTCCCACATCTGTGAGAACACAGAACAACAGTGCCCTCAGTTTGGGTTCCTTTGCCTATTCCTGGGACTCTTTTGCCTTTGCCCCCTCCTTTGTGCAGTTGACTTGAATGGAACCCGGGGAGTCTTAGACCAGAGGGAAAACCCTTGACCAATGTTGGGGAAGAATTGTTTATGCCAAAGGGAGATGCTGACTGTTCTGCTCATTTCTCTGCCCCACAGAGCCCTCAGGAAATATGTCTCACTCAGAATTTTCTGATAAGCTAATGTGGGTAGGAATGACAATAAACCTTGGGGAAATAACCATACAATTCATATCCTGGAATTCCATGACGCCATCGACCCATGAGAATAATAAGCAAGTTCTGGCTCTGTGCTTCCCCCACTGGAATAGTCTAATTTCCAGGTGCATTTATCAAATGTTAGTTCTGCTATAAGTCATATACCATAAAGCTTCAAGAGTTGATATTGATCCAATGAGTAATCATTCGATAAATATTGTCAATTGACATAATGTTCAATTTTGGGATTCATATGGAGTAAGTAAAAGGGCTCTTGCCAATGCAGGACCTTCAGAAATATTTCCATGTTTTTCCTCCTCAAGCATCTCCTTCCCATGGTGCCTTTCTACCTCTTCTTCCTCTATTAAAATTCTATTTTTAATCTTTATTTTTACTGTAGAATTAACATAGGCTCATGTGGTCACAGTAAAAATTATGCAAGTGATTCACTGTCATATTTATTTGTCACTGAATTGAGTCCATTCTTCATACCCTATATAGAATTAACATTTAACTTGATCATGATAAATGTGTTTTTAAGTACTGAGAAACAATTGCCTAGAGTTATGACATTCTGGAGTGACAGAAGATCCAGTTCTCACTCTTCAGTTTTTCCTAGGGATTCCAAGAATGTCTGTTAGGAAAAAAATAGAATCTGCCTTTATTTTCCACACTCAACAAATACTGGTCAGTTTATTTGCCTCCAGAGGTCCATCAAATATTAATCATTGTAAATTATCATTGTAAATTATTACAGCTTCAAGTTCCCAAGAGGGCATTTAAAATGTTTCCCATATTTTAATGCATTCAGATGCTTTCAAATAATTAGACCAAAATTTCCTAAATTGATGTTCCACGGATGTTAATAGCTTGCCACAAAAGTTTTTTGCTGAAATATTTTTGAGAAATTGTACTAAAATAACTTTAAAAGTATAATATACTAATATACATAATAAATTTCTAGAAAGTGTATTGTTAAATACTTGGACAGTGTTTAATAGGACAATTTTTAGAAGTTCCTGCATGATGAGTTATCAGTTAACAGGCAGTTTTATTATTAATTTTTAGTAGACGTTTTCAAGGGAAACTATGGTAATATATTAAAATTCAAGAAGTCTAAACTCACAAAATACCTTAGTAACCTTGTTTGTGTTGTGTTTGTTTTTGTGCATGAGGCAATCACTAATCATGTAGTGACTTGGCTTGAAGATAAGATGATAAAATTTATGATAGAACCAATATTCTGGCTGATTAGAAGAGATGAAAAGATTCTTAGGACAGATCAAATACTTAGAGTAGGAAGCTGGAGGTGGGGATAGGTGGGGGGAGATTCTTGATAAAGAACTTGGAAGTTGGAAATAGGTCAAGGGGCTGGTGAAAGGAAGAAAAGAAATGAACTGACTTCCCCAAAGCGATACAAAAGATCAGATCTTTTGTATCTGATCTGGATCTGTAGAGAGAACATCCAGAAATGAAGCAGTAGCATCCACTTCTTGCTCCAGAATATTAAGGAGCCTTCTCAATTGTTGGCAGTTTATGGAATCCTATTATCCTAACCTGAGGAAGAAGAGACATATCCATGGCAGTTGGTATAGACTCCTTGCTGAGAAGAATGGAGGTGGCCAGAGAGAGCTCATACATGGTAAATAGGGAAGAATGCATTTCTCCTGGATTATATTTCCAAAACAAGATGGCCTGTGCTAACCCAAGTTGCTGCTGTGTCCTTTTGCAGGCTAACGTGGAATGAATTACGTTGCCTCAGGAGACACAGACTGTTTATCAAGTGGTTGCACTCCGCAGAAGGGAGCTGAAGGGCACGTAGCAGAAAATAGTGAGTTTGGAGTAAAAAAATCTGGGTCGCAATATAGGCTGTCGCTCACAAGTAGTGTGATTTGGGACAAGTTACTTAACCTTCCTAAATCTGTGGGGTTTTTTTTTTGTTTTTGTTTCTTTAATTTCTAAAATGGGGATGGTGTCTGCTTATTCAGAACATACTAAGATGTCTAGAATAGAATTTTGCACATAGAAGCCACTTATATGAATACACTTTAAAAGCTCCAGATATCTTTAATTAAGCTCTGATTAAAACTAAAACAAGAGGCCCACAAGTTATTTCAAGTGAGAAACTTTAGAGACTAAGAAGCAACATGGTTTTAAAACATCAAAACATGATATTTTGGAAAAGAGAAAACTATGGAGCTTCATTCTCTTAGTTCATAGTCCCAGTGCTCACTTTCCCTGCCTGTCTCCCTCATCCCTACCATGCTTTTCTTTTAGGAATGGTTTCTGGCTCTAGGGGATTCCACACCAACATGGCTCAGGTCCTGATATTCTGAGTAGACACAAAACTTCACTCAGGAGCATGAATCAGCCTGTGCCCAGAAGGGAACACATGTTGCAGCAGCCCTGATGCTGGAGCCTGAGCACCATACAAGGAGTGTGATGGCAGCACAGCAGCAGGCGGCCTGATGGGCAATATGGATATTCTCACTGTCCACATCCTCTCAGCACCCTGTTCAGGGAGCTTTAGGCAGGACAACTTCCTTTCTTAAGGCAAGTCCATTGACTGACAATCAAACTTGGGCTCAAATTTGACCAGTGCTTTAAAATATAGTGATTAATAGAAAATTTGGGATCTAGTAAGACCAACATATCAGGAAGCAATTGCCATTGGAAAGATGGTTTATTATTCACAGTTCCCAAGAGGACGGGGTAAACCATGCCATGGCAACGGGGTAAACCATGCCATGGCAAGGGTGCGGTTGTGAGGACACATGGGGAAGTACCAGGGTGTTTAAGAGGCAGAGGAAAAGGGAGAAACTGTTGGCAAGAGACTTTATTGTGGTTTCTGCAGCGATGGGATTTATAATTTGCATCAAAAGCGTTGTCATACCCTCCATCGAACTGGACAATTCGTATTATATTCTCATTCCATCACTGGTTTCTTGATGAACCATAATATTAAAAATAATGTAAACTATTCTAATTAAAATAGAATTATCAGCAAACCCAGAGGCAAAGGAAGCTTTTATGTCCAGGTAGGATGGTTTTGACCATTCAGAATTTGCATAGTGGCTGACTATGAGGAGAATTCTGAGCTTTCTGTGTGGTTACAAAGCAGGTAACTCAGAGACTAAAGGTGGTAGACTTGACAATTTTGTGGTCCCCAGAGAATAGGCTATATGTGAATGGAGTTTGAACTAAATAAACTCTATACCTATCCAGCTATAGGGATCATAAGATAACAGATGGAGCAGCTCAAGGAGAGAAGACAGTAGGCCAGCTTGATCCCCAGTTCAAGTCTTGGTTTTCATCTCAAGAATATCAGACCACAAAGAACTAGGCACCACTTCTGGTCACAATAGAGCCAGAGTATTTTCACAATAGAGCCAGAGACATAGAGATAAGTTGCTGCTGACGTCAACCCCAACATGCCTTAAACAGGGTGGCCAAAGACTCCCTGGACAGGGCTGGCTGGGAAACTCTATGTGGAGTGAGCCATACTAGGAAGTGAGCGGAGGCAATCTTGTAATGGAACAGGGCATCCTGAAACAGTGGAGAAGATGGTCATGTTGGTGCACCTAACCTAGGACAGTTCCCCATGGTTTTCTGGTATTTATGTTACTGCTTATTTTTCTGTAGCACTGACTAATAAATTGAGGGCTGAATGGGGTGGGGAGTACCAGTCTCACGCCCACAGGGATGACTTCTTACTTCTGACTTTGTGAGTCCTTGCTTTGGATCCTTGTCAGTTTTGTCTTCCTCTGCTACCTCCTAATCCCTCCCAGTTCACATATTTCCCTAATGATATCTGACTCACAGCTGGCCCTCTAGAGAGTCTGAGGAATATTTTATACTAAGTGCCTGCATTGTTCACCTGTGTGAAATCAGTTGGGGGCTTTGCACTATTGGATCATTTGTTTTTATGTTGGGCCACCTAAGAGGGCATTGGCTATACTGCTATCTAAGTTTTTCCTTTCCCCTGTGGTGTCTGGCTCCAACCTTCTGGTGATACCTCAGAGTATATCCCCTTTACATTTGTTTTGATCACCCAACTGCCAGCTAGAACTGACTTAGATGTCCTGGGTGGTAAGATTTAATGAGTAGATTTTATTAATTCCTACATAATAGAATTTAAAAATAAGTCTTAAGAAGCATTTAAAAATGTGTCATGTATTATTTTAGGCATGTGAACTATGAAATAATGGCAATAATGATGTGTTTAAACCCATTAAATCATGTAGCTAGCTGAAAATGTTCCATAAAATAGAGTGGGAGTAATAACTGTAGGTCAAATTGAATTCTGAAAGATGACCACACAGGGACTCGGCAGGCTCAAGGACATGAATATACTCTGAGGCAGAAATCATTTTAGCAGAATTTCCTGAGGTCCACAGAGAACACATATAGTTTATAAGACAAGGATAGTGTGAAGGTCCAGACATTCAATAACTGATGCAGAGGTCAAGTAGGATGGCCTGCTAGGATAGTTCTGCCATGTGTCAGTCAGTGTTGGACAAGTTCTGTGTGTAAAGGAATCTGGAAGGCACTGAGGAATTTACAGCTGATTGGCTCTGAGGTGCTTTTATGCATCCCATTCAGTTCTCTCATGAATCCTAGTAAGGTGGACAGAACAAATAGTTGTCTCCCCATCTCACAGATAAATTGAACCTGTGGCACCTTTTAAATTTTAATGCACATAAGAAGCAACTGGAGCTTCTATTAAAATGCAGATTCTGCTACTGTAGGTCTAGAGTGGAGCCTGAAATTTTGCATTTCTAACAAGTTTCCAGATGATACTGATGCTGGTGTGTGTGGTAAGATCTTACAGGGCATGAATGATTCCATTTGGTCCGACCAGGAAAAGTCAGAAAGTTTCAAGGCATAGTGGAGAAATCAATGGACATGTGTTTGCTTGAGTAAGTTTTACCCTGATGCTACTGGCTAATAGTTAATGTATTTAGTGCAGAGCTCCGTAATAGAACTTACCATGATGAATTGTGTCTTACTGAAGACTGAGCTGCTTCCTCTAGCGACCTGTAGGTGCCTTGAAGAGAAGTAATAGCAGTGGTGTTGGTGTTGATGTTAAGAGGGTGAGGTGGTAATAAGTAACGACGTAGATGTCAATCCTGAGAATAAGAGCTAAAATTTATTGATCACTTACCTTGTATCAGGCACTGTACTAAGTCCTTCATATTGCTGCGCTTAATCGCTACCACAGTCTTTACCATGGGATAAGTACTATCACATCCCTAACCGAAAAAGAGGTATTTAAGGGCTAGAGAAGATGAGTAGCTTAGAGCTGATCTTTGAACCCAGGTCTGTCTAGTTCAAGACTTATTGTTCTTACTGTTCTTTGTCTTTTGACAGCTGGCACAGAACTGGAGAGGGGAGGCTCTCCAGTTCTTTGGGACCAAGATGAGGTTGGGCTTCCTCATAACTGTCACAACAATAGAATAGGCTGCCCTGATGGAGTGAATGCCCTGACTCTATGGATTCTTGAACAAGGTGGGCAATTGGACTAACTTGATGGTTTTCCAACAGTGTTTTTCAGAGGTGACCTGAATGGAGTCTGAAGTATAGGCTTAAAGGGCAAGCTCTGAACCCTCCTCTTCTTTTACCAGAGTTAGCACTGTTTTATCTTATTTGCATATTTGGGTTGGTGTAAGTTTGTGTTTGAATAAGGGTTTCTGATGCTATACATATATTCAAAGTCTTCAGGCCAGTTGATCTCTAAGATCTTGTCTAAAATTGACATTGTATAATTTGGCCAAGGTCTTATGCCCATGAGTGGGCAGAGCTTGGATTAGAATTCAGGTCAACTGGCCCTTTCTTCTAACCCATGCTATCCTGATGCCCAGACCTACTATCCCCTTCCTCACACAATTCACTGACAAAGTTACTGCTCTGAGGCCCAGTAGTCTGCAGAAAAGAACTGAAGGTTGAGTAACAAAACCTGACTCCTCCACTAATTAGCTGTGGAACTTTGAGCAATTGTGTATTTATCCATCAAATATTTATTCTACCTCACTGTGGACCAGGCACTGTTTTGTGCACTGGGAATATAATGGTGAACAAGGCAGACAGAGTCCCTCCTCTCACTGAAAGGGTGATACAGAGAATAAAAAGTAGATAGATAAACAAGGTAATTTCTACTAATAAGGACCACCGCACACACAAAAAGAAAATAAAATGAGTAAGATCAGACTGGAAGTGAGAAGCCTCGAATGAGGATTTACCTTGGGTTATAGCAGAGGCTCATGCATAGCTCTTTACCCTTTCACCTTCCAACAGGATGAAAAATTCTCTAGAGAAACAAATTTTTAAAAACCCCAAGGAGATCCACAGCTCTTCGCAGTTGGATCCATCCTTTTGGTGTTGGCTGACCGTACTCAGTGGGAAGGAGCAGACATGCTCAGATCTTCTGAGACCCCATCTTCAGAAGACCTGCCCTGGGACCCTGACCAGATGCTCAGGTAGGGACAAGAAAGCCCCGGATGTGGCTCTGAAATATTCTGGTCTCCCTCCCCCTTGCTTCTCACAACCAGCCTAAAGCTGTGAGCAAATGTCATAAGAAGCAAACATTGGCTTCCACGCGATTATGCTGTTTCCTCCTTCTTCCTTGCCTTGGCAGGCGGTTTGCTTTTGTAAAATGAACACTTCACTAGGAGGCCTGAGCTCCAGTTAGAGATTTGTCACTAACTAGTTGACTGGCCTTGGAGAGTCCTAAAATTTTGGAGCACAAAAAGATCTTAGGGAAATTCTTTATTTTACAGAGAAGGAAATGCGATTCCAAGAGGTCGACCCTAATTCAAAGTCATTTGGTGCGTGCAGTCAGGCCTAGACCCTCAGGTCTCATGATTTCCAGAGTGGTGTTCTTTCTATCATAAAATGTTTTTGCCCCTTCTCTGGGCCTCAGGTACCTCATCTGTAAAAGGAAGGGACTGACATGACTCATGGGCCTGAACAGTGCACAGATGTGCTTTATCCAGCCAGCATGGGGTTGTAAAAGTCCTTCAGTGGGAGTCCTCGGGGTAGGTCATCGAGTCTCCAGTTTGACACAGACCCGGTGACTCCCTTTCACCATTCTGTCATCTGCCCAGCCCTCGTTTGCAAGACGTTAGGACCCTGGACCAGAGGATCCCTAAGATCCCTTCTAACCTTGAATGTGTCTGATCCCGAGTCTTCTCCCTTCACGTTTTTAGACAGCAGACAGGATTTCTGATGGGATAAGAGAATCCTTTGGACTGACTTTGTCCCTTTCTGGCAAAAATACTACCCACCAAATCAGAGAGGAGTGAGAAATTACAAAAGTTTAGTCATCTCAACCCAGGGAGGCCAAAATCTGACTAAAGACAGCCTCAACTTATTAAGTTTAACTTGTAGAAAACCACCGGGCAAGATCAAGGAGGCGAGCTCCTTTGGGCTTAGGAATAAAGGGCCCCTTATAGCTAAAACTCCACCCTTTCGGGGAGACCCCTGCATCACACATGCAGAAAGTATGTGAGGCTGGAACACCATGTTTTCTGGGATGGCAGCGTCCCAGTGGATCCAATCTGAAGTTTAGTGCTGGGAGGAGTGATGTTGGCTGCAGACATTGGCTTTGAATGAAACAATGACTATGCATGCTTCAGGGAATTTTACTATGAGATCACCCCGGCTGTGCTGGGCTTTCTTCACACAGCCTGTTATCTATAACAGCAGAGTTAGAAAAGGCAGTGAGCCTTTCCCCTGCCCCATAAAGTGAAACTCCTTCTCCACCCCTGCTGTATCCCTACCCACAGAACACTGGCCTCAGATTTAAGGGGGATTTTACCTCACATCTCTCCGCAGTCGAAATGCAAATTGCTGCGTGGCTTGCTCCCTCAAAGGACCCGTGTAGCCTGAGTGACACAACGTCAATTCCATTTTACCTCATCTTCCTGATCTCTTTACCCATTCATTTACTCATTTATTCAATAATTAATGCCTGCTATGAGTGCTTACTAGGTACCAGACATGATTCTACTTCTTGGGATATATGAGTGAACTAATCAAGAAAAAAAATTCTTGTGCTTACATTCTATCTGTGCAATAGGTAGTTATTCCGTATGTATCCTAAAAAGGTCTAGAGTTTTTATGGGTATCTTCTTTGGCTACCCGACAGTCTCCTTGATGGCATTTTAAGGGATACGAAGGGTCTAACACACGTTCTATTCACTCACTTTTCTCCTTACACCCACAGTGACTGTGGGGAAGCAAAAATATGATTTCCCAGATTCTACACCTCTTTTTCTTCCTCCAATTTTATAACCAGTAGAAAGCCTCAAGGCTTAATTATCATAGCCTCAACTCCCTCCCTAGCCTTCTGAATGCCCCAAAGGGGCTTTTTAAGCCCCCTAGTTTATACCTAGAGTTTAAAGGCACTCCTCCGATGTCCATGTGGAAACTCAAGCTGCCTGTAAATGAACTGGTCTCTCCACAACCAGGTATCCATCCTGGTTTTGGTATCTCTGTCATCAACACCAGTTTTTGTTTTTGTTTCCCCCCTCTCATTTTCCAGGTTTGAAACTTTGTCTTCAGTCACTTCTGATACCTCGGATACTCAATCAGCTAATCTACTGCCTGCCTTCATCTTGTTGCTTGTGTCTGTTCCTGTCTCTTTGTTGTCACCGCCTCCCGCAGCTCTTCTCCAGCTCATTCGTGGGTCAGAACATTAGCCTTGCAGGGAACCTCCCTGACTTCAGCCCCCCACCCCATCCCTACTCCAGTCTGTCCTGCACGTGGACCCCAGACAACTGTTCCTTAAACATTGCTTTCATCTCACGACTCCCTACCCCTATCAAATGTAAATCCCTTGCCAGGCTTCTGAGGCCCTTCATGGTCTGACTCCCCTTTACTGATCCAATAGCTTTTTCCATTTTCCTCTACACGTGCTCTCTGCTCTTAGTCAGGTGGTTCTCTTAATGTTCCTCAAACACACAAAACTCATTCCATTTCTGTTCTTGCTTTTTCTCCCCAGCCTGAGCAGCCTCCTCTTCTTCCTTTAGCCTAAACAGATCACATACCTGTCGTTTGGAGTATAACTCCATTGTCACCTCCTCCGTGAAGCCTTCATTGATCAACTCAGAACCCCCTTCCTATGAGCTTCCACAGGTCTGCAGTTCAACCACAGTGTTTAGTGATCGTTTCCATTAGTCTTTAATGGTTTGTCCATTGTTTCACATATTAATCACATCTCCCCAAATGAGTCCAAGCTCTTTGGCCAGGAACACTGCACTACACCATACTATACAATTTCATACCTAAGTTTTTGAGTCTAAGAGCTTTGGTTGATTGTATTTAGGTAGACTCTGTCCCAATCCACATTTCCCCATGAAACAGAACGCTATTGCACTTCATCATCCACTCATAACTCCACCAAGTCAGAGATAAATACAAGTTTATTTTTATTAAGAAAAAAGTGTATATAACTAGCCATGTTTATCCCATCTTTTAGAATCCTTATTTATGCACACAGATACATTATGAATTTTCAGGCACACGGTTTATTCTGGTGTTCTTGGTCATATCTTTTTTAATTTGTTTGAAAATACTAATCAAATAAGAATTAATTAAACCCCTCACTTTTTTAAAACCTTCTAGTCACCTGATACCAAAGGAGGAAAATAATTTTAAGACTATTAGAGGGGGCGGTGGAAAGATGGCGGAGGAGTAAGACGCGGAGATCACCTTCCTCCCCACAAATACACCAGAAATACAACTACATGTGGAACAACTCCTACAGAACACCTACCGAACGCTGGCAGAAGACCTCAGACCTCCCAAAAGGCAAGAAACTCCCCACGTATCTGGGTAGGGCAAAAGAAAAAATTAATTAAAAACAGAGACAATAGAATAGGGACGGCACCTGCACCAGTGGGAGGGAGCTGTGAAGGAGGAAAGGTCTCCACACACTAGGAAGCCCCTTCACGGGCAGAGATTGCG
>NW_006782914.1:2746645-2760538 GCF_000442215.2 Lipotes vexillifer
GTTTTTTTTTTTTTTTTTTTTTTTTTTAACTTTGGTGGGAAACTGGTCATTTGAATGTCTTCAGCAAGATATGTGCCCTACCTCAGGGCAAAAAAAATGAAGATATTTACTTCTTTTCCAGCTGGTAATGTGGTTGTTTTAAGAAAATGATTCAGTAACTTAAAAAAAAAAAAAAGGGAGAATAAGAATTTGGTTCAAGAAAGTCTTCCCGAGGGAAGAGATATGGGAACATATATATATGTATAACTGACTCACTCTGTTATAAAGCAGAAACTAACACACCATTGTAAAGCAATTATACCCCAATAAAGATGTTAAAAAAAAAAAAAAAAGACTATTAGAGAGGTTCACTCATCTTCAATATGGGTGTTTTCTTGTCAGAGGGCTAAGGTTTTACAATCACTTACATCGAAGAAAAATCACTTTATGCCTGTCAACGTGAAACATAATTTGCTTAGAAGAAACGGGAATGTGGTTGTTTATCCTTTGGCAATATATGCAACTTCAAACTCAGTGAGCTAAAAATCTGTTGCTTTCAGAATATAAATCGACTGTCAGAGGGCTAAGGTTTTACAATCACTTACATCGAAGAAAAATCACTTTATGCCTGTCAACGTGAAACATAATTTGCTTAGAAGAAACGGGAATGTGGTTGTTTATCCTTTGGCAATATATGCAACTTCAAACTCAGTGAGCTAAAAATCTGTTGCTTTCAGAATATAAATCGACTGTCAGGAATCTGTGTACCAAATGATTATGTGCTGCATATTTCTCTCTTAATTCATGCACACCATATATTGTATAACATTACCTCATATGCCGTAATCATCACGTGTCACATGCAAGATACATAAAATACATCATGAATGTCTCACCAGATATCAAAGCCATCCAAGTATAATTAACTTATTTACAGACTGTTTCTAGTTCTTGCCCCAGAACATATAAAACATTAGATATCAGAAGTCAGTCTAAATGTTTGAATATCCTATTGTAGTAAAAGTTGTAATATCTTAAGTTTGCCACTCTTCGGTTATCTGTACGTTTAGTCTGGATTTCTTTCAAGTGTACTTCTTGTTTTTTTAATACTTTGGAGCAGTTTAAAAGATGACACAAACAGAAACTCCTTTTCATATTGAATAGGCTCATGAACTGTGAATTATTGCCTGTGGGTCGGTCACCATTTTAATGCACTGTAGGTTTTTCCAGAGTTAAAAGACTCTATCTTGCTTCGTTGCAGAGCAAAACTTATGCTCCTTTTAATTCAGGAGAGTCCATAGGGCATAGAAAAATCTGCAGAAGAGAATGGAGCTGATTTTCTTCACAAATCTCATGGACATGTTGAGGTTTCTAGCAATTTGGGATCTGTACTACCTCAGTGGAAGATAACACCCAGAACTTGGAGGCCACAGAAGGAAAATGCATGGTGTGGCTTGGCCTCCATTGTCTTTTCAGTGCAGGGTGATTGTGTCCACAGAGCTCCGACATAGAGAATATGAGCTCTGGTCCATGACTTTGTGCATGTCCCTTACTCACCAAGGGCACAAACCTTATAAACATACTCCTCCAACCCCACTCCATTCCCCTCTTCTTCTGACAGCTGCCTCATGTACCCTCTACTTTTCCCATGTGCATCAGTGTCTGGAACAACATAGGGGTAACACAGGCCACGCAGGTTGGGGAGACTCTGTGTCAAGAACAGTTATTTGCTCCCCTCACCTCACACTGGTTAGAATGGCCCTCATCAAAAAGTCTACAAATAATAAATGCTGGAGAAGGTGTGGAGAAAAGGGAACCCACCTACACTGTTGGTGGGAATGTAAATTGGTACAGCCGCTATGGAGAACAGTATGGAGTTTCCTTAAAAAACTAAAAATAGAACTACCGTATGACCCAGCGATCCCACTCCTGGGCATATATCTGGAGAAAACCATAATTCGAGAAGATACATGTACCCCAATGTTCATTGCAGCACTATTTACAATAGCCAAGACATGGAAGCAACTTAAGTGTCCATTGACAGAGGAGTGGATGAAGGAGATGTGGTACATATATACAATGAATTATTACTCCGCTATAAAAAAGAATGAAATGCCATTTGCAGTGACATAGATCATCCTAGATATTGTCATACCGAGTGAAGAAAGTCAGACAGAGAAAGACAAATATCATATAATATCGCTTATATGCAGAATCTTAAAAAAATGGTACAAATGAACCTATTTACAAAACAGAAATAGAGTCACAGATGTAGAAAACAAACTTATGGTTACCAGGGGGAAAAAAGGGGGAGGGATAAATTGGGAGATAGAGATTGACATATACACACTACTATATATAAAATAGATAGCTGGTAAGAACCTATTGTATAGCACCAGGAACTCTACTCAGTACTCTGTAATGACCTATATGGGAACAGAATCTAAAAAAGAGTGGATATATGTATATGTATAACTGATTCACTTTGCTGTATAGCAGAAACTAACACAACATTGTAAATCAGGTATACTCCAATAAAAGTTAATTAAAAAATAAATAAGCAACAAGAAAAAAAAACAGTTATGTGCTCCTTGCTTTGGAAGAAATAGAAATTCTTCCTCTCAAGAAAACTTGCTGCTTTTAAACAAAACGAAGTAAGAAAAAGAAGCAATCCTTACTCCTTAGAAGTCCTCACCCATTCCTACTTTAAAATGCAGGACCTTGTGCCTCTTGAAAAAAAAACCCTCAGGCCAAGGGTTAAAATGTCTGAAGTTCAGAAGCATACTCAGACACTTGTTGCCAGTCAAGAATCAGTGGCTGAGTATCAGGGTTCACCAACCATCTACCCTGAGGAGCTGGCTGTCTCCACGTTCATCCTGGTAAGTCTGCTAGGAAGAACCCCAATCTCAGGGTGGAGGAAGCCTGAGCTTTCCCAGAAGACCGCAAAGGAAAGGAAAACTCTAAGAAATCTTGCCAGCTTGGATTGTAATTTCAGCACTTTTATGACAAATTCTTGTAACGTTTACTCATTTTTCCAATTTTTTTTTCCCAGAAAAGGGTGCATCTCTGCCTCCCAGGGTTTTACAAGTAACGCTGACACATTTTTGTAGCAGCTGTCATTGAACGATACTTACTTTTCTCCTAGTTTTCATTATGAAGTTAGAATTCATTGATGTGGGACATATGAAGTATTTTTTTCTGTGGTTTGAGACCATCTTGAGGCAGCAGCAATAAAGGAAATGGGTGGAGAATTGTTACTGACTCTATTGAACTTGAGTTCTCACAAATTGAACACATTATCTTTCTATAAATTTATTCTGAGCTCCCTAAATACCAAATTCCTTTCTTTTGCTCATTCCAACTTTATCTCTTCTCTTTTAAACTAATCTGAAATGTGAATTATTTTTCCTAGTGAATGACATAGAATAACTATGTGGAACAGGGATTTACAAATAATAAGTAGTCAATAAATTGTTCCAGAATGAAAGAAATTCAACTGTGGTTTTAACTGTCATGCTTAGGAGAGGTGAATTCCAACAAATCATTCTTTTCCTGCCCTTTAAAATAATGTTGACTTCTTTCTAATGCATACTTATAGTAAATTATATATAGTATAAATGAGATAGTGAAAAATCACCCATAATTGCCTCATTACAATGATATTTTGATGTATATTTGTTGTATTTTATATATATAAAATACATACATACACACACATACATACAAAGAGAGATTTTATTGACGTAACATTGGTTTATAACATTATATAAGTTTCATGTGTACAACATTAAATTTCTGCTTCTGTGTACCCTACAGCATGCTAACCACCAAAAATTTAGTTTCCTTCCATTACCATGCTGTTGATTCCCTTTACCTATTTCATTCTCCCCAAACCCTTCCCCTCTGGTAACCACTACTCTCTTCTCTATATCTATGTGTTTATTTTTGTTTGGTTTGGTTTGTGCGTTTATTTTGTTTGTTTTTTATATTCTACATATGAGTGAAATCATATAGTATTTGTTTTTCTTTGTCTGACTTATTTCACTTAACATCACACCCTCCAGGTCCATCCATGTTGTTGTAAATGGCAAGATTTCATCTTTTTCAATTTTTTAGGCTGAATAGTATTCCATTGTACACACACACACACACACACACACATATATGTTGTGTATATATATGTGTATATACACATTGTGTGTATGTGTGTCTCTCTATATATATGTATATATAGACACACACACATATGTATACATACACATATATATAAGCATACATACCATGGCTTCTTTATGCATTCTTCTGTTGATGGACACTTAGGTTGTTTCTATATCTTGGCAATTGTAAATAATGCCGTGATGACTATAGGGTTACATATATCTGTTTGAATTACTGTTTTTGTTTTCTTTGGGTAAATACCCAGAAGTGGGATTGCTGGATCATATGGTAGTTCTAGTCCTAATTTTTTGAGGAACTTCCATACTGGTTTCCGTAGTGGCTGCACCAATTTACATTCCCACCAACAGTGTATGAGGGTTCCCTTTTTTCCACATCCTCACAACACTTGTTTATTTCTTAACTATTTGATTTCCTATTTTTAAAATTTTCCATTATATTGTGAGCATTTTCCCAAATCATTAATGGCATGATTTTTAATAGGAATATCATGTAATATCATATGCCATATTCATATGAATACATCATAATATATTTAACTATCGCCCTTTTGTTAGTCAACAAGATTATTTCTAATATTTCAGTCTTATAAATATTGAAATAAGCATGCTGTGACCAACCTTATATAAAAATATGTTTTTATTTTTTTAACATCTTTATTGGAGTATAATTGCTTTACAATGCTGTGTTACTTTCTGTTTTATAACAAAGTGAATCAGCTATACATATACATATATCCCCATATCTCCTCCTTCTTGCGTCTCCCTCCCACCTCCCTATCAAAAATCTGTTTTTAGTTCTGAGTGTTTCCTTAGAGTTGATTTCTGGAATTGAAATTACTAGGTAAATATGTATTGACATTTTAAGACATTTTTATTATATACAATTTAAAGCATAAAGAAAATGAAAGAAGAGTAAAGTGAAACCCATGTACCCATCACTCAGCCTCAACAATGATCAACTTACAAACAATCTCGCTTCTTCATCACTACCCACACTCCTACCCACACGCCCACCCACAACCCTGGGTGTTTTGAAGGAGAAAATACCTTCTAGGTCTATCCATGTTTTGCAAATGGCAAGATTTCATTCTTTTTTTTAAATGGCTGAATAATATTCCATTCTGTATATGTACCACATCTTCTTTATTCTCATCTATTGATGGACACTTAGGTTGCTTCAATATTTTGGCTATTGTAAACAATGCTGCAATGAACATAGAGGTGCATGTACCTCTTCAAATTATTGTTTTTGTTTTCTTTGGAAAAGTACTCAAAAGTGGAATTACCAAATCATATGGTAGTTCTATTTTTAATTTTTTGAAGAACCCCCATACTGTTTTCCGTAGTGGCTGCACCAATTTGTATTCTCACCAATAGTACCTAAGGGTTCCCTTTTCTCCACATCCTTGCCAACACTTCATTTTTGATGTCTATTTAATAATAGCCATTCTGACAGGTGTGAGGTGATATCTCATTGTGGTTTTGGTTTGCATTTCCCTGATGGTTACTGATGTTAAGCATCTTTTCATATGTCTTTTGGCCATGTTCTTGAAAAAAATGTCTATTCAGGTCCTCTGCCATTTTTGAATTGAATTGTTTATTTTTTAAATACTGAGCTGTGTGAGTTCTTTGTATATTTTGGATATTGACCCCGTGTCAAATATTTGCAAATATCTTCTCCTATTCAGTAGGTTGCCTTTTCATTTTGTTGATGGTTTCCTTTGCTGTACAAAACTTTTTAGTTTGATGTAGTCCCATTTGTTTATTTTTGCTTTTGTTGCCCTTGCTTGCAGAGACATATCTAAAAAAATATTGCTAAGACCGATGTCAAAGAGCATACTGCCTATGTTTTCTTCTAGGTGTTTTATGGTTTCAGGTGTTTCATTTAACTCTTGAATCCATTTTGAGTTTGTTTTTGTATAAGATGTAAGAAAGTGGTCCAGTCTGATTCTTTTGCATGTAGCTATCCAGTTATCCCAACCCCATTTATTGAAGGTACTGTCTTTTCCCCATTGTATATTTTTGCCTCTTTTATTATAGATTAATTTTATTATAGATTAACTGTTAATTTATTATAGATTAATTGCCCATATAAGTGTGAGTTTGTTTCTGAGCTCTCTTTTTGTTCCATTGATTTATGTATCTTTTTTTGTGCCAGGACGATATACAGTTTTGATTATTATAGCTTTGTAGTGTGGTTTGAAATCAAGGAGCTTAACACCTCCAGCTTTGTTCTTTCTTGTGATTGCTTTGGCTATTTGTGATCTTTTGTGGTTCCATACAAATTTTAGGATTATTTGTTCCAGTTCTTCAAAAAATGCCTTTGATATTTTGATAGAGATTGCAATTGAATCTGCAGATTGTTTTGGGTAGTATGGACATTTTAACAATATTAACTCTTTTAATTCATGAGTGTGGTATATTTTTTCCACTTATTTGTGTTGTTTTCAACTTCTTTCATCAGTGTATTAGAGTTTTCAGAGTACAGGTCTTTCACACCCTTGGTTAAATTTATTCGTAAGTGTTTTATTCTTTTTGATACAATTGTATGTTTTCTTCATTTCTCCTTCTGATAATTCTTCATTACTTTATATAAACACAACATATTTCTGAGTACTAATTTTGTATCCTGCAACCAATTCATTTATTAGTTCTAATAGTTTTTTGGTAGTGTCTTTAGGATTTTCTATATATAGTATCATGTCATCTGTAAACAGTAAGAGTTTTAATCTTTCCTTTCCAATTGGGATGTTTTTCTTCTCTTTTTCTTGTCTGATTGCTGTGGCTAGGACTTCCAAAACTATGTTGAATAAAAGTAGCAAGAGTGGGCTTCCCTGGTGACACAGTGGTTAAGAATCCACTTGCCAATGCAGGGGACATGGGTTCAAGCCCTTGTCCAGGAAGATCCCACATGCCGTGGAACAACTAAGCCCCTGTGCCCCAACTACTGAACCTGTGCTCTGGAGCCCATGAGCCACAACTACTGAAGCCCGTGTGCCTGGAGCCTGTGCTCCACAACAAGAGAAGCCACTGCAATGATAAGCCTGCACACTGCAGTGAAGAGTAGCCCCTACTCTCAGCAAGTAGAGAAAAGCCTGCGTGCAGCAACACAGACCCAGTGCAGCCAAAAATAAATAATTTTTTTTTTTTTTTTTTTTGTGGTATGCGGGCCTCTCACTGCTGTGGCCTCTCCCATTGTGGAGCATAGGCTCCGGATGCGCAGGCGCAGCGGCCATGGCTAACGGGCCCAGCCGCTCTGCGGCATGTGGGATCTTCCCCGGGCCAGGGCACAAACCCGTGTCCTCTGTATCGGCAGGCGGACTCCCAACCACTGCGCCACCAGGGAAGCCCAATAAATTTATTTTTTAAAAAAAGAGTAGGAAGAGTGGGCATCCTTGTCTTTCTCCTGATCTTAGAGGAAAAGTTTTCAGCTTCTCACTGTTAAGTATTATGTTAGCTGTAAGTTTGTCATATATGACCTTTATTATGTTGAGGTATGTTCCCTCTATACCCACTATGTTGAGAGTTTTTTTTTTATTGTAAATGGGTTTTAAATTTTGTCAAATGCTTTTTCTCCATCTATTGAGATAATCACATGACTTTTATTCTTTGTTTTGTTCATGTGGTACATTACTTCAATTGATTTGCAGATATTGAACTGTCCTTGCATCCTGGAATAAATTCCACTTGTTCATGCTGTGTGTGCCTTTTTTTGTATTCTTGAATTGCGTTCGCTAATATTTTGTTGAGGGTTTTTGCATGTATGTTCATCAGTGATATTGGCCTGTAATTTTCTTTTTTTGTGGTATCTTTGTCTGTTTTTGGTATCAGGGTGATACTGTCCTTGTAGAATGAGTTCAGAAGTGTTCCTTCCTTTTCAGATTTTTGGGATAGTTTGAGAAGGATAGGTGTTAATTCTTCTTTAAATGTTTGGTAGAAACACCTGTGAAACTGTCTGGTCCTGGACTTCTGTTTGTTGGGAATTTAAAAAAATGTCTCATTCATTTTATTACTGGTAACTGATCTGTTTATATTTTGTATTTCTTTCTGATTCAGTGCTAGGAGATTGTATCGATCTAGGAATTTATCCAATTCTTCCAAGTTGTCAATTTTATTTTATTGGTGTATAATTGTTCTTAGTAATCTCTTAATGGTCCTTTTTACTTCTGTGGTGCTGTTTGTAACTTCTCCTCTTTCGTTTCTGATTTTATTTATTTGGACCCACTCTCTTGATGAATCTGGCTAAAGATTTATCAATTTTGTTGTCTTTTCAAGGAAACTGCTCTTAGTCTCATTGATCTTTTCTATTGCATTTTAAGCCTCTATTTCATTTACTTCTGCTCTGATCTTTATTATATCCTTTCTTCTACTAATTTTGGGCTTTGATTGTTCTTTTTCTGTTTCCTTTAATTGTAAGTTTAGAGCATTTATTTGAGATTTTTCTTGTTTTTTGAGATAGGTCTATATTGCTGTAAACTTCCCTCTTAGAACTGCTTTTGCTTCATCCCATAGATTTTGGGATGTTGTGTTTCCATTTTCATTCATCTCAAGGTATTTTTTGTTATACTCTTTATTTGTTGACTCATTGGTTTGTTTAGTAGCATGCTGTTTAGACTCCATGTGTTTTTGTTTTTTCCAATTTTCTTATAATTGATTTCTAGTTTCATATGGTTGTGGTAGGAAAAGATACTTGATATGATTTCAACTCTTAAATTTATTGAGACTTGTTTTGTGGCCTATCATATGATCTATGCTGGAGAGTGTTCCATGTGCACTTGAGAAGAATGTGTAATCTGCTTCTTTTGGATGGAATGTTCTTTATTTATATCTATTAAGTTCATCTTATCTAATGTCGCATTTAAATCCAATGTTTCCTTATTGATTTTCTATCTGGATGATCTATCCATTGATGTAAGTGGGGTGTTAAAGTCCCTTACTATTATTGTATTACTGTCAATAACTCCTTTTATATCTGTTAATATTTGCTTTATGTATTTGGGTGCTTCTACGTTGGGTGCATAGATATTTATATGTGTTATATCCTCTTGCTGGATTGATCCCTTTATTATTATGTAATGCCATTCTTTCTTTCTTGTTACAGTCTTTGTTTTAAAGTCTGCTTTGTCTGATGTAGGTATTGCTACCCTAGCTTTCTTTTCATTTCCATTTGCATGAAATATCTTTTTCCATCCCTACACTATTAGTGTGTGTTTTAGATCTGAAGTGAGTCTCTTGTAGGTGCATATGTATGGGTCTTGTTTTTTTTTTTATCCATTCAGCCACACTGTCTTTTTATTGGAGCATTTGGTCCATTTACATTTAAACTGATTATTGATAGGTATGTACTTATTGCCATTTTGTTAATTGTTTTCTGGTTGTTTTGTAGCTCTTACCTGTTCGTTCCTTCTCTTGTTCTCTCCTCTGATTTTATGACTTTCTTTAGTGTTACTTTTGTATTCCATATTTATGTGTAAGTGTTACAGATTTTTGTTTTGTGGTTAGCATGAAGTTCATATATAACAACCTATGCATATAGCAGTTTATTTAACTTGATGGTCACTTAAGATTGACCACATTCTAAGAGTGTTACATTTCTACGAATCCCCCCCATGTTATGTTTTTGATGTCATATTTTACATCTTTTATTTTGTGTATCACTTAACATTATTTTATATATAGATGATTTTGCTACTTTTTTGCTTTTAATCTTCATATTAGCTTTATAGGTGGTTGAACTACTATCTTTACTGTATGTTTGCCTTTACCAGTGAGTTTTTTTCCCCATAATTTTCTTGTTTCTAGTTATGTCCTTTTCTTTTTTATTTAAAGAAGTCCCTTTAACATTTCTTGTAGGGCCAGTTTAGCATTGATGAACTCTTTCAGCTTTTGCTTATCTTGGAAACTCTTTATCTCTCCTTCAGTTCTGAGTGATAACCTTGCTGGATACAGTATTCTTGACTGTAAGTTTTTTCCTTTCATTCCTTTGAATATATCATACCAGTCACTGCTGGCCTGTAAAGTTTTTGCTAAAAAATCAGCTTATAGTCTTATGGGAGTTCCCTTGTACATACTAGTTGTTTTTATTTTGCTGCTTTAAGATTATCTCTAACTTTTTAAAAAATATTTATTGATTGATTTGATTTTTGGCTGCATCGGGTCTTAGCTGCAGCATGCAGGATCTTCGTTGCGGTGTGTGGGCTCTTCGTTGCACCACACGGGCTCTCTAGTAGTGGCGTGCGGACTCCAGAGTGTGTGGGCTCTGTAGTTGCAGCACGTGGACTCTCTAGTTGTGGCTCACGTTCTCAGTAGTTGCAGCGCGCAGGCTTAGTTTCCCCACAGCATGTGCGATCCTAGTTCCCCGACGAGGGATCGAGTCTGCATGCCCTGCATCAGAAGGTAGATTCTTAACCACTGGACCGCAAGGGAACTCCCTCTCTTTAACTTTTGATATTGTAATTATAACGTATCTTGATGTGGGTTTCTTTGGGTTCATTTCATTTGAGACTTTCTGTGCTTCTTGGACTTGGATGTCTGTTTCCTTCACTAGGTTAGGGAAGTTTTCAGCCATTATTTTTTCAAATAGGTTTTCTGTTCCTTTCTCTGTCTTGTCTCCTTTGGTACCCCTATAATGCAAATATTAGTATGATTGATGTTGCCCCAGAGGTCCCTTAAACTATCCTCATTTTAATTTTTTATTTCATTTTATTTTATTTTTTATTTATTTTTGGCTGCATTGGGTCTTTGTTGCTGCATGTAGGCTTTCTCTAGTTGCAGTGAGTGGGGGCTACTCTTCATTATGGCACACAGGCTTCTCATTGCAGTGGCTTCTCTTGTTGCAGGGCATGGGCTCTAGGCACGTGGACTTCAGTAGTTGTGGCTCACAGGCTCTAGAGCACAGGCTCAGTAGCTGTGGCACATGGGCTTAGTTGCTCCACGGCATGTGGGATCTTCCCCAATCAGGGCTCGAACCCGTGTCCCCTGCATTGGCAGGCGGATTCTCAACCACTGTGCCACCAGGGAAGCCCCTATCCTCATTTTTAAATATTCTTTTTTATTTTTTGCTTTGCTGTTTTGATTGAGTGATTTCCATTACCTTGTTTTTCAGTTTGCTGATGGTTCTACTGCATCCCCTAATCTATTGTTGATTCTGTCTAGTGTTTTTTTGTTTTTGTTTTTTTTTTTGTGGTACATGGGCCTCTCACTGTTGTGGCCTCTCCCGTTGCGGAGCACAGGCTCCGGACACGCAGGCCCAGCGGCCATGGCTCACACTGGCCTAGCCATTCCGTGGCATGTGGGATCTTCCCGGACCAGGGCACGAATCCATGTCCCCTGCATCGACAGGCGGACTCTCAACTACTGCACCACCAGGGAAGCCCCGTCTAGTGTATTTTTTATTTCAGCTATTAAGTTCTGATTGGTTTCTTTTTATATTTTCTCTTTGTTGAAGTTCTCACGGAGTTCATCCATTCTTCTCCTGAGTTTAGTGAGCATCTTTCTGACTATACTTTCAACTTTTTATATGGTAAATTGCTTATCTCTACTTCATTTAGTTCTTTTTTCTGAGGTTTTGTCTTTTTCTTTATTTTGGAATGTATTCATCTGTCTCCTTATTATGCCTAACTCTCATATTAGAAATATCAGCTATGTCTCCCAGTCTTGAAAGTGTGGCCTTATGTAGAATGTGTCCTGTGTGGCCTGGTGAGACAATCCCCCTCATCACCAGAGCTGGGTGCTCCAGGGGTATCCCCTGTGTGGGCTGCATGTGCCCTCCTGTTGTTGTTGGGCCACAATTGCTATGGATGCACTAGTATGTGTGGTTGGTCCCCAGGCCAGCTAGCTGGGAGTCCTGGCAGCAACTGCTGCTGTTGTCTGGTGGATGGGGCTGACCCCCACCCTGACTGGCTGAGATGTTTGGCTGCAACTGCTATGGGTGTCATGATGTGCAGGGCTGGCCCCCTGGAGGGGAAGCTGCTTTGGAGGAATTCTGATGCCAGCTAGGGGTGCCCACCAGGTGGGGCAGGGTGGGAGCTTCTTTGGAGTGGTGGGGGCAGTTCTGGCCCAGGCACGTAGGTTGGGCAAGGCTTGTCCTCAGAATAACACTGGGGCAGGGAGCATGGTATTCGCTCTGTTGATTCATAGTGACAGAAATGACACCCTCCAGCACTGGGCCAGTTAGATGGAAGGAGAGTAAACAGGATATGGTGCCTGTCAGTGCTTCCATCTCCAGAGAAAGTCCCACCAGATCTCTGCCTCTCCAGCACACACTCTGAAAATTAGTCAATGAATCTATCTCTTATATGACCCAGGTACTTTTCAAGCTCCTGCCTCTGCACAGTGACTTGGAGAAAGTGAGTCTCTGCATGAACTTGATTTCCCATAGCCCTCCAGCTCTCCTGGACATAAGCCCTGTTGATTTTGAAAGAAACACGGTGTGGGATCTTATCTTCCCAATGCAGGTCTCATGGTCTGGGAGCCTGAAGTAGGGCTCAGACCCCTCGCTCCTTAGGGGGAAAACTCTGAGACTGTGACATCCCTCTTGCTTGTGGGTCATGGTACCCAGGGTGTAGGTTCTGACTAGACTGTGTCTCTGCCCCTCCTCCCCATCTTGATGCGTCTTTTTCTTTATACTTTTAGTGGTAGAAAATCTGTTCTGCTAGTCTTTAGGTTATCCTCTGAGGTAGTTGTTCTATATGTAGTTGTAGTTTTGGTGTGTTTGAAGGAGGAGGTGAAATCAGGATCTTCCTACTTCTACCACCTTGATCAAGAGCCTCAGGCAGCTCTTATGAAATACTTCTGATCTCTTTGTCTCACCAGTCTGTTTGGCAACCAGCTCTATGCAGAGTTCTTCCAGCTTCATTCAAGTGCAGTGGTATAGCCACTTCCTCAAGATGGCCCCATGGCTACTTCACATGCCTCTCACCTTCTGCACACACATACTTCCCAGGAAAGCCTACTCTAAGCCCATGCTTGGGAGAATGACAGAGTTAATGCCTTGTGGGGTAAAACATAGATGGATAAACGTTACTTCCTTTCTTTGCCTGGATACAGTCCTATGAAGCATTGTGTAGTGCTCTTTGTCTCCTTCCAACACATCTTGTACTGACTCTCCATCTTTCCCTGTGCTGTGCCCACCCCCCCTCCTGTAGTAGGCAGTCTCTAAAGGGCCCCCAGTGTCCTGCCTCACGATGTTCATGCCCTTGGGTAATCCTCTTTCCTTGAGTGTGGGCTGGACCTAGTGATTCTTCTAAAAACAGAATATGACAACAGTGGGAGGATGTCACTTCTGAGATTAAGTTGTATAAAGACTGTGACTTCCATCTTGTTTGCCCTCTCTTGCTCTCTCTCTTCCTCTTGGAACTCAGCTTTTGGGGAAGGCCACCTGCCACGTCGTGAGCCTTGTGTAGAGGCCCATATGGCAGGGAACAGATATCATCGATCAACAACCAGCGAGGATGTAAAGGCTGCCAACCCCCACCTGAGTGAGTTGGGAGCAGATCCTACACCAGTCCAGCCTTGAGGTGACCACAGCTCCAGCAGATGCCTTAATTGCAGCCTTGTGAAAGACCCTGAGTGACAGGCACTCACCTAAGTTGCTCCTGGATTTCCGACCCACAGAAACTATGAGGTAATAAATGCATTGTTTTAAACAGCTGTGTTTTGGGAAATGCATTTGTAACACAGCAATAGATAATGAATGCATCCTCCACCCTATATCACCCCTATCCTTCATTCCTGC
>NW_006782914.1:2760548-2762012 GCF_000442215.2 Lipotes vexillifer
TCACGCTCCACAGTAAAGTGCTCACATATAGGTTTTGTCTCATGCTGTGCTTTCTGAGGAAACTTGGCTAAGACATATTTTCTTCATGTTCTCTGGTGTTTATTTGTTCTTTAGCTCATTCTTTATGTTCCATGCAAACCTATTTATTTATTTATTTATTTGCCCTAGAATAAGGTAAATCCTTTTGATCTGCTCTCTCCTCTTTTCTCAGCTCAGTATAGTTTTCCTCAGGATAGTGGTATTTTGGCTGTTGTTTCTGTACCAGGTTTTCTCATTTCTCCCTTGGGAATGCTTATAAGTTTTTGCCATGCATCTTCCTTCCCTTACTATTATTCATTCTCTCTCTCTCTCTCTCTCTCTCTCTCTCTCTCTCTGTCACTTTTCCTTTGCATCCTGAAGTACATTCTTATGTTGGTTTTTCACATTTCTGATTCAGTTTTCAGCTAAGTTAGTTATTTTTATTACTAGCTCCAAATGATAGTGACTTATAGAATTGATAAAGATAACTTTTATGAAAACCCCTTAGATATTTCTAATTAAGTTTTACATCGCCCTTTATTTGGTTGATAATATTTTTGCAATATAAAAAGTTATGGTAAAAGCCTAGTACCCTGGGGAATTCAGGAGAGGGACAAATCAATGCAGGACAAGGTGGCAGTGACTTGAGGACAATGTAGAGAGAGTGAAGTGTGTGCTATTAGCTTGCTTTAACAACAAGCACAACTGTATTATGATCAGCCTACATTTCCCATGAGATTTCACCATAAGAAGTGCAGGCTGCACAGTATCATCCTCTTCTGTGTTCCCCTAAGACTGCAAGTAGCCTTTCTGTGATTTCTTGTCTCCTTCAAAGCTACACTTGATATGCATTTGAATTAAGTTTCATTTATGTCAGAATATTTAGGGTGGGACCACACTACTGTGGTTTATTCCAGGTTCCACCCTCTCCCAGGAATGGCCTTGGCAGTAAGCAAGTAGTGTCTTTATTTCACAACTGGGAAAAACTGGTTCATAGAGAAGTTAAATAATTTATCCAACATCAGAAATTGAGGGGAATGGTAGAGAACCTTATAACATTCTCCTATATGCAGAAATTATTCATTTTAACAATTATACTGTTTTGAAATAAGTATATTTGAAAGTTTTTTTTAATTTAAATTGAGGATGACTTTTGGTGAAGTCCTCAAAATTTATCTTCAGTATGTCCAGTTTTCCATTTCTTTTCCTCCTTCCCTCTTTTTCCTATCTCTGCCTACCTGTGATGTTTCAACAAATGATCCCTTATCAAAATATGGTCTAGGCGAAAGAGCTGAATCTGTACCCTCGTATAAGAGAATTATTTATTAGTGTTTAAGTTACTACTTATCCCTAAGAACTATAAATAAGTGAGTCTCTAATTGTGGAATATGGGAACTCCAAATGCTGGGATAGAGAATTGGTGAACTGAGGTGAAGAGTAGGGAAA
>NW_006782914.1:2762090-2778343 GCF_000442215.2 Lipotes vexillifer
AGGGAAAGAAGTTTGGAAAAAATTTCTTTTCTTTGTTCTTGGAGCTTACCATGTAAGTTCCACTTACTTCTGTGGTTGGAAAATGCCTTGCAGTGACAAGCATGATGCCCCTAGGAGACTACATCAGGAATAGTTACCCTACTTGGCTCAGGCTTTCACATTTAAAAAAATAGACTATATTTTTAAAATCAGTTTTAGGTTCACAACAAAAATGAAGAGAAAGTACACAGAGTTTCCAAGTATCCCCTAACTGTCCCCACCCGCAGCCTCTTCCACTGTCAACATCTTGCACCAGAGTGGGACATTTGTTACAACTGATGAACCTACACTGATAAATCACCATTACCTCCAATAGTATACATTAAGGTTCATTCTTGGTCTTATACGTAATATGCATCTGGACAAATATATAATGACATGTGTCCACCATTATAGTATCATGCAGAATAGTTCTACTGTCCTAAAATTTCTCTGTGTTCTGCCTATTAACCTCTCCCTCCACCAACCCCTGGCAATCACTGATCTTTTAACTCTCTCTGTAGTTTTGTCTTCTCCCGAATGTAATATAGTTGGAATCATACAGTATGTAACCTTTCAGATTGGCTTCCTTCACTTGGTAATAATAAGGTTCTTCCATATCTTTTCGCAACTCGATAGCCCACTCCTTTTTAGTGATGAATAATATTCCATTGTCAAGAGGTATCACAGTTTATACATCTAGTTTACCTACTGAAGGACATTGGCTCCTTCCAAGTTTTGGCAATTATGAGTAAAGCTGCTGTAAACATCCAAGTGCAGGTTTTTTGTTTTGTTTTTTTTTTTAAGTAGGAGGCCATCAGCATTATTTTTTCTACGTGTATGTATGTTATACAAAATTAATACATACATATGTATGCTTAGTATACAAAATTAATAAAGAAAAAGCAAACATTTCAGTGTTCATAGTATTTTTTTAACAGCTTTATTGAGGATTAATTAACATTCAAAAAAGTGCAGTGTTATTTTTTATACAGCAGGTTCTTATTAGTTATCTATTTTATACATATTAGTGTATATATGTCAATCCCAATCTCCCAGTGCATCCCACCACTGCCCCACCACTGCTTTCCCCCCTTGGTGTCCATACGTTTGTTCTCTACATCTGTGTCTCTATTTCTTCCCTGCAAACTAGTTCTTCTGTACCATTTTTCTAGATTCCACATATATGCATTAATATACGATATTTGTTTTTCTCTTTCTGACTTACCTCACTCTGTATGACAATCGCTAGATTCATCCACGTCTCTACAAATGACCCAATTTCGTTCCTTTTTACGGGTGAGTAATATTCCATTGTATATATGTACCACATCTTCTTTATCCATTCATCTGTCGATGGGCATTTAGGTTGCTTTCATGACCTGGCTATTGTAAATAGTGCTGCAATGAACATTGGGGTACATGTGTCTTTTTCAATTATGGTTTTCTCTGGGTATACACCCAGTAGTGGGATTGCTGGATCATATGGTAATTCTATTTTTAGTTTTTTAAGGAACCTCCATACTGTTCTCCATAGTGGCTGTATCAATTTACATTCCCACCGATAGTGCAAGAGGGTTCCCTTTTCTCCACACCCTCTCCAGCATTTATTGTTTGTAGATTTTCTGATGATGCCCATTCTAACTGGTGTGAGGTGATACCTCATTGTAGTTTTGATTTGCATTTCTCTAATAATTAGTGATATTGAGTGGCTTTTCATGTGCCTCTTGGCCATCTGTAGGTCTTCTTTGGAGAAATGCCACTTTAGGTCTTCTGCCCATTTTTTGATTGGGTTGTTTGTTTTTTAATATTGAAGTGCATGGGCTGTTTATATATTTTGGAGATGATTCCTTTGACCATTGCTTCATTCGCAAATATTTTCTCCCATTCTGAGAGTTGTCTTTTCATCTTGTTTATGGTTTCCTTTGCTGTGCAAAAGCTTTGAAGTTTCATTAGGTCCCATTTGTTTATTTTTGTTTTTATTTCCAATACTCTAGGACGTGTGTCAAAAAGGATCTTGCTGTGATTCATGTCATAGAGTGTTCTGCCTATGTTTTCCTCTAAGAGTTTTATAGTGTCTGGTCTTACATTTAGGTCTCTAATCCATTTTGAGTTTATTTTTGTTTAAGGTGTTAGGGAGTGTTCTAATTTCATTCTTTTACATGTAGCTGTCCACTTTTCCCAGCACCACTTATTGAAGAGGCTGTCTTCTCCATTGTATATCCTTGCCTCCTTTGTCATCGATTAGTTGACCATAGGTGTGTGAGTTTATCTCTGGGCTTTCTATCCTGTTCCATTGATCTATATTTCTGTTTTTGTGCCAGTACCATAGTCTTGATGACTGTAACTTTGTAGTATAGTCTGAGGTCAGGGAGTCTGATCCGTTTTTTGTTTTTCTTTTTTTTCCTCAAGATTTCTTTGACTATTCGGGGTCTTTTGTGTCTCCATACAAATTTTAAGATCTTTTTTTCAAGTTCTGTGAAAAATGCCATTGGTAATTTGTTAGGGATTGCATTGAATCTATAGATTGCTTTAGGTAGTATAGTCATTTTCACAATATTGATTCTTCCAGTCCAAGAACATGGTATATCTCTCCTTCTGTTTGTGTCATCTTTGATTTCTTTCATCTGTGTCTTATAGTTTTCTGAGTACAGGTCTTTTACCTCCTTAGGTAGGTTTATGCCTCGATATTTTATTCTTTTTGTTGCAGTGGTGAATGTAATTGTTCCCTTAATTGATCTTTCTGATCTTTTGTTGTTAGTATATAGGAATGCAAGAGATTTCTGTGCATTAATTTTGTATCTTGCAACTTTGCCAGATTTATTGATTAGCTCTAGTAGTTTTCTGATGGCATCATTAGGATTATCTATGTATAGTATCATGCCATCTGCAAACAGTGACAGTTTTACTTCTTCTTATCCAATTTGTATTCCTTATTTCTTTTTCTTCTCTGATTGCCGTGGCTAGGACTTCCAAAACTATGTTGAATAATAGTGGTGAGAGTGGATATCCTTGTCTTGTTCCTGATCTTAGAGGAAATGCTTTCAGTTTTTCACCATTGAGACTGATGCTTGCTGTGGGTTTGTCATATATGTTGAGGTAGGTTCCCTCTGTGCCCAACCTTCTGAAGAGTTTTTATCATATATCTCTGTTGAATTTTATCAAAAGCTTTTTCTGCGTCTATTGAGAATATCATATGGTTTTTATCCTTTAATTTGTTAATATGATATATCACATTGATTGATTTGTGTATACTGAAGAATCCTTGCATCCCTGGGATAAATCCCACTTGACTGTGGTGTATGATCCTTCTAATGCACTGTTGGATTCTGTTTGCTAGTATTTTGTTGAGGATTTTTGCATCTATATTCATCAGTGATATTTGTAGGTAATTTTCTTTTTTTTTTTTCCTGTATCTTTGTCTGATTTTGGTATCAGGGTGATGATGGCCTTGTAGAATGAGTTTGGGAGTGTTCCTTCCTCTGCAATTTTTTGGAAGAGTTTGAGAAGGATGGGTGTTAGCTCTTCTCTAAATGTTTGATAGCGTTCACCTGTGAAGCCATCTGGTCCTGGACTTTTGTTTGTTGGAAGATTTTTAATCTCAGTTTCAATTTGATTACTTGTGGTTGGTCTGTTCATATTTTCTGTTTCTTCCTGGTTCAGTCTTGGAAGCTTATACCTTTCTAATAATTTGTCTGTTTCTTCCAGGTTGTCCATTTTATTGGCATAGATTTGCTTGTAGTAGTCTCTTATGATGCTTTGTATTTCTTCAGTATCTGTTGTAACTTCTTTTTCATTTTGGATTTTATTGATTTGAGTCCTCTCTCTCTTTTTCTTCATGAGTCTGGCTAAAGGTTTATCAATTTTGTTTATCTTCTCAAAGAACTAGCTTTTAGTTTTATTGATCTTTGCTATTGTTTTCTTTCTTTGTATTTCATTTATTTCTGCTCTGATCTTTATGATTTCTTTCCTGCTACTACCTTTGGGTTTTGTTTGTTTTTCTTTCTCTAGTTCCTTTAGGTGTAAGATTAGATGGTTATTTGAGATTTTTCTTGTTTCTTGAGGTAGGATTGTATTGCTATAAACTTTCCCCTTAGAACTGCTTTTGCTATATCCCATAGGTTTCGGATCATTGTGTTTTCCTTGTCATTTGTCTCTAGGTGTTTTTTAATTTCCTCTTCGATTTCTTCAGTGATCTCTTGGTTATTTAGTAACATATTGTTTAGCCTCCCTATGTTTGTGTTTTTACATTTCTTTCCCTGTTATTTATTTCTAATCTCATAGTGTTGTGGTCAGAAAAGATGCTTGATATGATTTAATTTTCTTAAATTTACTGAGGCTTGATTTGTGGCCCAAGATGTGATCTATCCTAGAGAATGTTCCATGTGCAGTTGAGAAGAACGTGTAATCTGCTTTTGACAGATGGAATGTCCTATAAATATCAATTAAATCTATCTGGTCTGTTGTGTCATTTAAAGCTTTTGGTTCCTTATTAATTTTTTGTCTGGATGATCTGCCCATTGGTGTAAGTGAGGTGTTAAAGTCCCTCACTATTATTGTGTTACTGTCGATTTCCTCTCTTATAGTTGTTAGCATTTGCCTTATGTATTGAGGTGCTCTTATGTTTGGGTGCATATATATTTATAATTGTTATATCTTCTTCTTGGATTGATCCCTTGATCATTGTGGAGTGTCTTTCCTTGTCTCTTGTAACATTCTTTATTTTAAAGGGCATTTGTTCTTCACTCCAACAGGACGGGGTAAAAGTAGCAGCTGGGGTAAGTCAGTGAAGAAAGGATAGTCTTGTCAATAAATGATGCTGGAAAACTGAGAGTCACATGGATAAAAATGAGCCTTGAGCTTTATCTCACATAATACAAAAAACTTAACTCAGAAAAGATTTATGTGAAAAATAAAAATTTTAAAATTTTAGATTAAAATATAGGTCATAATATCTTTGTGAACTTTGGGTAGGCAAAGATTTTTTAGACAGGAAAAACAAAAGCACTAATCATAAAAGGAAAAAATTGATAAATTGAACTTCATCAAAATTAAAACCTTTTGCTTATCAAAGATACTGTTAAGAAAATACAAAAGCAAAAGGAGAAATGGTTGTTTCAGTCCTATCTATCTATTTATATGTTTCATATATATATATATTATATATATATCTGACATAGGACTTATGTCAGAATATATAATGAACTCCTACAATTCAATAATAAGAAGGCAACGCATTTTTAAATGTTCAAAATATTTAAATTTCACAAAAGAAGATATGCAAATAGTACATAATGAGGTGTTCAATATCATTAGTTATCAGAGAAATGCAAATTAAAACCACAATGATATCAATACACAATGGAGGAACTAATTCATTTCATTGATAAGTAGGTCTGTGAGACAGGGCTGGCCCTGCAGCCTATATGGTAAAGAATCACATACTTATAATCTGAAACTTCCAAGACAACAAGATCCTGAGGTTCCAGGGAATATAGCAGAAATCCCTAAGAGTAACTTCAATCCCAGAAGCCACATACCCCATTCCTTGGTCCCTCTATATAAGCTGCTAGTTATGAGATGTATATAATTCAGCAGCTGAGAAGATAGAAGAAATAAATTGTGCATTTTAGGTTCTCCATACCCCATGGGTACCAGAACATAATGCCCTTTTCATTTCACCTCAGTTCTTTTGGCTGCTTCTCAAGAACCAGGCAGTAAATAAACATGAAAAAGAAAGTATTTTTTCATGTATAGAAATGTGAGTCTCAAGAGTATGAAAACACAAGCCTCAGACCGGGAGAAAATACTTGCAGAAGACATAGCTGATGAATAATTGTTGTTCAAAATATACAAAGAAGTCTTAAAACTTCACAGTAAGACAATGTACTCCACATTTTAAAAATGGGCAAAAGTCCTGAACAGATATCCCATCAAAGAAGATATACAGATGGCTAATAAGCATCTGGAAAGATGCGCCACATCATATGTAATTAAGGAATTATAAGGTAAAACAACAATGAGATACCACTATGCACCTATTAAAATGGCCAAAATCCAATATACTGACAACACCAAATGCTGACAAGAAAGTAGAGCAACAGAAACTCTCATTTATTGCTGGTGGGAATGCAAAATTGTACAGCCACTTTGGAAGACATTTTGGCAGTTTCTTAAAAAATTAAACATACTCTTACCATACATTCCAACAATCACACTCTCCTTAAAACTTATTCCACATAAAAACCTACACCTGGCTCTTAGATAGCCTCATCCACCATAGGGCAGACAGCAAAAGCAAGAACTACAATCCTGCAGCCTGTGGAATGAAAAACACAGTCTTAGAAAGACAGACAAAATGAAAAGGCAGAGGACTATGTACCAGATTAAGGAACAAAATAAAACCCCAAAGAAACAACTAAATGAAGTGGAGACAGGCAACCTTCCAGAAAAAGAATTCAGAATAATGATAGTGAAGATGATCCAGGACCTCAGATAAAGAATGGAGATGATGCAAGAAATGTTTAACAGAGACCTAGAAGAATTAAAGAACAAATTACTAGAAGAAATAAAGAACAAACAAACAGAGATGAACCATACAACCACTGAAATGAAAAATATGCTAGAATGAATCAACACCTGAATAACTGAGGCAGAAGAACAGATAAGTGACCTGGAAGACAGAATGGTGAAATTCACTACCATGGAACAGAATAAAGAACCTTGGCACTTACATAAAAATCAATGGATCAAAAAGTAGAAGGGAGACCTTCAATATGGTGGAGGAGTAAGACGCGGAGATCACCTTCCTCCCCACACATACATCAGAAATACATCTACATGTGAAACAACTCCTACAGAACACCTACTGAACACTGGCAGAATATCTCAGACTTCCCAAAAGGCAAGAAACTCCTCACATACCTGAGTAGGGCAAAAGAAAAAAGCAAAAACAGAGTGAAAAGAATAGGAACGGGACCTGCACCTCGGGGAGTGAGCTGTGAAGGAGGAAATGTTTCCACACACTAGGAAACCCCTTCACTGGCAGAGATGGGAGCTGGGTGGCAGGGGGAAGCTTCAGAGCCATGGAGGAGAATCAGCAACGGGGGTAGAGAGGGAAATGTGGAGGGATTCCCACACAGAGGATCAGTGCTGAGCAGCACTCACCAGCCCAAGAGGGTTGGCTGCTTACCTGCTGGGACACGTTGGGCTGGGAGCTGAGGCTGTGGCTTCGGAGGTCAGGTCCCAGGGAGAGGACTGGGGTTGGCTACGTGATCACAGCCTGAAGGGGGCTAGTGCACCACAGCTAGCCGGGAAGGAGTCGGGAAAAACTCTGGACCTGCCTAAGAGGCAAGAGACCATCGTTTCGGGGTGTGCGAGGAGAGGGGATTCAGAACACTGCCTAAACGAGCTCTGGAGACAGGTGCGAGCTGCAGCTATCAGCACAGACACCAGAGATGGGCATGAAACTCTAAGGCTGCTGCTGCAGCAACCAAGAAGCCTGTGTGCAAGCACAGGTCACTGTCCACACCTCCCCTCCCAGGATCCTGTGCAGCCCGCCACTGCAACTGTCCCGTGATCCAGGAACAACTTCCCCAGGAGAACACGTGGCATGCCTGAGGCTGTTGCAACGTCATGCCAGTCTCTGACGCTGCAGACTCACCCCGAATTCCATACCCCTCCCTCACCCTGGCTTTGGTAGGCCAGAGCTCCCTAATCAGCTGCTACTTTAACCCCGTCCTGTTAGAGTGAAGAACAAATGCCCTCAGGCGACCTACACTCAGAGGCGGGGCCAAATCCAAATCTGAACACCAGGAGCTGTGTGAACGAAGAAGACAAAAGGAAATTTCTCCCAGCAGCCTCAGGAGCAGTGGATTATATCTCCACAATCAATTCCAAGGAGAAACATGCCAAGACACATGTTAATCAAACTATCAAAAATTAAATACAAAGAAAAAATATTAAAAACAGAAAGGGAAAAACAACAAATAACATACAAGGGAACTACCATAAGGTTAAGAACCGATCTTTCAGCAGAAACTCTGCAAGCCAGAAGGGAGTGGCAGGACACATTTAAAGTGATGAAAGGGAAAAATCTACAACCAAGATAACTCTACCCAGCAAGGATCTCATTCAGGTTCGATGGAGAAATTAAAACCATTACAGACAAGAAAAGTTAAGAGAATGCAGCACCACCAAACCAGCTTTACAACAAATGCTAAAGGAACTTTTCTAGGCAGGAAACACAAGAGAAGGAAAAGACCTACAATAACAAACCCAAAACAATTAAGAAAATGGTAATAGGAACATACATATGGATAACTACCTTAAGTGTAAGTGTATTAAATGATCCAACCAAATGACATAGACTGGCTGAATGGATACAAAAACAAGACCTGTGTATATGCTGTCTGCAAGGGACCCACTTCAGACCTAGGGACACCTACAGACTGAAAGTGAGGGGATGAGAAAAGATATTCCATGCAACTGGAAATCAAAAGAAAGCTAGAGCAGCAAGTCTTGTGTCAGACAAAATAGACTTTAAAATAAAGACTATTACAAGAGATAAAGAAGGACACTACATAATGATCAAGGGATCAATCCAAGTAGAACATATAACAGTTGTAAATATTTATGCACTCAACATAGGAGCACCTCAATACATAAGGCAAATGCTAACAGCCATAAAACGGGAAATCGACAGTAACCCACTCATACTAGGGGACTTTAACACCCCACCTTCACCAATGGACAGATCATCCAAAATGAAAATAAATAAGGAAACACAAGCTGTAAATGATACATTAAACAAGATGGACTTAATTGATATTTATAGGACATTCCATCCCAAAACAACAGAATACACCTTCTTCTCAAGTACTCATGGAACATTCTCCAGGGTAAATTATATCTTGGGTCACAAATTAAGCCTTGGTAAATTTAAGAAAATTGAACTCATATCAAGTACCTTTTCCAACCACAACGCTATGAAACTAGATAACAGTTACAGGAAAACATCTGTAAAAAAATACAAATACATGGAGGCTAAACAATACACTACTAAATAACCAAGAGATCACTTAAGGAATCAAAGAGGAAATAAAAAAATACCTAGAAACAAATAACAATGAAAACACAACCCAAAACCGATGGGATGCAGCAAAAGCAGTTCTAAGAGGAAGTTTATAGCAATAAAATCCTACCACAAGAAACAAGAGACATTCCAAATAAACAACCTAACCTTACACCTAAAGCAATTAGAGCAAGCAGAGCAAAAAAAAAAACCCCAAAGTTAGCAGAAGGAAAGCAATCATAAATATCAGATCAGAAATAAATGAAAAAGAAAAGAAGGAAACAATTGCAAAGATCAATAAAACTAAAAGCTGGTTCTTTGAGAAGAGAAACAAAATTGTTACACCATTAGCCAGACTAATCAAGAAAAAAAAGGGAGAAGACTCAACGGAATTAGAAATGAAAAAGGAGAAGTAACAACAGGCACGGCAGAAATACAAAGGATCATGAGAGATTACTACAAGCAACTATATGCCAATAAAATGGACAACCTGGAGAAATGGACAAATTCTTAGAAAAGCACAACCTTCGCAGAGTGAATCAAGAAGAAATAGAAAATATAAACAGACCAATCACAAGTTCTCAAATTGAGACTGTGATTAAAAATTTTCCAACAAACAAAAGCCCAGGACCAGATGGCTTCACAGGCGAATTCTATCAAACATTTAGAGAAAAGCTAACACCTATCCTTCTCAAACTCTTCCAAAATATAGCAGAGGAAGGAATACTCCCAAACTCATTCTACAAAGCCAACATCACCCTGACACCAAAACCAGACAAAGATGTCACAAAGGCAGAAAACTACAGGCCAATATCACTTATGAACTTAGATGCAAAAATCCTCAACAAAATACTAGCAAACAGAATCCAACAGCACATTAAAAGGATCATACACCATGATCAAGTGGGGTTTATCCCAGGAATGCAAGGATTCTTCAATATACGGAAATCAATCAATGTGATACACCATATTAACAAATTGAAGGAGAAAAAACATATGATCATCTCAATAGATGCAGAAAAACCTTGGACAAAATTCAACACCCATTTATGATAAAAACCCTCCAGAAAGTAGGCATAGAGGGAACTAACCTCAACATAATAAAGGCCATATATGACAAACCCACAGGCAACATTGTTCTCAATGGTGAAAAACTGAAAGTATTTCCTCTAAGATCAGGAAGAAGACAAGGTTGCTCTCACCACTATTATTCAACATAGTTTTCGAAGTTTTAGCCACAGCAATCAGAGAAGAAAAAGAAATAAAAGGAATCCAAATTGGAAAAGATGAAGTAAAGTTGTTACTGTTGAATGACGCGATACTATACATAGAGAATCCTAAAGATGCTACCAGAAAACTACTAGAGCTAATCAATGAATTTGGCAAAGTAGCAGGATAGAAAATTAATGCACAGAAATCTCTTGCATTCCTGTACACTAATGATAAAAAATCTGAACGAGAATTTAAGGAAACACTCCCATTTACCATTACAACTAAAAGAATATAATACCTAGAATAAACCTACCTAACGAGACAAAAGACCTGTATGCAGAAAAGTATAAGACATGGATCAACACTGTGAAAATGACTACCTACCCAAAGCAATCTACAGAGTCACTGCAATCCCTATCAAAAAATCTATGGTATTTTTCACAGAACTAGAAGAAAAAAATTCATTATTTGTATGGAAACACAAAAGACTCCGAATAGCCAAAGCAATCTTGAGAAAGAAAAACAGAGCTGCAGGTTCAAGCTCCCAGACTTCAGACCATACTATAAAGCTACAGTAATGAAGACAACATGGTACGGGCTCAAAAACAGAAATATAGATCAATGGAACAGGATAGAAAGCCCAGAGAGAAACCCACACACATATGGTCACCTTATTTTTGATAAAGGAGGCAAGGGGCTTCCCTGGTGGCGCAGTGGTTGGGAGTCCACCTGCCGATGCAGGGAACGCGGGTTCATGCCCCGGTCTGGGAAGATCCCACATGCCGCAGAGCGGCTGGGCCCGTGAGGCATGGACACTGGGCCTGCGCGTCCGGAGCCTGTGCTCCGCAGCAGGAGAGACCACATCAGTGAGAGGCCCACGTACCGCAAAAAAAAAATAAAGGAGGCAAGAATATACAATGGAGAAAAGACAGTCTCTTCAATAAGTAGTGCTGGGAAAAGTGGCCAGCTAGCTACATGTAAAAGAATGAAATTAGAACATCCCTAACACCATACACAAAAATAAGCTCAAAATGGATTAAAGACCTAAATGTAAATCCAGACACTATAAAACTCTTAGAGGAAAACATAGGACACTCTATGACATAAATCACAGCAAGATCCTTTTTGACCCACCTCACAGAGAAATGGAAATAAAAACAAAAATAAACAAATGGGACCTAATGAAACAAAAGCTTTTGCACAGCAAAGGAAAACATAAACAAGACCAAAAGACAACCCTTAGAATGGGAGAAAATGTTTGCATATGAAGCAACTGACAAAGGATTAACCTCCAAGGTTTACAAGCAACTCATGCAACTCAATATCAAAAAAACAAGCAACCCAATCCAAAAATGGGCAGAACACCTAAATAGATATTTCTCCAAGAAGATATACAGATTGCCAACAAACCCATGAAAGGCTGCTCAACATCACTAATCATTAGAGAAATGCAAATCAAAACTACTATGAGGTATCACCTCACACCAGTCACAATGTCTCTCATTAAAAATTCTGCAAAGAATAAATGCTGAAGAGGGTGTGGAGAAAAGGGAACCCTCTTGCACTGGTGGTGGGGATGTAAATTGATACAGCCACTATGGAGAACAGTATGGAGGTTCCTTAAAAAAGTAAAAATAGAACTACCATATGACCCAGCAATCCCACTACTGAGCCTATACCCTGAGAAAACCATAATTCAAAAAGAGTCATGTACCAAAATGTTCATTGCAGCTCTATTTACAATAGCCAGGAGATGGAAGCAACCTAAGTGTCCATCAACAGATGAATGAATAAAGAAGATGTGGCACATATATACAGTGGAATATTACTGTACCATAAAAAGAAACGAAATTGAGTTATTTGTAGTGAGGTGGATGGACCTAGAGTCTGTCATACAGAGTGACGTAAGTCAGAAAGAGAAAAACAAATACCATATGCTAACACATATATATGGAATCTAGAAAATAAATAAATAAATAAAAATGGTTCTGAAGAACCTAGGGGCAGGACAGGAATAAAGATGCAGATATAGAGAAATGACTTGATGACACAGGGGGTGGGAAGTGTAAGCTGGGATGAAGTGAGAGAGTGGCATGGACATATATACACTACCAAATATAAAATAGATAGCTAGTGGGAAGCAGCCCCATAGCACAGGGAGATCAGCTCCGTGCTTTGTGACCACCTAGAGGGGTGGGGGAGGGAAAGTGGGAGGCAGACACAAGAGGGAGGAGATATTCGGTTATATGTATATGTATAGCTGATTCACTTTGCTATAAAGCAGAAACTAACACACCATTGTAAATGAATTATACTCCAGTAAAGATGTTAAAAAAAAAACAATGGCTCATATACATGTGCATCTACTTCTGGACTCTCTTGTTTATTCCATTGATCTATGGAATATCCTTTCACCATTACCACACTGTTTGCATTACTCATTTGATTACTTAATCATAGGGTAAGTCCTCTAACTTTGAGGTTTATATTTCCAAATTATTGGGGGAAATTCTGGTTCACCCAAGTTTGCATAGCCCTATCCCTCTCAGCTTCTTCTTCTTACAACTGAGAGTCCCTAGACAAAACACAATTATGAGCATAGGAAGTCTCTGAAAGGTGGATAAAAGAAGATTTCACGACTTCAGGAAGAATAGGTGGTGAGTTTCTGAGTTTCCCTATAACCTCTTATATATCTTGAACAGGGAGCTGCAGAAACCTCTAACCTAGAAGCACCAATAGGCACAGACAAAATGCTCCTGCAAACCTCCCAAACAAATAACAAATAACTCTTTTCCTCCTTGTCAAAAAATGGAGAAAAGGGTGGCCTAACAACAAAAAGCGTTTTTGGCCATACCTGCCCTACTCCATCCAAACACCAATGGAAAAACCACAGCCCCCTCTCCAACCCCACAAAAACAGACTGTGTGCTCCAGTCCCCCAGCCTGTCATCAGGGCTGAGTGGGAAGCTGATCTTCCGTTCCCTGCTCTGATTTTCACATTAGGGTAGTGTCTGCAGAGTCCAGTGGTAAGCTGAGACTCCATGTCCACTGAGCAGCAACAAGAATTAAGGAGGCAGTGTGAGGCAGTGCTAGTCACCAGTAGGTTGAAAGGAGAGATAGATGAATCCACAGTTATAGTTGGGGGCCTCAATACCCCATTCTTAGCAATTGATAGAATTACTAAGCAGAAAACTGCTTTGGCTATTTTAGATCCTTTGTATTTTCCCTATAAATTTTGAATCAGTCTTTCAATCTGCATAAAAGCCTGCTGGGATTTTATTTGGAATTATGTTTATCTATAGGTTGTAGATCTATAGATCAATTTAGGAAGAATTTGCTTCTTAATATTGAGTCTTTCAATCTGTAAACTGTTATATCTTTCCATTTATTTAGGTCTTTAAATTCTTTTTGCAATGTTTCATAATTTTAAGTGTACAAGTCTTGCACATATTGTTTATTTTCTATTTTTGATTATATTTTAAATAATAATTTTTAAAAATAAAAATGTCTTTAGCCTTCAAGATATTTTTGCTAGATATAGAATTTGGGACTAACATTTTATTTTGTTTTGTTTCAATTCTGAAGGCATTGTTCCATATTTTTCTTTCCTCCATAGTTTCTGATGAGCAGTCAATATTCATTGTTGTCATTGTTCCCCTGTATATAGTGTGTAATTTCATTGTCTCCTTTCAGGATTTTCTCTTTCTCTTAGATTTCCAGCAGTATCAGCATAGTTTTCTTCATGTTTATTCTTCTTGGGGTTTGCTGAGCACCTTCAATATATAAATATAATTTTCTCCAAAATAGGAAAATTTTGGGTCACTATTACTCAAAAGTTTTTATGCTCTCTGCTCGCTCTCTCTCTCTCTCCTCTCCTTCTATAATGTCAAATACATGCATGTTTGACCCTACTGTGTTCCCATAAGTCCTTGAGATTCTGTTGATGTTTTCTCAGTCTTTTATTCCTGTGTTCTTCATATTGGATACTTTCTTTTGATTGATAAACGAGTTCTCTGACTCTTTTCTCTATCATCTCAATTCTGTTGTTAAGCTCATCAGTATATTTTTAATTTCAGATATTTATCAATTCTGGAATTTCCCTTTTGTTCTTTTTTTTCATTTCTATTTCTCTACCTTTTCATTCATTATGGGCATATTTTCCTTAACTTCATTGATCAGAATTATAATACCTGCCTCAAAAATTCTTGTCTGCTAATTCCAACAACTGGATCACTTTAGGGTTTGTCTCCATTAATTGTCTTTTCTCCTGAAAATTACTTGCATTTTTCTGTTTCTTTGTATGTTGAGTATTTTGGATTATATCCTAGACATTGTGAATTTAAGTTGTATAGACTTTTGATTTTGTTGTATTTCTCCAAAGAGGTTGTGATTTTGTTTTCTTAGGAGGCAAGTAACTTGTTGGACTCAAACTATGAACTCAGTCTCTTTGGCAATAGTTCAAATTACAGTTCACTTCTCATATCCTTAAATGGGTTTGTTACAGTCTGTCTCCCTATACAAATTTAAGGGTTAGGCAGATATTTGGGATGAATGTATACACAAAATTTGTGGCTCCCCCTCTCTGGTGTTCTCCTTTTTGGGGTTACACCCTCACTTTCCAGCAGCTATGTTGCCCCAAACTTTGTACTCTGTTTCTTTGGTCCAGAAAGTCTGTGGATTGTCTCTCAAGTTTTAGTCACCCTGCAGAGTGCTGGTTGCAGCCTGTCATCAGACTTAATGCGGTAAAAACGGGATACGCACTGCCCCCTGTGCCATATGCTTCCTTTAGGTGTGAACTCCCCTCCGTAATCTGACTGCTTTTCTTCACACTGCAGTCTTTTAGATAATTTTGTGGTGGTTGTCGTTATTTTTGTTGTTTTGTTTTTCATATTTTTTCCAGGATTTATTGTTATTACCTGTGGAAGTGTCAGGCTAGTAGGAGCCTATTCAGCCAAACTAAAAGTAGACTACCCAATGGTAGTGTTTAAAAGTTTTTAAAAATCCATTTTACATTATTTTTTATGCTAGCAGATAGAATTATAATGGACTTCTAAAGATCTGTGTGCTGTATCCTTGCTGAATTTATAGTTCTAGTCACATTTTTGTAGATTCTTAGTGTGTTCTATATACACCATCGTTCTAAATTTTGAACATACCATCATACTATTCCTTAACCTTTTAATGTCTAGAATTTTTAATAATGCTCCCTTCTTTATATTCCTGATAATGGTAATTTATATCTTCTCTCACTTTATCTTGAAGAGTGCTGAACTTATATTATCCATAACAAGCTTTTAGGAATGTTGAAAATATTAGACCGCACCCTAGGAGGTGTCACCTTGGGCTAGGCAGTTCCCTGTGGCCAAGGGCAGTGTTCAGTTAGGGACACAGCTGTGAGCTGTTAGCAGTTAGTATTCCCAGCAACTGGGGGATGGGCACATTGGTCCAGAAGAAGAGATCTTGGCAGAGAACCGTATATTATCCACTTTGGAAGAGAAAACACATTTTGAGTGTGAGATAACTTTGAGCAAAAGCAGGGTGTTAAATAGCAAGATATTTGCAGAGACAATATTAAATTTGGCTTGGTGAAGGCCAAGGGGCAGATAGGTAAATGTGGAAAGGGCCCAAAACAATGCCCAGAACTTGGGCTCCCTGGGCCCCTAGGGACCAAGGAAATTAGTAATGCCTAACCTAGACACAATGATAAGTCTGCCCAACTATCAACTTTGCTTTCTAATGCTCATGGTTATCTTGTGCTGCAGGGCACCTAGACTAATGGAAATGGATATTTATTTTTACTCAGTACATTACAAAATATTTCAAAACATAGGTCTTCAGTGAAAAATTAATAAAGGGAGCCGTTGGTGGTAAAAAGTTGGAGGTCTTTGGCCTGGAGCTTCAGGTGAAAGACTTTTGGCTTAAAATCTGCAGCAGGAATATTGTTTTAGGTT
>NW_006782914.1:2778461-2798800 GCF_000442215.2 Lipotes vexillifer
AGCAGGAATATACTTCTAGGTTTCTGACCAAGAGGGTAATTCTAACGTACTCTCAAATCTTAAGTAAATTTGTTTTTGCATATTGTAGACAGGTTTTAAACAAAGAATTCTCTTCTCTTAAAAGAATAAAACACATTTGTAAAGTTTTCTTTAATTAATGTCATTTGAGTATCTACATGCAATTATAATATTTATCATTCACAGATCATCCAGAAGTGAGTGTGTTACATGAATGTAGTTTCTTAACCATCTCCCCAAATTCCAACCACTGTTACAAATGGAGGTGTGTAGTTCTTTTTTATCCTGGTGTTTCCTAGGAGCAGAGTTTGATTCTGATGTCCCACCTTTCCTCTTTAATTACTCAAAATTATTACCCTGCTTGCCTTCAGAATCTCTTCCTAAGAATATGTCTGAAACTCAAAGAACAAATGCTGGTTAACAAGAGGGTTATCCGTTCGAGATCAATTTGCAGGTTTATCAGGAATCAAAACTATAAACTCTAGGAGAGTGCAAATTTTTTTTAACATCTTTATTGGAGTATAACTGCTTTACAATGGTGTGTTAGTTTCCGCCTTATAACAAAGTGAATCAATTATACATATACATATACATATGTCCCATATCTCTTCCCTCTTGTGTCTCCCTCCCTCCTACCCTCCCTATCCCACCCCTCTAGGTGGTCACAAAGCACCAAGTTGATCTCCCTGTTCTATGTGGCTGATTCCCATTAGCTATCTGTTTTATGTTTGCTAGTGTATATATGTCTATGCCACTCTCTCACTTTGTCACAGCTTACCCTTCCCCCTCCCCATATCGTCAAGTCCATTCTCTATTAGGTCTGTGTCTTTATTCCTGTCTTACCCCTAGGTTCTTCATGACATTATTTTTTCTTAAATTCCATATATATGTGTTAGCATACGGTATTTGTATTTCTCTTTCTGACTTACTTCACTCTGTATGACAGACTCTAGGTCCATCCACCTCATTACAAATAGCTCATTTTCATTTCTTTTTATGGCTGAGTAATAGTCCATTGTATATATGTGCCACATCTTCTTTATCCATTCATCTGATGATGGACACTTAGGTTGTTTCCATCTCCTTGCTATTGTAAATAGAGCTGCAATGAACATTTTGGTACGTGACTCTTTTTGAATTATGGTTTTCTCAGGGTACATGCCCAGTAGTGGGATTGCTGGGTCATATGGTAGTTCTATTTGTAGTTTTTTAAGGAACCTCCATACTGTTCTCCATAGTGGCTGTACCAATTCACATTCCCACCAACAGTGCAAGAGTGTTCCCTTTTCTCCACACCCTCTCCAGCATTTATTGTTTCTAGATTTTTTGATGATGGCCATTCTGACTGGTGTGAGATGATATCTCATTGTAGTTTTGATTTGCATTTCCCTAATGATTAATGATGTTGAGCATTCTTTCATGTGTTTGTTGGCAGTCTGTATATCTTCTTTGGAGAAATGTCTATTTAGGTCTTCTGCCCATTTTTGGATTGAGTTTTTTGGTTTTTCTGTTATTGAGCTGCATGAGCTGCTTGTAAATTTTGGAGATTAATCCTTTGTCAGTTGCTTCATTTGCAAATATTTTCTCCCATTCTGAGGGTTGTCTTTTGGCCTTGTTTATGGTTTCCTTTGCTGTGCAAAAGCTTTGCAGTTTCATTAGGTCCCATTTGTTTATTTTTGTTTTTATTTCCATTTCTCTAGGAGGTGGGTCAAAAAGAATCTTGCTGTGATTTATGTCATAGAGTGTTCTGCCTATGTTTTCCTCTAAGAGTTTGATAGTTTCTGGCCTTACATTTAGGTCTTTAATCCATTTTGAGCTTATTTTTGTGTATGGTGTTAGGGAGTGATCTAATCTCATACTTTTACATGTACCTGTCCAGTTTTCCCAGCACCACTTATTGAAGACACTGTCCTTTCTCCACTGTACATTCCTGCCTCCTTTATCAAAGATAAGGTGACAATATGTGCGTGTGTTTATCTCTGGGCATTCTATCCTGTTCAATTGACCTATCTTTCTGTTTTTGTGCCAGTACCATACTGTCTTGATTACTGTAGCTTTGTAGTGTAGTCTGAAGTCAGGGAGCCTGATTCCTCCAGCTCCATTTTTCATTCTCAAGATTGCTTGGGCTATTGGGGGTCTTTGGTGTTTCCATACAGATTGTGAAATTTTTTGTTCTAGTTCTGTGAAAAATGCCGGTGGTACTTTGATAGGGATTGCATTGAATCTGTAGATTGCTTTGGGTAGTAGAGTCATTTTCACAATGTTGATTCTTCCAATCCAAGAACATGGTATATCTCTCCATCTATTTGTATCATCTTTAATTTCTTTCATCGGTGTCTTATAATTTTCTGCATACAGGTCTTTTGTCTCCTTAGGTAGGTTTATTCCTAGATATTTTATTCTTTTTGTTGCAGTGGTACATGGGAGTGTTTTCTTTATTTCGCTTTCAGATTTTTCATCATTAGTGTGTAGGAATGCAAGAGATTTCTGTGCATTAATTTTGTATCCTGCTACTTTACCAAATTCATTGATTAGCTCTAGTAGTTTTCTGGTAGCATCGTTAGGATTCTCTATGTATAGTATCATGTCATCTGCAAACAGTGACAGCTTTACTTCTTCTTTTCCGATTTGGATTCCTTTTATTTCCTTTTCTTCTCTGATTGCTGTGGCTAAAACTTCGAAAACTATGTTGAATAAGAGTGGTGAGAGTGGGCAACCTTGTCTTCTTCCTGATCTTAGTGGAAATGCTTTCAGCTTTTCACCATTGAGCACGAGGTTGGCTGTGGGTTTGTCATATATGGCCTTTATTATGTTGAGGTTAGTTCCCTCTATGCCTACTTTCTGCAGGGTTTTTTTCATAAGTGGGTGTTGAATTTTGTTGAAAGCTTTCTCTGCATCTATTGAGATGACCATATGGTTTTTCTCCTTCATTTTGTTAATATGGTGTATCACATTGATTGATTTCCGTATATTGAAGAATCCTTGCATTCCTGGAATAAACCCCACTTGATCGTGGTGTATGATCCTTTTAATGTGCTGTTGGATTCTGTTTGCTAGTATTTTGTTGAGGATTTTCGCATCTAAGTTCATCAGTGATATTGGCCTGTAGTTTTCTTTCTTTGTGACATCCTTGTCTGGTTTTGGTATCAGGGTGATGGTGGCCTCGTAGAATGAGTTTGGGAGTGTTCCTCCCTCTGCTATATTTTGGAAGAGTTTGAGAAGGATAGGTGTTAGCTCTTCGCCTGTGAAGCCATCTGGTCCTGGGCTTTTGTTTGTTGGAAGATTTTTAATCACAGTTTCAATTTTAGTGCTTGTGATTGGTCTGTTCATATTTTCTATTTCTTCCTGACTCAGTCTTGGCAGGTTGTGCATTTCTAAGAATTTGTCCATGTCTTCCAGGTTGTCCATTTTTTTGGCACATAGTTGCTTGTAGTAATCTCTAATGGTCCTTTGTATTTCTGCAGTGTCAGTTTTTACTTCTCCTTTTTCATTTCTAATTCTATTGATTTGAGTCTTCCAGGAGAATGCAGTTTTAATTAGCTGATGAATGTGATTTATTACAGATGCTCAAAATCTAAATGCCAAATCTTTCTAAAGCAACCCTCTGCATCTCCTTGCCTACTAGCTACTCCACCTTGGTTAAGCTGCCTTCAGAGTTGCCACGTAAAAAAAAAGAATCAAACTCACCATCTTCTCCCTTCTGTATGCCCAATTTCTCTCCTCCTCCATTTCTCAATTTTATTCATCCCCCATCCAACCATCTTCAAGTCTCAGTGTCATCTGGCTTTCCTTCGGCATTGCTTTTCATATTCAGTCATTCACCCAGCCATGATGGTTCTACCAAAATCACACAGTCATTTTTCTATTCTGTTTCATGTGTGCTCCCACCTCCTTGGAGCACACTCTCATCACCCAGAGGCTGCATTAGCCTTCTGCCCTCCTTTCTTAAAGATTTCTGTTCTTCGGTCCTTCCAGCATGGTGACAAAATATTAATTTTCTAAGTCATGTCACTTCCATGCTTTAAGTTCTTTAATAAGGTGTATCTCCTTACAGTCTTCAGTCTTCTGGCTGCAAGAAACTTTCTAATCTTGTCTCTCGCCCTCCTTCCGCTTTATACAGCTCACCTAGTTTTGTCCACCTTCTACACAGGTTGTATACTTTCCTGTTTTGTTTGGCCTTACCTTATACAAGAATTCCCCCTCCCATATGAGAGGAGGGCTCCACTGCTCTCCTGCAAAAGATTTTTCCAGTTTTCAACCCCTGGCTAATCTCCTCTTTTCTCCATGGCCTCTCTGGTTCTACTCTCTCTCTCCTCTGAACATCCAGAATTCCGATTCTCTGTCTACTTAGTATTTAAGTATATATTACTTAATTTTGTTAGTTCCACTGTCTTAGTGTACAGGGTTTAAAATATTATATTAGACATAACTGTGAACCTGTGTCTCCCTTCAACTGAAGGTGGATCCCAGGCTGATCCTTTTCTTTTGTGGAACACATAGGAGAAGCTGAGAAGGGGAAAAACTCTGCCTACCCAAGGTCTGTGGGCTGGGAGGGTAGGTTGCAGAATCCTAGGAGAGAGGGTCAGGGAGGAGAGGAAGGGAACCTGGGTGAGGACAGGTGGAATTGTTGATCTGAGAGGTTTGGTGAGAGTGAAATAGGGTTTGAGGGAGGGTTTTGGCAATAAAGTCTTGCTGTGTGCAGCGTGGAACATAATTCCCTTTACACCTCCTCAAGAGACCTTCAGTAAAGACTTATAGTACTTTTTACTGAAGATTGTATCAGATGTTTTCTCATGAAGTCAGATTCTGTTTCTTTTTTATGTGTGCTATGGACTGAATATGTCCTCCTCAAATTCACTATGTTGAAACCCTAATCTCCAGTGTGATTATTTAGAGATGAGGTCCTTGGGAAGTAATTAGGGTTAGATGAGGTCATGAGGGCAGAGCACCCATGTTGGGCTTAGTGGCTTTATAAGAAGAGGAAGAGTGAGAGATTTCTCGCTCTCTACCATATGAGGACTCAGAGGGAAGACTGTCATTTGAAAACCAGAAAGATGGCCTTACTAGGAACTGAATCAGCCAACACTTTTGTCTTGGACTTCTGGCCACAAAAACTATGAGAAACACAACTGTCTGTTGTGTAAGCCACCCGGTCTGTGGTATTTTGTTACGGCAGCATGAACAGACTAATAAAATGTGACACTGTGCTGTTATAGGCTTTCAGGTGAGGACAAGAAGGGCTAACTCTGCACACAGACACACACACACACACACACACACACACACACACATTCTCATCCAGTTTGTAAGTTCTTTTGGAACAATATCTTTTATTTCTCAGTATCTCATACAATGCCAAGCAATACCGTGACTATGAGTCCCCCTTGCTACCCTGACTTGTTGGTTTGTCTTTGGTAATCCTGGACCTTTGTGCCCCTCTTCACCCAGTTCCAGTAGATCTGTCATGGTCTTCATGGGGTCTCCCAATGAAGTGCATGGGTCCCAGTGACAATGCAAGGAGACACATCAGGGTTTGGGAAGAAAAGAAAATGAAAAACATACATATATGCACACACACAAAATCATCCTTTAGAATTTTAATTTTGGGTATATTTTATAACGTACATGCAAAGCAGAATAGGCATATAATGAAAACTTCTTGATAATTACAGTATTAGACTTGAAATCTCCTTTGAGAGGATGTAGTTCAGGATTCCCATTCCTGGATTTACTTCAGGGAGCTGGTCACTTTAGAAATACAGATGCCTATGGCCCATCTCAGTCCTGCTGCCTCAGCCTGGGGTGAGTGTTAGGAACAGGAATATGAAGTTTAATAAACTCCCTAGTTCATCCCGAAGCAACCCCCTCATGGCTCTCTTTCCCACTGAAATCTAACACCCTCATTTTCCTGAAGAGAAAAGTGACCCTTGAAGAAATAAAATGACTTGCCGAGGACACAGACGATTAGTAGCAGAGTCTAGATCCACGTCTTCTGTCTTCTAATCCTGTGTTTGTTCCATCTCACATAAAATGTGAAAATGCTTCATTTTCAAGCTATAGGCATAGTTTCCTAGCGTTTCCCAGACTCTCCCTTCTCCCATTCTATCACTCTGGATACTTCCCAGGGGTTTATTATTTGTGGAAAGATATCCCGAGTGATGTCATTAATATCATTGCTCGCAGACTCATGCACAATCAAGCTGAAGCATGTTATGTTGCACAAATGACTTCGTTTCCAGATGGAACTCACAGGGGGCAAATTTTAAACCTACTAAGTCACGATGATTAGGATTAGAAAATATAAAAGCATGTGAGCTTTTGTAGATGTAAGAAACACAAAAGGAGGACCTCTAGCAAACCTATTGTCAGCATAGGTGGACTAGATACATAGTAGTCCTAGCAGTTAAATAGAGAATTTAGAGGAAGGAACAGGTTTGGGGAGTTTGCTGATACATTAGTTATCTATTTCTGTAGAACAAATTACCTCCAAATTTAGTGGCTTTAAACACCACACGTTTTATTATCTCATAGTTTCTGTTGGTCACCAGTTGGGCACTGCTTAGCTAAGTGCCTCAGACTCAGTGTCTCTCACAGCTGCTAGCAAGGTGATGGCTGGGGTTGCAGTCTCCGCTGAAGACTTCCAAACTCACCCATGTGAGTGTTAGCAGAATTTAGTTCATCCAGGGCTGCTGGACTGAGGGCCTTAGGTCCTTAATGGCTGTTGACCTGAGACCTCCGTCAGGTGCTTGCCACGAGGCTTCTCATAGGGCAGCTCAGAACATGGTGGCTGGCTTCCAGCAGCTGGAGCAAGCTGGAGAGCCAGAAAGGGTAAATAAGATGGAATCCAGAGTCTTTTCGTAATTTAATATTGGAAATTATGTCCCATAAGCCCCACTCAGTAGGTCCAGCCCACACTCAAGGGGAGGGGATCACCCAAGGGTGTGAGTACCAAGAGGTGGGGCTCGTTGGGGGCCATCTTGAAGGCTGCCCACCACGCCTTTGGGAGAACTAGGTGGAGATCCCCAGCAGGAACATAGACATCTGAATTTGAAGCTCTAGGGAGATATCTGGGCTGAAGATACAGATTTGGGAGTTAGAAGCATTTTATGAGCAGGAGGTGAAATCATGGGAATAGATAAAGTCAGCCAAGAAGAACATTTTTTTTAAGGTATCCAGTAATTACTAGTATCCACAAATTGTTAACTTCTTAGAGAAACTTCATACTTAAAGTAAAAACAAAAACATGTAGGAAAAGATAAATGTCACTAACCAAAGCTACTTGTCACTCCTAATGTGATTAAAACTTTCAGATTGCCCATGAAAATTTGGGTTAGGGCATTTGGCATTTCCTGTTAGGATTGGAATATTATTAAGATTCTGAGGAGAAGCTCATTCCCCACAAAAATTCCATAACATAGGTGACTAAATGAAACCTGGAAAGTCTCCTGATGAAGAAAAATAGTCTAGCTTGTTCTCCATCAGTTTTAGACTACAGATCTGATGGATCTCAGAGTTTCCAAGTTTGGGGTGGTGAATATTATAAATATTCATATGATTAATTGTAGTCATTTAAAGGCCTACTCCCATACTCCCACGATACACCTCCTGTTCATAAACACCCAGCCCAGGGCGTGTCACAGAAGAATTGGAGAGCTAGAACTATGTCATAGTGAAGGATGGGGAAACACCTCATATGACCCCTTTGGCCCTTGATCTTTCTTCCCTCTGTGCCTTTGCCTCATGCTCATCGCTTCCTCCTGGAATGTTCTACCCAGACTGTTCTGTGCAGCCAAATCCTACCCTCCCTTCAAGGCTCTGCTCAAATTCCATCTCTTCCATTAAGGCTTCCTGACTGGACCACCCCACGTCCCTCCTCTCTGGATTCCTGTTTTGGTGCCATTCATTTTTGGATACTGATGGCCGGGGACATTTTCTGTGCTTGCTTTTATCTTATTCATCAGGGGTTGGCAAACAATGGCCTGTGCGGCAAATCTGCCCCCACTGTCTGTTTTTATGCGGCCTGCAGGCTAAGAATGGTTATTGCATTTTCAAATTGTTGAAAAAACTTGAAGAATAGTAATATTTTGTTACGTGTGAAAATTATATGAAATTCAAACTCAATGTCCGCAAAGTTTTATTTTGGTCAATAAAATGCTTGCAGAAATTTGCTTTCTTTTGCCTCTCGGCCCACAAAACCTAAAATATCTAGTCTCTGTCACTTTATAGGAAGTTTGCTGACCCCTGCTACAGGCACTCAGTTCCTCCCTCCTGAGAGAGGGTGTTGCCCTTCAGGGAGGTTACCATTCTGACACTTTCTGGTTGCTTCTGCCGGGTCTACCGTGGTCTGGAGCACAGAGCTGGTGTTTGGTAAATGCTGTTGAATGGAGCTGAGAGGGAATGTGTTTTTAATTTGCGTTGGATACAATGTTATGTCCTTTCTTGCTATCCAGGCCTTTTCTTTATTTCTCTCTGCTGTTGGGTTGGTATCTGTTATGTCTGGTAGAAAAAATGACAGGGAATACCAGGGTGGGTCATAGAACTCATGGAAAACACAAATGAAGTGAGGTCTGGGAACCAGAGCTTTTGTTTTGGGTGGAGAGGAACTGTTTGCTTTGGGGGATTGAGGTAATGAAAGTTATTTCAGTAACATAATTTAACAGTTGTGCATGCTTTCTGCCAGAAGTACAGCTAGGCAAACCTTGCCCAGGGACCCCAACTGCAAAATGCAAAGGTTAAACACTGAATGAGTTCCCCTAACTGTTCAGCAGAACACAAAACTATACACACACCTTGGTTAGACTATGTAAAATATACCATATGGTCAAAGACTGGAGGGGAACTGAAAAAATATGAATCGTTGTGTTAGGGTGGTAGGATTATGGGAAAATACTTAAAAAAAAACCTTTGCTTTAGTCGCTAAAATATTTCTATAATAAACAAAGCTTCTGAAAATGATTAAAATGAAAAAACTTTTAAAAAATTTATTCTTTTTTTATTGAAGCATAGTTGATTTACAAATTATGTTCGTTTCAGGTATACAATTAAAATGAAAAATTCTATTACTTCTCTGCATGTAAAAATTTTTACCTGTTTCTTTTTCTCTCTTTTTCACCTTTCCCCCTCACAAAAACAGAATTTTGCAGTGAAGTGGGAATTTCTTAGGATCCTGAGCATGAATACAGGCACAAACATGTACAAATTTTCCCTAAAAGAAATATATATTTATGTTATTTTAGACCGTTCTCCATTAAACCTTAATCTCACTAAAAGAGTAAATGGGAAGAACATTACTAACCTCTCACTTAACACAGTACCTGCACAACCAAGGCTTAATCAATGGTAATTGTAACTGTAAGGCCCTCTTCCACTGCCCTAGACCTTGTGATTCTTCTAGGCAGAAATGGAATCTCCTTCATGGTTGAATCCTGAGTTTCTGACACAGTGTCTGGCATATAGTGTCTGGCTTTCAATTAAAATGGTTAAGTGAATAAAGAAACTAAGCAATAATTTTTAAAAAGGGAGGGAACATATGTGGAGGTACTCTGCTAGCAAGAAGGCAACAATTCTTTTTTTAAAAAAATTATTTTTTATTGAAGTATAGTTGATTTCCAATGTTGTGTTAATTACTGCTGTATAGCAAAGTGACTCCGTTATACATATATACATTCTTTTTCATATTCTGTTTTTTACATCTATGTACTGTTTATATAGATTATGTCTTCATTGTATTTAATATCTTTTTGCTTTTCCTTTTCTTTTTCTTTTTTTTAAACATATTTATTGGAGTATAATTGCTTTACAATGGTGTGTTAGTTTCTGCTTTATAACAAAGTGAATCAGCTATACATATATCCCCATATCTCCTCCCTCCTGTGTCTCCCTCCACCCTCCCTACCCCACCCCTCTAGGTGGTCACAAAGCACCGAGCTGATCTCCCTGTGCTATGGGGCTGCTTCCCACTAGCAAGCTATTTTACATTTGGTAGTGTATATATGTCCATGCCACTCTCTCACTTCATCCTAGCTTACCCTACCCACTCCCCATGTCCTCAAGTTCATTCTCTACGTCTGTGTCTTTATTCCTGTCCTGCCCCTAGGTTCTTCAGAACCTTTTTTTTGTAGATTCCATATGTATGTGTTAGCATATGGTATTTGTTTTTCCCTTTCTGACTTACTTCACTCTGTATGACAGACTCTAGGTCCATCTACCTCACTACAAATAACTCAATTTCGTTTCATGTTATGGCTGAGTAATATTCCATTGTATATATGTGCCACATCTTCTTTATCCATTCATCTGTTTTTGGACACTTAGTTTGCTTCCATGTCCTGTCTATTGTAAATAGAGCTGGAATGAACATTGTGGTACATGACTCCTTTTGAATTATGGTTTTCTCAGGGTGTATGCCAGGTAATGGGATTGCTGGGTTGTATGGTAGTTCTATTTGTAGTTTTTTAAGGAACCTCCATACTGTTCTCCATAGTGGCTGTATCAATTTACATTCCCACCAACAGTGGAAGAGGGTTCCCTTTTTCTCCACACCCTCTCCAGCATTTATTCTTTGTAGATTTTTTGATGATGGCCATTCTAACTGGTGTGAGGTGATATCTCATGGTAGTTTTGATTTGCATTTCTCTAATGATTAGTGATGTTGAGCATCCTTCCATGCGTTTGTTGGCAATCTGTATATCTTCTTTGGAGAAATGTCTATTTAGGTCTTCTGCCCATTTTGGGATTGGGTTGTTTGTTTTGATATTAAGCTGCCTGAGCTGCTTGTGAATTTTGGAGATTAATCATTTGTTACTTGCTGCGTTTGCAAATATTTTCTCCCATTCTGAGGGTTGTCTTCTCATCTTGTTTATGTTTTCCTTTGCAGTGCAAAAGTTTTTGTTTCATTAGGTCCCATTTGTTTATTTTTATTTCCATTTCTCTGGGAGGTGGGTCAAAAAGGACCTTCCTGTGATTTATGTCATAGAGTGTCCTGCCTATGTTTTCCTCTAAGAGTTTTATAGTGTCTGGCTTTACATTTAGGTCTTTAATCCATTTTGAGTTTATTTTTTCGTATAGTGTTAGGGAGTGTTCTAATTTCATTCTTTTACATGTAGCTGTCCAGTTTGCCCAGCACCACTTATTGAAGACACTGTCTTTTCTCCACTGTATATTCTTGCCTCTTTTATCAGGAATAAGATGACCATATGTGTGTGGATTTATCTCTGGGCTTTCTATCCTGTTCCATTGATCTATATTTCTGTTTCTGTGCCAGTACCATACTGTCTTGATTACTGTTTCTTTGTAGTATAGTCTGAAGTCAGGGAGCCTCATTCCTCCAGATCCATTTTTCTTTCTCAAGATTGCTTTGGCTATTCGGGGTCTTTTGTGTTTCCATACGGATTGTGAATTTTTTTGTTCTAGTTCTGTGAAAAACGCCATTGGTAGTTTGATAGAGATTGCATTGAATGTGTAGTTTGCTTTGGGTAGTATAGTCATTTTCACAATTTTGATTCTTGCAATCCAAGAACATGGTATATCTCTCCATCTGTTTGTATCATCTTTAATTTCTTTCATCAGTGTCTTATAGTTTTCTGTATACAGGGGTTTTGTCTCCTTAAGTACGTTTATTCCTAGGTATTTTATTCTTTCTGCTGCAATGGTAAATGGGAGTGTTTCTTTAATTTCTCTTTCAGATTTTCATCATTAGTGTATAGGAATGCAAGAGATTTCTGTGCATTAATTTTGTATCCTGCTACTTTACCAAATTCATTGATTAGCTCTAGTAGTTTTCTGGTAGCATCATTAGGATTCTCTATGTATAGTATCATGTCATCTGCCAACAGTGTCAGCTTTACTTCTTCTTTTCTGATTTGGATTCCTTTTATTTCCTTTTCTTCTCTGATTGCTGTGGCTAAAACTTCGAAAACTATGTTGAATAATAGTGGTGAGAGTGGGCAACCCTGTCTTTTTCCTGATCTTAGGGTAAATGGTTTCAGTTTTTCACCATTGAGAATGATGTTGGCTGTGGGTTCGTCATATATGGCCTTTATTATGTAGAGGTTAGTTCCCTCTATGCCTACTTTCTGGAGGGTTTTTATCATAAATGGGTGTTGAATTTTGTCAAAAGCTTTTTCTGCATTTATTGAGATGACCATATGGATTTTCTCCTTCAGTTTGTTAATATGGTGTATCACATTGATTGCTTTCCGTATGTTGAAGAATCCTTGCATTCCTGGGATAAACGTCACTTGATCATGGTGTATGATCCTTTTAATGTGCTTTTGGATTCTGTTTGCTAGTATTTTGTTGAGAATTTTTGCTTCTATGTTCATCAGTGAAATTGGCCTGCAGTTTTCTCTCTTTGTAACATCTTTGTCTGGTTTTGGTATCAGGGTGATGGTGGCCTCATAGAATGAGTTTGGGAGTGTTCCTCCCTCTGCTATATTTTGGAAGAGTTTGAGAAGGATAGGTGTTAGCTCTTCTCTAAATGTTTGATAGAATTCGCCTGTGAAGCCATATGGTCTTTGGCCTTTGTTTGTTGGAAGACTTTTAATCACAGTCTCAATTTCAGAACTTGTGATTGGTCTGTTTATATTTTCTATTTCTTCTTGATTCACTCTGAGAAGGTTGTGCTTTTCTAAGAATTTGTCTATTTCTCCAGGTTGTCCATTTTATTGGCATATAGTTGCTTGTAGTAATCTCTAATGGTCCCTTGTATTTCTGCAGTGTCAGTTGTAACTTCTACTTTTTCATTTCTAATTCTATTGCTTTGAGTCTCCTCCCTTTTTTTTCTTGATGAGTCTGGCTAATGACTTATCAATTTTATTATCTTCTCAAAGAACCAGCTTTTAGTTTTATTGGTCTTTCCAATTGTTTCCTTCTTTTCTTTTTCATTTATTTCTGATCTGATATTTATGATTTCTTTCCTTCTGCTAACTTTGGGGTTTTTTTGTTCTTTTTTCTCTAATTGCTTTAGGTGTAAGCCTGTGTTGTTTATTTGAGATGTTTCTTGTTTCTTGAGGTAGGATTGTATTGCTATAAACTTCCCTCTTAGAACTGCTTTTGCTGCATCCCATCGGTTTTGGGTTGTCGTGTTTTCATTGTTATTTGTTTCTAGGTATTTTTTTATTTCCTTTTTGATTCCTTAAGTGATCTCTTGGTTATTTACTAGTGTATTGTTTAACCTCCACTTGTTTGTATTTTTTACAGATGTTTTCCTGTAATTGCTATCTAGTCTCATAGCATTGTGGTCGGAAAAGATACTTGATACAATTTCAATTTTCTTAAATTTACCAAGGCTTGATTTGTGACCCAAGATATGATCTATACTGGAGAATGTTCCATGAGTACTTTAGAAGAAAGTGTATTCTGTTGTTTTGGGATGAAATGTCCTATAAATATCAATTAAGTCCATCTTGTTTAATGTATCATTTAAAGCTTGTGTTTTCTTATTTATTTTCATTTTGGATGATCTGTCCATTGGTGAAAGTGAGCTGTTAAAGTCCCCTAGTATGAGTGGGTTACTGTCGGTTTCCCCTTTTATGGCTGTTAGCATTTGCCTTATGTATTCAGCTGCTGCTATGTTGGGTACATAAATGTTTACAATTTATATACCTTCTTCTTGGATTGATCCCTTGATCATTATGCAGTGTCCTTCTTTGTCTCTTGTAATGGTCTTTATTTTAAAGTCTATTTTGTCTGATATGAGAATTGCTACTCCAGCTTTCTTTTCATTTCCATTTCCATGGAATATCTTTTCCATCCCCTCGCTTTCAGTCTGTATGTGTCCCTAGGTCTGAAGTGGGTCTCTTGTAAACAGCATATAATGGGTCTTGTTTTTGTATCCAGCCAGTCTAAGTCTTGGTTGGAACATTTAATCCATTTACATTTAAGGTAGTTATTGATATGTATGTTCCTATTACCATTTACTTAATTGTTTTGGGTTTGTTATTATAGATCTTTTCCTTCTCTTGTGTCTCCTGCCTAGAGAAGTTCCTTTAGCATTTGTTGTATAGCTGATTTGGTGGTGCTGAATTCTCTTAGATTTTGCTTGTCTCTAACGGTTTTAATTTCTCTGTCGAATGTGAATGAGATCCTTGCTGGGTAGAGTAATCTTGGTTGTAGGTTTTTCCCTTTCATCACTTTAAATATGTCCTGTCACTCCCTTCTGGCTTGCAGAGTTTCTGCTGAAAGATCAGTTGTTAACCTTATGGGGATTCTCTTTTATGTTATTTGTTGTTTTTCCCTTTCTGCTTTTAATATTTTTTCTCTGTATTTCATTTTTGGTAGTTTGATTAACATGTGTCTTGGTGTGTTTCTCCTTGGTTTTATCCTGTATGGGACTCTCTGCACTCCCTGGACTTGATTGACTATTTCCTTTCCTATATTAGGGAAGTTTTCAACTATAATCTCTTCAAATATTTTCTGAGTCCCTTTCTTTTTCTCTTATTCTTCTGGGAGCCCTATAATTCGAATGTTGGTGTATTTAATGTTGTCCCAGAGGTCTCTGAGAATGTCTTCAATTCTTTTCATTCTTTTTTATTTATTCTGCTCTGCAGTAGTTATTTCCACTATTTTATCTTCCAATTCTCTTCTCCATTCTTTTGCCTCAGTTATTCTGTTGTTGATTCCTTTTAGAGAATTTTAAATTTCATTTATTGTGTTGTTCGTCATTGTTTTTTTGTGTTTTTTTTTGCGGTATGCGGGCCTCTCACCGTTGTTGGCCTCTCCCGTTGCTGAGCACAGGCTCCGGACGCGCAGGCCCAGCGGCCATGGCTCACGGGCCCAGCTGATCCGCGGCATGTGGGATCCTCCCAGACCGGGGCACGAACCCGTGTCCCCTGCATTGGCAGGCGGACTCTCAACCACTGCGCCACCAGGGAAGCCCTCGTCATTGTTTTTTGCTCTTCAGGTCTTCTAGGTCCTTGTTAAATGTTTCTTGTATTTTCTCCATTCTATTTCCAAGATTTTGGATCATCTTTACTATCATTACTCTGAATTGTTTTTCAGGTAGACTGCCTATTTCCTCTTCAATTGTTTGGTATGGTGGGTTTTTACCTTGCTCTTTCATCTGCTGTGTGTTTCTCTGTCTTCTCCATTTCCTTCACTTACCGTGCTTGGGGTCTTCTTTTCACAGGCTGCAGGTTTGTAGTTCCCATTGTTTTTGATGTCTGCCCCAAGTGGCTAAGGTTGGTTCAGTGGGTTGTGTAAACTTCCTGGTAGAGGGGACTGGTGCCTGTCTTCTGGTGGATGAGGCTGGATCTTGTCTTTCTCATGGGCCAGACCGTGTCTGGTGGTGTGTTTTTCGGGTGTCTGTGACCTTACTATGATTTTAGGCAGCCTCTCTGCTAATGGGTGGGGTTTTGTTTCTGTCTTGCTACCTTTTTGGCATAGGGTGTCCAGCACTGTAGCTTGCTGGTCGTTGAGTGGAGCTGGGTCTTAACGTTGAGATGGATATCTCTGGGAGAGCTTTCACTGTTTGATATTACATGGAGCCACTAGGTCTCTCGTGGACCAATGTCCTGAACTCAGCTCTCCCACCTCAGAGGCACAGGCCTGACACTGGCCAGATCAGGAAAACCCTGTCAGCCACGCAGCTTGGAAGAAAAGGGAGAAAAAGAAAGAAAGAAAGAAAAATAATAAAATTGAAATATTGTTATTAAAATAAAAAATATTAAAAATAAAAAAATCAAATAGTAATTTGAAGAAAGAAAGAAAGAATAGAGCAACCAAACCAAAAAACAAAGCCACCAATGAAAAGAATTGCTAAAATACATACTAAAAAAGCACAAAAACAAAACAAAATGAAACGGACAGGCAGAAACCTAGGAGAAATGGTAAAAGCAAAGCTATACAGACAAAATCATGCAAAGAAGCATACAGATACACACTCACAAAAAGAGAAAAAGGAAAAAATATATATATATTAAAAAAAGAAAAGGAAGAGAGCAACCAAGTCAATAAACAAATCTACCAATGATAATAACCTCTAAATACTAAACTAAGATAAACTAAAAACAAAAACAAATTCGGTGCAGAAAGCAAACCCCAAGTCTACAGTTGCTCCCAAAGTCCACCGCCTCAATTTTGGGATGGTTTGTTGTCTGTTCAGGTATTCCACAGATGCAGGGTACATCAAGTTGATTGTGGAGATTTAATCCGCTGCTCCTGAGGCTGCTGGGAGAGATTTCCCTTTTTCTTCTTTGTTCGCACAGCTCCCGGGGTTCAGCTTTGGATTTGGCCCCACCTCTTCATGTACGTCTCCTGAGGGCGTCTGTTCCCTTTTGGAAGGTCTGAGGTCTTCTGCCAGTGTTTAGTAGGTGTTCTGTAGGAGTTGTTCCACATGTAGATGTATTTCTGATGTATTTGTGGGGAGAAAGATGATCTTCACGTCTTACACCTCTGCCATCTTGAAGGTCTCACCATATTCTTTTCCTGTATGTCTTCACAGGATATTGAATATAGTTCCCCGTGCTATACAGTGGGACCTTGTTTATCCATTCTATACATGCCAGTTTTCATCTGCTAATCCCAAACTCCCAATCCATCCCTCTCCCACCCCACCCCACTTGGCAACCACCAGTCTATATGTCTGTGATTCTAGTTTTGTTTCACAGATAGGAGAAGGCAACTTAATTCTACCTTTAGTTCTTTTTCAAAGCCAAGTCCCATTCATTCATATCACATCCCAAGAGGGAGCGATGGACACAGAAGCACAACCAGGCAATGTAACACACTAGGGCTCTGTCTATGGCTGGAGGGGTTTAGGTCTTTCCTTAACACACAGAGTGATAAGGAAGACGGGTGAGGTTTTAAAGTTGCCATCATATCACCATCTTGAAAGGAAGTTAATGCATTTATCTGTTCATTCAACAAATATTCTTTGAGCTCCTGTTATTCACAAGGAATTCTATGTGTTGGGGATGTGAGAGGGGCTAGAAACTGAAGCAGAGAGGCAGAGAAGTTGACTACAGCAGCTTTTATGATCCCTTTGTTTCCTGGGAGATCTTAGTGACTGCAGCATGGAATAAATGGAGCTCTCAAATAGGATGCAGTGTAGGTTCGGATTGCAATGAAGCTCCAGGGGTGAAATCTTAGCTTCCCAGAAGACACCAGGGAAGTGTTATGGATACAGGGAATGGCTCCAGTGTACTGCAAACCAAGATCTTGAGTGAGATTTTATGGCAGATGGATGAGGTGATGAAATGAAAAGTACTTTTAACTTGTTGTCAAAAGCATGGTTTTGAATCCAGCCCTGACTCCAGTTCTAGTTCTATGAATTTAAGCAAATTTCTCAGTGTTTCCGAATGTGAGTTTATTCATCTGTAAAACTGAGACAGAAATATTTTCTCTTGTAAGTTTGTATTAATTATCTATCCCTGTGTAATAGACTATCCTAATAATTAAGTGACTTAAAACTATAGTGGTACTGTATATTTATTCTGTGAATTCACTGGGCAATTTTTCTGCTGATCTGCTAGGATCACACATGTGGCTGCATTTAGTTGCTGGCTTGGTGAGGGTCTCAGATTAGCTGGGACATACTTTTTCATCCTGAACTTCTGCAATCCATGGCCATTTCAGGGCAGCATCTAAGAGGGTGAAGGAGGAAGCTGCAAGGTCTCTTAAGGCCTAGGCTTGGAAGTCACACAATGTCACTTCTATCATATTTCTTTTGGTCACAGGAAGCCACAAGACCAGCTCAGATTCAAAAGGTTGGGAAGTAGACTCCAGTTCTTGATGAAAGATGATAAGAAATACTGTGGCCTTATTTTTCAACCTCTTATAAAGTGCTGGTGAGGATTAAATGAGATTATCTATGTGAGGGTATTGTTTTTCTGCTATATGTATGTATGGTTTTTGGTAGAGTCATATATGCATTATACTTTTGTAACTGCAAAATTCTACAACACTCAGTCAAAAGCTAGTTTTTGATGATATAGCTTGTTGTATTATAAATGATATATTTACCACCATCAATGGATCAATGGAGGGAATTAGGACTACATGAGAGTCAAGTTAACTCATTTCATAAAGAAATGTTTTAGTTTGTGGTGAATGGCTTAGTATCTGATTTTAGAGTATGCTTCTTATGCTCTTGGAAATGGTTTATCTCAATAAATTATAAATATCTTCAAAAGTTCTTGAGATGGCATAGGGAACACATGGACATTTTTTTTGTGTGTGTGTATCTGACAAACATATATGCTCCCGGTTTTTGGTAATAGTATTTCAGTCATTCTTTATTGAGTAGTAACCCCTTCCCCATGACATGCATTCTTATTGGGACCATCCATCAGGATGCTCCATCATTCTCTGGCCAGGACTGGGGGCAGCTTCCTTATGCTACTAGGCTAGTTGGACCCTAGCCTTTGAATCTGAACCCTGAGTGGGGTGGCAGAAGGACCAAATGATTGGAATCAATTCACCCAAATAGTATCACCCTGAAGAAGGTCTCCACTTGTTTCTGCTGCCTCTACCCAGACCTGCCTGCTCTAGTCCCCATATAATTCCAACGTCAGGGTCAATGAGCCCTCTTATAACCTGATAATACTTGAAGCAGTTTTTTTGCTTAAATTGTCTAGAGTTAGTTTTCTTGCTTGTAGATAGAGAACCCTGCTGACACATGTATTTATTCAGGGGATATAAAGTGATATGAATGGTCTTGAAGCTAAACTATCAGAAGATTCCAACTGATAAAACAACAGCCAACAAACTAGTTATCTTTTGTAACAGTTTTTAGGACACTGTACACATTTCCTTGAATAAGGAATGTGACCTTGGCCTTAAGGATCCATAATCCATCTAGGAAGAATAAGTACAGTGATTAAAAAAATAGTTTAGCACAACAATATAATAAATATGCCAGTTATCAGTGCCCAGCATAATGCTTGGCACATAGTAAGCATCCTACAATTATGTATTACAATTAATAAATTATTAAATGAATGATTCAGGTAATAGGTACAATGAAGTTTGAACAAGAGAGAGATATCATGAGCAAAAAGTCCTCATGAACAAGGAGGGATTTGAGCAGATTCTCTTAGGATGGGTGGAGTTTTTTGAAATGAAGAGGAGAAATAAGGGAATTCTAGCCCCATGGACTTATTTTGCAAGGAGTATGATAAGTTTAAAGAGAGGTGGCTCCTGAATCATCTGACATCAAGAAAATCTTATTGCAAATACATAATTTTCTTTATTTGCTACTGAATTTTGGTACTGGTAGCACACTGCTCTAATATATGTCTCAAGGAAGGGGTCAAGGAGAAAAAAGGAGAAAAAAGAGGGCCAAGGCCTGAAGCAAGCATTTAATCTAAATCTCCTTTAGAGGTGAAACCCTGGAAGGCAGTTTAGGGTAAGGTTAGGAGGTAATAGAGATGTTCAGAAATGTTGGAAGGGGGGACTTGCAGGGCACCAGTGTTCACTCTTTGCTTCGTGGGCAAAAGCCTTAGAAAAGCCCTATGTTCAGCTGCTGCTGTCCAACACGTCACTGAGGGAGGACTCTAAGAGTGTCTCACATGCTGCTGGAGTGTGGAGAAAGCAGGCAGTTTCCGGATTCCCCAGAGGGTGCAGAGCAGTCCAGAAAACTGGTGGGCAGGGCAAGGCCTTTGTGGATCTCCAACAGAGCCCTGCTTCTCCTGAGCCATGGTCCCTCTGCCCAGATTCTTTTCCCAGTCTGAACACCACCCTTACCCCTCCCTACCTGGGGAGCTTTTAAAAATGCCTGTGTCAAGGCTCCACTAGAGACTATTTAAATCAGAACCTCCAGGGATTGAGTCCTGGTGTCAGATTTCTTTTTCAAGTTCCCAGGTCATTCTACTGTATAGCCCGGGTTGAGAACCACTGCCCTAAGTAAAGTCTAGTCATGTGTTTGGATTTAAGTTAAACAACACTTCCTCGGGAAAGCCTTGCCTGGTCAGCCACAACCTAGGTCAAGTACTCCGTTATATATCCTCCAAGCAAACAACCAGGACTTCTCCTTCTTGGCATTTAAAATTTGAGTCATCATCTGTCTCAAGTCTGCCTTTCCCTGTAGACTATTATGTGAGGGGAGAAACATTTCTGCCTTGCTCACCCAGTAGCTTGGTTCAACCACACACCAACTGGTACACAGTTTGTGTTCAGTAAATGCCTCTTGAACAAAGGCTTGCCTTTACTCAACCATGGGTGTGTGATCAAGGCTCCAATTCATGAATCTGGTAAGAGAATTTTTGCAGGTGAGGACTCAAACTAGACCACATACTCATAGGGCTGTGACTTTAAGTGGGCTCATATTTTTGACAGTTTCACTGTTTTTATCTTCGAGATCATGGTGTCATAACAGTTCAGCA
>NW_006782914.1:2798830-2839540 GCF_000442215.2 Lipotes vexillifer
TCAGCAGGCTCATCATCACCATTGCAACCCTGTGTGATCATTACTATTCCCGTCTTGCAACTGGAAAGAAGTTAAATAACTTGCCCAGGTCCCTATACCCTATTGTCTGGGCACAAATAATCACAAATAAGGAAAACTCCTTTCAACAGGATTCCTGTTTGTGCTGCACTCTTATTTCTGGCTTGACAGCTGGTGGCTACCACAGGGGGATTTTCTGGGGGTCTCCAGTACCAGTGCCTAGGGCCCAGAGTGTGATTTCCTGCCCTCCTACACCATTATAGGGTGCAGGCAATACGGGGCCTTATCTGTATAAGGATACCATAAATACTATATTCTTCCAAGTCACTGTGCCCTGCTTGTCCTGGAGAGGCAGCCGTGTGGGGGGCGGGGAGGGAGAGAGAGAGAGAGAGAGAGGGAGAGGGAGAGAGAGAATATGAATGTTTGGGGAGGTGAAATAGGGTCTAGGGTCTAGGGTCTAGGGTCGTCCAGGAGAAGCCCAATCTTAGCTGTGGGCTGGGGAAAAGGACCGCCCCTTCACTGCCTCCATCTCAAACGCCAGGTTCCAATATTCACAGGCCTCTGGGTCGGAATCCCACTCAGACTCTTGGAGCATCTTGGGTTCAGCCTGGGTGACTTGAACCAAGGCTCAGAAATGCGCCTTGAGCGGGCTCTCGACGCCGGTGGCAGCGGCGGAGCCCCCTCCCCGGCTCGCACAGCAGCCCCGGCCTCCGCTGCGCCCCCGCCGCGCCCTGCCCCGGCCTCCGGGCCTCCGGCCTCCGCTCTGTGCCCAGCCCGAGAGACGCAGTGAGGCGGCGCCAGGGAGACGCGGGCAACCGGGACGCGTCTCCTCTCTCGTCGGGGCCGCTGGGGACTCCGAGCCGCCGTCTCCTGCGCGCGTTCTAGGTACAGGTGGCACAGCCTTCTGCGCCCGCAGGGCTTCCCAGATCGCGGGGGACGCTAATCTCGGGTCTACACCTCCCAGCCGCACTGCGGGCGAAACCGCTACTCGACTTCTTCCCATTCTCTCAACTCCTCACCCCAAAACGGGAAATCCCAGGCCGGGCAGGACCCGATCACCTCTGCCTCCTCCCACTGCGCTAATCCTGCGAGCGAGGGAGGCCCCTGCGCCGAGGCGGTGGCTGGCAAAGGGGAGTGGAAAGGAAGGATGGATGGGGCCGAGGGGTGGGGTGGTGATGAGGGGGATGTAGGAGGGGGTGTCATTTTCTTTTTCCTTTCTTTTTTTAAAAAAAGTATTTCTCTCGCGAGAAACCGCTGCGCAGACGATACTTGAAGAGGTGGGGAAAGGAGGGGGCCGCGGGAGCCGCGGCAGAGACTGTGGGTGCTGCAGGCGGACAGGCGGCCACAGCTGGGACAGCTGCGGGCAGAGCGGGGCAGCGGCTGCCGCGGCCAGGACCGAGGAACAGCTGCCGCCGCCTCAGGAGCCGGAGCCGCCACTTCTCCAGTGGGTGCAGCTGGGGTCCCGACTGGGGTCGGGCGGCCACCGGGGCTGGAGCTTCAGCTACGGAGGCTTTTGCGTTTGCGCCGCGCTGAGGGCAGGGACAGGGACTGGGGTGAGGGGCTGTCCCGGAACGTCCAGAGCTGGCGCTGGCCCTCCCCTGCCTGACAGCTTCCTGGCCCGGGGCTCCCGGTGCCGGGCTCGGCGTCAGATGCTCGGGGGGCGGTGGCAGTGCCCGGAGCCGGCCGGGGACGGCGCGGCGGGCTTCCAGCCCCGCGGCTTGGCGGAGAGGACAGGCTGGGGAGCTGGGGTGTCAGAGCGCGCATCGCGCGCAATTCGTGCTAGTAAAAAACCCAGCGAGCTTGCCCCAGGGTTTAGAACTGCTCGGGACATGGGTACTTTGCGGCGCTTTTTTCAGGCGGCGCCCGGGAGGCCGAGGGGCTGGCTGGAGCCGCTGCCGCCGGGGGCCTGGGCTTTTCAGCCAGCTGTGGACCAAACGGTCTTCACTTACCCAAAGTAACTGCGCCACGCGCAGGCGGCGCACGGGTTGGGCTCGGGAATGGGGACCCCGAGGCTTCAGCATCCAGAAGCCCTGAATGTCTCCCCCGCTTCGGCGATTTGTCTGTTGCAGCTGGCAGGGGTCGCCTGAAGTGGGAGCAGCGCCTGGAGAAGGCGGGAGGAGCCCGGCCCAGGGGACGGGCGGCGGGAGAGCGGGACCCCGGCGGCGCGGCGCGCTCCAGGGCGCAGCGGCGGCCCCGGACCGAGCCCGGGGCGCGGCGAGAGGCGGCGGGAGCCGGCGGCCGCTCGACATCATGCGGCGAGGGGGGCTGCTGGAGGTCGCCCTAGGATTTACCGTGCTCTTAGCTTCCTACACGAGCCATGGGGCGGACGCCAATTTGGAGGCTGGGAACGTGAAGGAAACCAGAGCCAGCCGGGCCAAGAGAAGAGGCGGTGGAGGACACGACGCGCTTAAAGGGTAATGGAACGGGCCAGCTCCTTTGGTGTGGGTGTCCCCTCCCTCTTCTCCCGAGTATCAAGATCCAGAGGAACTGACAGGGTCGATTCTCGACAGTAGAAGGATCCTTGACAAGACCTCCTGGGGGCACCTTAGAGATGCAAGGGTCATCCAGTTCTCGCCGCGTTTGTGGCTAAACCACCTTGCCTCTATGCTTTAAGGATTTCTGCCCCAGAGGAGAGGTCATGGCTAAAAGGAATCTTGGGCCATTGTCGAGGCTGATTTTGGGAGGCGAGAAGGGTTCTTTGAGGAAGAAGGGGAGGAGCTGCAACTGAGAAGAGGAGCAGCCCATCCTTTCTCTTCATACCAATTCCGGTTGTGTTTAGGGAAAGTACTTGCCTTGTGGGCATCTTTGTAGATGCTCTGTTTGTGAGGGAGCAAGGAAAGAAAGGGATTTCAGGGACAGACAGTCAGAGAAGACAAATAGTTAATGGTTGGTTCTCCTCTAAGTTATGCTTATTAAAATTAGGGACTGAATTTTCCTTTCAGATGTCTACACTGGAAGCAGAGCAGGGCAAGTGTTTCTGAGAAGTTGTTTTGCGGTTGTTAGAAGCTCTTTATTTCATCCGGGCAGTAATGCTGCTGTGGCTGGCCTTGAAGGAGTGTTTTTAACCTGTCGCGTGTGTTACTCAGATGCAACTGAGCATTTCACCACCTTCTTATGCCCCTATTACAGAAAATGTTTCAGCAGAAAATATTTAAATCAGGCAGGTTGACTCTATAAGGATTGCCAGTTCCCTGAATTGAAGAAGGGTGGGAGTACACCTCCCTTAAAATTGTTCACACTGAAAATGAAGTATATCTCTTTCTGAGAGTGTTTAAGTTCGAGCCTCCGGAGAAGCAGCAGGATGGATTATAAGTGATCCATTTTGTCTCCTTGGAGAATCCTGTAATGAGCCTAGACAGTAAATACACAGAGGTTTCTATCAAGTTCTTATGATTCTCATTGCTGCTCTTTTTTGAGTAGCTGTGTAGTTTGATTATATGACCCTGAGTGACCAAGTGATGGTGTCCACTTGGATATGTGGCTGGACATTTCACGTATTCTTTTCTGTTATGGGCTGTTTTTATTATATATATGTAGTGAAATTTGTGTCTGTATGGCTCAGGTATGGGAAGGAAAAAGTACAGTAAACTGAAGGGACCAGTTTTTGAGTCCTGCTCTAGATCTGGGACGACATGATTGTCAGAGCCAAGCACTTAGGCCGTGGTGGAATATGCATGATTTTCTGACCCTAGGAAATAGTTATGATTAACTTAGTTCCATCTTGGCCTTTGTGGAAAATAAATCACGGATTCCAACAGTGCCGGAAAGGAAATTTGCTTATCATGTTAAGCCTGATACTGATCAAGCAGCAGACATGTCTTGCCCTGTGTGCACGGGACATGGCCAGTTTAGTAGGTGGACTGAAACTGATTTTCACCCGTTCTCAGAAGGACCTGATTTAGCCTAGCATTTTAACTTTAAAAAATATATTTCTGCCATATATATTAGCTTAATAGCTAAGCCTGATGGCATTGCTCCCATAGAGAGAGAGGAAGTAGGGGTTTAATTCTGTGGATGAAGGTCTGCAGGGAGACATTAGGCCTAGCCAGACATTTGTCTCGTCTCTATGTGCTATCACCAACCAGCGTGTTTCCTCGGGAGGCCCTAACCCAATGTGAAAACAGAAACTAAGCCTTACTTTGTTGCTTAACAGGCTGTCCCATGCTTTTACTCACACCAGCACTTAGCTCTTCTGGGTTTTACATTTTTTTTAAGATTATAAAGAAACACTTCTCTGTGTTATAGTATTTGGTCACTAACGTGGACGTTACCTTATTGCAAACTCTTCATAAAGCCTTCCCCAAAACATGGTATTAATAGATCAGTAATTATGAGTGTTCCTAATTCTCATGTTATCTATGAGATTTTGCATGCATATGAAAAGTTTAACAAATAATTAACCTTTATAGCATAACAATATATATTAATATGCTATAGTAATGAACCTTTATAATATAAAGCTTTTTATTTTTATAGTTCTTATGTTATCTAAAATGTTATATGTATATAATATATGTATTATATACATATACTTGGGGTAAAAAATAAAAATTTAAAAGGATATACAATTAAAAATATTTAATTGTAAATAGCTCTCAGACACCATTGTCTTATGTATTTTTCTAGAAATAGTATAATACATATCCAAATATATATATATATATATACACACACACACAGATAGATATGTGTGTATCCTTTTTAATGCATGGAATATACCGTACATACTGTTCGAACCTTGCTTACTTTTATATATCTTTAGTGCATCCATCTATCAACTCACAGGGATCTACTTCGTGCATTCTCTTGGCGTATAGAATCCCACAATGTGGCTAGAACATTTCCCTAATGATGGCTCTTTAGCTTATATGAAATTTTTTGCTGTTACCGACATTCTTCTACTTGCATGTTTGTGTACATGTGAATATTTATATGTAATATAAATTAATAAAGGAAAATAGAATTGCTGGATTAAAGGTTTACCCATAAGTTTTAAACAAATGCCAATTTTGATCTTAAATTTGAGTAGCATTTGAGATGTATTCTCTCTGCTTATTGCTATTACAATCTCACATGAATAAGTCTTTTAACCACACTGTGCCGTATAAATTGTCAGGAAGAGCAATCGTATGTTCCATTTTTCCAGTTCTCGCTTAAAACTTCCATTTTTGCGAGTTAAAGTATTACCAGCTTCAGAACTAACCTCTCTGACTACAGTAAAACCTGTTTACCATTTTGATGCACAGTTTATGAAGTGAAAGTGATTTGTAACCCCTAAGTCCGCCTGATGCCCAGTTGGTGGCAGCAACTTTCAGCACCTCACTAATATTTCCTCTAGATAAAAGGTGCTTTAAACTCATCAGTGTCTTCCATGCATTGGTCTGGGCTCTCCTACAAATTACTGCCTTCTTCTCTTTCTCTGATGTGACAGGTGACCACAGAATTTGCCTGGGTACTGTTCTTCGGATATGTATTCCTTTCCTGTCAGCTCCTTTGCGTCCCAGACAGGGACCTGCGTGGTTTTTCCCTCTTTGGATGTGTAGTCCTAGCCTGTCTCTCTCTCCTCCCATCCTGTTGCAGGTGTTCTTTTTTTTTTTCCCTTCTCACTGGGCAGCAGAAGTTGTTCCACAGTGGAAATTTAAGCATCCTCAAGTTTCTTCCCAGCTTTCGCTGTGTTTTCTTAGAGTAAATCGCCAATTTCTGTTTTTACAGGAAATCCTTTTTTTGATGGAATGAGTGTGGTCCCCAGTCACTCTGAAAAAATTACATTTCTCTGTGTTTTGAAATGAGAGTTTTGCAAGTTTCAAAAACGTTTTCAAGTAATAAATGTATAGTAGTTTTTGTTTGCCTGGGCACTGCTTAACAATGTGTGAAATGACTTTATGAGAAATAATAAAATCCTAGCTTGTTTGAATTTTAGTTCAGAAGAATTTTTCTCAGCTAAATTCTTAACTTCTGTGATTAGGCAAAAAGTGTGGGAGACAATCTAATTTAAAAAAAAAACACATAACTCTACTTGAATAGCAGTACTTATGCACCATTTATTTATGTTTGCCTTATTGCTTTAGCTCCCAAATAAGGAAATATTACAGTTTCCCATCAAAGGGGAAAATTCTTTAGAGTGAAACCTCCTTTTCCAAAATCTCTGATAAGATGGACTGAGAACTTCTATGCTTATTGCCTGGCTTATAAGTGTATGAGACTGGTTGTATTTCACACAATTTGTCCCCTTGTGCATGATTCCTTTTGGTCTTTGTTTATTTGTTTATTTTTTTCCAGGGGTCTTGTTACCAGAAAAATATACATGGAACAGTTCATACACAGGATAGATTATGTGATGACAAACTCAGAGGGATTAATTACACAGACGTCTGTTATTAAAATAAAGACCTTTAGCAGGGCACACAGAAAAAGTTCTGTAGACTTCATAAAGTCCATTTTACTTTATAAAGAAGACTTTAAGACTTCATCCGAAGTCAGATAGGCTAATAATTAAATATGGGGAAAAACTCCTGCAGTGGTATGGTTTGTCATTTCATTTACCAAGTAGATTAAGCTAAAATATTGCGACAGCATTAAAAAAAGATATTCTTAAATAAAAGGTTTCAGCAATTCCACATTTTAAACAAGAAGATGGAGACAAAATATTATTTATGGGATTTATTTTGTAACATTTAAGACATAGAGATTATTTATAAAAATGCATAAGTTGTTGGTATCACAAATTAATTTAAACATATTGATACATCAAGTTATAGTGAAATGAGGTTAGGGATGATGGAAATGGCAGTACAGACATCCCTACAAGCTTATTTGGAAGTTAAAAAAAAAATAGTGAAACATTCCTCTGTCTTCTTGTATAGCAGGTACTTTAAAAGATTATAGTATTATGCTACTGACTCTAATCAAGCCAAATGCTGGACAAATTATTAGGATACTCACACATAATTTGTTTGCTTTTTCCTGCAATAAACCAAACAATAAGCCTAACCAATTTCTCAATTTTAGCCTTAATTTTCAAGGTGAAAATAAGATTTAAAAAATGTTTTCTTGAAAGAGAAATAAACTGTATTAACAATTTCTTTGTGTCTAGAAACTAACCCAACAAATAGGCCTATTCTAGAAACTTAGAATTTTGTTCCATGAAATTTTTAAAGAAAGCTGAAATCAGTAACATATCAGGCCTGAGTTATATGACAGGCATATGAGAGTTTAATATTTCAAGTTTGTTAAGCTTGATTTTCCCATTAGATTGTAAAATCATCAAAAGCAAGAATCCTGTCATAAGCATTTTAACACTAACTTGTGGAAGCTGGGATTCAAAGAATTCGTTAATTCAGGAAGCCTTGATTGAATGCTATCTTGCTTTGTGGAATGCCAGAGACATAGCACCCACAGCCTGGAGAGGCTTAATATTTGGTAGGAGAATCAGATGCATTACAAAAATCAGGAGGCAGCAGAAAGGTAGGAAAGGGCATGGGGTATAGGAGTAAGTAAAAAATAAATAATAATAACATTTGTAGCAGTGGTAGGTGACGATTAGATGACATTTAGGTACCAGGCACTCGTCTTAGTGTTTTACATATTGTAGCTCATTCTATGCTCATAACATCTCTACAGGGTGAGTCCTTTTATTACCTTCCCTTTACAGCTGTGAGAGCTGAGGTACGCAAAGGTTAAGTTTTAAAGACAAATTCTTAATATTAAATTTTCTTTCTCCATTAATTTTAGTTATGGTTTTGGTTTTCATTCCTCTGGACAAAAATGTTGTACTAAGACTTTGGTAAAATTCCACTTAAAATTCCTAATATTCCTTCATGCTAGTTCACAAATCCCAGGTATAGTTAATAATGTAGTAATATAATATTTTGTCAAACAAGAAACTTTGATATTTCTGCAAAGACACTAATAAAACACAGAAGGACTTACAGAATGTCTGAGCTGTGGGGTCTTTGGGTAGCACGCGTATTTTTGTATTATACCTTGAACTTTTATTGAGTGTGGTAGGGAACCATCACAGGCACCCTCCGTCTGCATTGTCCATGGTTCTGAGCTGGAGACATTCCTCATTATGTCATTCAGAATCTCTTGCTCTCATGTTCCACGTGAGGAACTTCTTTCAGAATAGAGTTACAAGAGATGTCTCTCTTTCCAGGGGAAACTGGTATGTGTCTTAAGTTCTCAACAATATGATGAGCTATTTAACTCTGTGTCATTTTTCACCATGGTTGTATCCTATGGGAAAGAATAGCAAGCTCTGGTATATCACTCACTATTGCACTGTACATATATCATTCATTTAATACACAGCTCCTTTGTGAGGAAGATTCTACCTACTTGCCCATTTAACAGATGAGGAAACTGAGGGATGCAGTTTTTCAGTAATTTTAGTTATTCCTCCAGGGACATAAACTAGTAAGCGATAGAGCTGGGGAATCTGGCTTCCTAGTGAGTGCTCTTAACCAATATATTTTAATGATTCTCAATTACAATAAATCGTATATGTGGTAACTTTCTTTCTTCCACATTCCTGATACCTTCATTTCACCAGCATCTTCTACCATTGCTGTGGAGAAAGACTCAGTGTTTATCGAAGGCAGATGCAGTCCTATGACTAGGGACGCATCATTGTGGGAATGGGATTTTTCAGAAAAGACTTCACAGTGAAAGTCTGTCAGGGGTCAGCAAACCGTGGACCAGACTGCCTGTAAGTAAAATTGTATTGAAACAAAGCCATGCCCATTTGTTTACGCTTTATCTATGTCTGGTTTCACACATAGTGGCAGAGTGAGAGTAGTTGTGACAGACAGTAGGGCACCGCAAAACTGAATTATTTGCTGCTTGGCCCTTTACAGAAAAGGTTTGCTAATTTCTGGTCTATGTGATAAATAAGTGACTATTTAGTAGTACTGAGAACTTCCTGAAGGCTCAGTTTTTGTTTGTTTTTATCACTCGGTATACCTAGGAACTGGGCACATGGTAAGAATTCAGTAGACAATTTTTGATTGTCTGACCAATTTGGTTGATTGACTAGGTAAGGTAAATTATATATATATATATATTAGAGCTTGGAGGAAGTATAGGAGAGAAATAAGGAACAATTTGAGTGAACAAGGCATGAAACAAAAAGGATATAAGGTGTTTGGGATTGAGGGACATTGAGTATGATGGGCAGGGTTTGCACTGCATGGCTTCGGGGGGCACGGTTCATAGTGTAGCCTATGCAAGTAGTGCCCCCTGAAGGTGTGCAGCATGCAACCGTGTGTGTCTGTCCATAGGTTGGGGTGGGAGAGGGACTAAAGGACACATGATGCTACTATCTGATTGTTGTGAAAGCTGAGGATGGTGAGCTAGTAAAGGATTCTAAGATGGGAACATGATCTGATCTCTGCCACTCTGGCCAAAGTTCAAAGGTATATGGTTTAGTGAGTAGGGAGACTAGAGGCAGGGAGATTTGCGAGGCTAATATAGGAGTCGAGTCATGGCGAGAGTGGGTGATGGCCAGAGCAACAGCAGTGGAGGGAGTGAAGAGGAGGCTCGAGTGGCAGCATGAGCAGTACTTGACCACTTGGTTGTGAGAGGCAAAGGAGAGGAGGCACCTAGGGTGCTCCCACGTCCATCTGCATTGAAACTTATTATATGTAAAAACATTATAGCATCATTAGTGAGAAACTGAAGAGAGACAAAGTCATTCCTAGTCCCTCTACTACAAGGAAACAAGCTATTTTTGTTTGTGAGTGTTTTGGTTATCTTATTGCTATGTAACAAATTACCCCAAATTTAGTGGCTTAAAGCAGCAATAATTTTATTATTTCTTATGATTCTGGAGAGCAGGAATTTGGACAGGACACAGTGGGGAATCTTGTCTCTGCTTCCCACAATGTCTGTTGGGTCTAGAATGAGTAAGATGACTTCTCCACGTGTGTTTCTGGTTCTGTGATCATGGACTGGCACCTGCAGCCCTGTTTACTTTGGTGTGGTTGATCCAAATGGATGGACAGAGGAAGGGACTAAAGGAAGCAAAGAGCCACTCGTCTGGCTCTGCTGGGGGCCTTACAGGTTTTAAAGCTATCTCCTATGTGATCTCCTGCCTAGGCCTGCCCCTGGGGATGGGGCCACTGAGTGTGTTTTTGCAAACGGGGAAACTGAGCCCCAGGTGCAGCTACCAGGCCTTGTTCAGGGTAAGTGTCTGTTAGGGCTGGATCTTGAACAATAGCCTCTTCATCTCTGGTCACATGTTTTAACCCCATATGTCGTCCACAGACTGAGTTGAATGGCTAAGAGCTGGCTGGAAGGGCTTAAGTGGGTTCACATGTTATCAGGGTTGGCTGGGTTTCTTGGTTCTCCTGCATATAGTCTCAGATTGCCTCCCTTTCCATATGGACCATCCAGCAGCATGGCCAGACTTTTTACAAGGCAGCTCAGGATACCAAGAAAACAAAAGTGGAAGCTACCAGACTTTCTTCAGACAGGCTGGTCCGAAATTCCATGCAAGTCACAGACCTTGCTCAGGTTCAAGGGCATGGACTAATGAGCTCTGCCTCTTGATGCAGGTGAGGAGTAGCCTATGTCTGCAGGGAGGGGAGGAATTTGGGGCAGCCTCTTTGGAGATTAGCTACCACAAGTGAGGCAGCGGGTGTTTGAGAAGGATAATAAGATGTTTCAATTCTAACTTGATCGAGTCTGATTGACTTAGTTTCCCATTGAAGAGGCTTTGTTGTATTTTGCTTACTGCAACCTCAGAATGCAAAACGCTACATGAATAATGTATCTCTGTGATCTTTTAGATTAATGTTAGGGGCATTGTCCTTAGTTTGCATTTAAAGAACTCACAAACGCCAGGAATAAAATCATAGTTCCTAAAAAACTGGCAAATTTTGTTTTTCCAAATAAAAGAATTATAAAACTCCTAACTTTCCGCTCATTTCCTTTAGCCTCTAAGAAACTCAGGGGCAAATTTAATGCACAGTCACTTAATTTTGTTAATTTAGGTATCTGATATGTTTTACATTCCTTCTACGTGGGATTTTACTTTCAATTTCTATTAATAGCCCCATTTCTATATATCTGTTGGTATAATATACCTCAGAAACATTTTTTTTCTGGAATCAGGGATTATAATTAGTAAATAAAGATAGATGTGCAATTGTCAATAGAATTGGTATTGTAGCGAGCTGAACTAGATTATTTTTTGCGTAAATGGAGTAGCCACATTGTTAATAGAATAAAATTGGGTTAGGAATACAGTTGTTTGGATTGTAGATCCAAAGCTCTATTATATCAAATCCTAGTTTTAAGTTCTTGTGACTTACCACTTTCTCAAGTGGCTTTTTTTTTGGTTGAAGTTATCACTGAGTCTATTTATTCAGCCTCCTCAGAGCGGAAGGGAGAGAGGAAAATTCGCTATCTCCACCATTCCCAGCCAAAGATGTATTCCAGACGGCAAGCAGGCTCAGAGCGGGGGAACTGTGCCGTTAGACAAGTGATTTCGTTCAGTGTTTTGAAGGGTTGTGAATTCCTAGACCATCAGTCATACTTACATTCAAATATAAGTATCCAAACACATCTAAGTCCAAATATAGTACAACCATTCTATGATGTTGGTGTTGGGAGGCAAGATTTATGTCGGCTCTATGGACGCATTATGTCTGCTGTTAAGTTCATGGTTTTGAACTGAAGTGTAGTAAAATCTCTGTTAATAAAGAGATGTATTCCAGAGACAGGCTTTTGTTTTATTTTGTTTTGTTTTTCTGTTTCTTCTCCTTTTCCTTTGTCCTCTTCCTCTTTTTTTTTCCTTCTTTCTCGTTGCCATTTTCTCCTCCTTTTTCTTTTTCTTTTTCATCATTGTCATCTCATCTTCTTTTTCTTCTTCTTCTTTAACTTCCTAAGCTGGGCTACAAATAAAATAGGGATAATTGGGGCTTCCCTGGTGGCGCAGTGGTTGAGAGTCCGCCTGCCGATGCAGGGGACACGGGTTCGTGCCCCGGTCCGGGAAGATCCCACATGCCGCGGAGCGGCTGGGCCCGTGAGCCACGGCCGCTGAGCCTGCGCGTCCGGAGCCTGTGCTCCGCAACGGGAGAGGCCACAACAGTGAGAGGCCCACTACTGGAAAAAAAAAAAAAAAAATAGGGCTAATAAGAATATCAAATAAGGGTTAAACATTAAGAAAAAGAAATTCTTAATAAAATGTTCATTTTTACTTGGGGGTCTTGGGGTATTCAAAAAGAAAACCAGAGGTACGGTTTTTGTTAGGGGAGGGAAGGAGAAAGATTGAGGGAGGCAGGAGGAGAGAGTTTGGAGAAAGTTCTAGAGTGGAGATCCGTCAGCCAGTGGACCTGGGCTGGACAGAGAAGATGCTGGTGTCTGACAGATACTGATGAAAACCACCTCATTCCTGGCCACATTGGTACCAGGCTCTTCAGGAGACCAGGGGTTCATGGAGGAGAGGCAGGACATGAAAGAAAGATGCTTGGATGTCAGAAAAGATTCCTGTAAAAACATTTAGAGGAATATAATGGAAAAGCAGGTTAATCCATCATTTATTATGAAACTGTGTGTATGGTGCCATGTTGTTGGGTGCATCCCCTCTGCTCATGGATAATGGCTTTTTGCCTACCATTTCCCCTGCCCATTTGGTGCCAATTTATGAGATCATGTAATCAGACCCTGATAGGTTGGTGCCTTTCATGAGTAACTTTTAAAGACTCTTCTTATTTGTAGATGTTGTTTTTTCATGACTCCAATCTTCCTCCATAGGCCATCCATCTTTATAAAAATATTACAAAATGGTTACAGTGGCAAAGACTTTAGAAATTTATAGATGCTGAAACTGAGGCCCAGAGAAAGTTCGTTAGAAAGTGCTCAGGGTTCTTATTTTCTTCACGACTTCATAGGTCTGGAAGCTGAGCCACACGGTGGCAAAGGCGGATTTAAGTAGGAGTGTGTTACTGGGTAGGAGATTTTGCCTCCTATTTGTCCTCTTACCCTAGAAAGGGTGACTGATATCTGCAAGTCCTCAACTGTGCTGCAAGTAAGCAAACTCCCTACATCATGGGGGCATGAACATTTTTCTTGTTCTTGTTTACCTGGCCTTAGGCAGTGCGATCAGTCTCTCAGTGGGCAACCCTGATGGCAGGCTGCGCACTGGAGTTTTAGCTCCACAGTTCTACCTTGCTGTCGGTGGAAGCCTCCAGATTAGGTGGGGTTGAGTGGGATGGGGCTTTTTAAGGAAGGTGATTGCTAGGGAGGGGGGTAGGGAGGACGTGGGAGAAAGAGAAGTGGGAGTCTTTTCTGGGAGTCTTATGGGTAACTCCCTCCATCCCCACACTCACACTAATAATTAGCAATTAAAGCATCAGATGTCCTAGGATGAACCATGGCAGTTCTAGGTCTGTAAGCTCAGACTCTTATCTTACAACTTGCTGACTCAGCTATCTACACTACCAATTTATAAATTTAGATTCCAAGCAAGAAGCATGCCAGTGAAGAAAAAAAATCTTAAATTCTTGTCTTCTGTATCATCTATCCCACTAATTTTATAGAACACTTGCCTACTTCAAGTGACAACTATTTATTGAGCATCAGCTATGTTTGAATTGGACCTAATGCTGAATTCTCAGAACGAACACCCAGTCTCAAGCCTGTTGATATTATTATCTTCTTCCAGTGATTCTAGGCAGGACTACACATGGACTCTCTTTCTCTCCCTTTACTGATGGGGTTAATGTCTGAGCTGATGTGAACAAGTGCCTTTCAGGGAAGGACTTGATATACAGCCTTCAAGTCGGCACCTAGTTTTTAGCCTTTCATGGACTGCTGCTGCTTCACACCCCAGAGTTGAGGCCACTGACCTCAAGTTTGCAAATTTTATATCCCATTACCACCCTGTGAGCTCTGTATCCCCCAGGGCCACATAGTTGATGTTTTAGCTGGAATCTGAGAAAGTGTCTGCACATTTCCTGAAGAGTTGGCTAGGAGTGATTTGGCAGTTCAGTCATAAAAACCCAGAGCTAGTGGCTGGGGTATATGTTATAATTACCTCACACTGTTTCCTATTTGAGCCTGGTTGTGGGTAGCTGGGTAGAGTGGTATTGCTTGTGGGATTATATTTGAAAGGACGAAGGAGTCATTTTCAGTGAACACTAATAACCATTGGCTGTGTTTTCAGGGAGGCTTGGAAGTGTGGATACAGACATGCCTGGGGTCAAATCCTGGCTCCACCACCTACTAGGAAGGAATCTCAGACAAGTGCCTTGACCTGTCTGAGCCTCAATTTCCTCACTTGTAAAATGAGATTATAATACTCACCTTTCTGAGTTGTCCCAAGATTTAATGAGATAATACATTTCAAGTTCCTGGTGCAGGGCCTGATGCATGTATCTAAAGTTAGATGATCATTAATGTCTGGATACCACAGTCTCCACTTTCTCGTCTTGGAGCTAATTACTTTCAGAAACATAGGAAGCAAACTTGAACTTCAAAAATTTTTAATTATAATCTTAATGGAAACTTCCTTTGTCTGTGGAGATCTGGTTATACATACCTAAAGGCGACGTATGGAAAAGGTTTTTATTTTTTCAATTTCCCCTTCCCCAAAATTATTCCTTATTAATATTGCCCACCCCCCACTGCCCCGCCAATGTGCTCAAAGAAGTTTGCATTTTTTTATTGGCAGATCTGGCAAACGGTCTTGTCTCCTTCCTGATGAACACTTTTTTTTTCAAGAACCTTTGTGAAAGGTTTTTAGGAAATGGAAGCACTGGCCTGAAAACCACTTTCTTTGGCAGTATTGCAAAGAGATGCCCTGAGAGTTGGGACTGTTTTGTGGTCACATGGTTGGCCGTTTTGGAAATGTGCTTTAATTGCCTTATCAGAGTAAAGATTTGGTTATGATTGGGTAGACAAGATGACCACTGGTAATTCCAAGTCATACTACCTTTCAGCTTATGATCTCAGAGAGATCTCAGAGAGAAACTCTTTCAAATGTGCTTTAATTGCCTTATCAGAGTAAAGATTTGGTTATGATTGGGTAGACAAGATGACCACTGGTAATTCCAAGTCATACTACCTTTCAGCTTATGATCTCAGAGAGATCTCAGAGAGAATCTCTTTCCCAGCGTTCGCACATCAGATCTCACTGAGAACTCTGGCACTGCTCCTGTCACGTGCCCATCGCTGTGACCAAAGAAATTGGGCACTTGGGCTGTCCAGGACTGAGGGATGTGGAATGGGTTCCTCTTAGGAAAGAGGAGTTCAGGTAGCTAAAAAGAGGAAGGATGCTGAGTGGGAAACACAACACATCTGCCTCTGGACCAAGAAAGCTCCCTTTTCCACAGACCCAGTACTCCATCTCACTCCGTCGTTGCTGTTCTCTCTAGGCGCCTTGTGGACAGGCCTTGCTTGTGTGATTTGGGGCCAGGCTGACTCAGATTAGCCGCCCCTGAGAAGAGCCATGGCCTTCACTTTCCAACTGAGCATTCCCTTCCTTTGGCTTCATGCCTTGTAGCAACGTAATGCTCAGTCAGTACAAAGGGATTCTTATTTGTTTTTTTTCTTCTGTGCCCTATTTCTTTTGAGAAATTGAAAATCTTTTTAGTTCTTTCATTTTCTTTTAATGATTCCCATTTTGATTTTAATGAGAGTTGGCTTTGAAGAGATCCTAAACTATTGAACATCTGGGAAAGTGGACCAAAACATACATTATCTTAATTTAGACAAAGCTATGATAGAATTCCTATACCCTGCACCCTCATACACCAACCTCTGTTTAACTGATTGGCAGTAAACTCTAAGAAGTTGCGGTTGCTTCATAGTTATTCACAGCCTATAAAAATAAGACTGCTTTAAATAAGGAATAGTTTAAACAGATAATAGTTATTTCTCTGCTTGTCATTAAAAATGTTAAAATTACCTAATATCTCTCGTTCCCTTGGGGTAAATCACACAACCACCAATACCATCGAAGTTTATAAAAAAGCAAAAATATAGATACAAACAAACAAACAAATACCAGGTACCTTCTCTACTCTGCCAACTTCCCAGGCAATAAATAAACCTCAAATAACGAAATAAGCTTTCCTTTTTAAACTTTTGAAAACCTTTTAAGAATTTTACAAGAATATGCACGCCAGGTTTTCCTACTTCTTCTTCTTTTGTTTTTGTTTTTTTGTCAGAAATTCTGGCTTATTATATTGTTGAACATTTGGCAGAATTCTAGACAACATGTCTAATTTGACCTTGGATTGACCCAACTGCTCATATGCATTTGGGCCCCTCCTTGAAAATAAGTTGACACATTGTCACACATGGAAGAATCAGAAAACATAACAGGCTTCCTTGCTAAATTATTTCCTCCTTTTGTTTCCTATTTCCCATGACTATAAGAATTCTTGCATTTGTGAACATGTCAGCCCTTTTATGGACCAGATACAAATCAGTACCTTTCCCCTCAAACTCTTTTATTAACTGATAGATGTATGTTTGTCATAAAGAAAGATACGGTGTCCTTATGAAAATGAATCATGTCAGAAAGTAGTTCAATGCCCGAGGGAACCCATTCCCTGGGCTGATATGCTTAATTATTTGCACAAGGGTGATTAAGGCATTTGTTCTTGGATTCCTCGTCTAATGAACATTAACCTTGTTTGAGTAGCCGCATATGTGAGATTCTCAGAAGCATTTTGGTTGGTTCTTGCCACTTGCTTAAGATGGTAAACACGGTGGGATTGGACTGTTATTATATCTAAATGGGGATCCCCATCCTGCTCAAGAATATTGAGTTGCATAGCAGATAGAAACGGTTGTTACATGAATGAAAAAAAAAAAGCAGAAGTGTGGTGTCATGATATGTAGGAGAGTATGGCTATAGGATGAACTAGGCCAGATGCTGCTGCAAAGTTGTTGTTTTCTAACTTTTTAATATGGAAAATTTCAAATATATACAAAACTAGAGAGAGTACTACAGTGAAGCTGCAACTTCAGCAGTTATCAATGAATGGTCAATCTTATTTTATCTACTCTTCCCTGTCACAGATTATTTTAAAGTAAATCCCTGAAAAATAATTTAATTAGCGAACATTTCATTATGCATCTGTAAATGGCAAGGACTCTTTAAGAAACAAACACAATGATAACTAATAAGAACCTACTGTATAAAAAGATAAATAAAATAAAATTCAAAAAAAGGAAACAAACACAATACTATCACATTTAAAATTAGCATTACTTTAAAAAATATCACATATCTAGTGAGTATTTGATAATATTATTTTGATATTTGCTAATATATAAATTTGATTAGTATTATCAAATTTCCCTGATTAGGTTATAAATTTTATTTTTTTATAGTTCATTCAAATCATGATCCAAATTAAGTCCATATTTTGTAATTGGTTGATAAATCTCTTAAATATTTTAAAATATATAGATTGTCCCTCTGTCATTTTTTTCCTTGTAATTTATTTATTGAAGAAATTAGTTCATGCTGTATATCACTTCTATGCAGAATGTAAAAAAGCTGAACTTAGAAACAAAGAGTAGAGTGGTGGTTTCCAGGGTTCGGAGGGTGGGGGAAATGGGGAGAGATTGGTCAGAGGGTTACAAACTTCTAGTTATAAGATGAAAAAGCTTTGAGCATCTAAGGTGCAGCATGTTGAGTATAGCTAGCAACATTGTACTAAATACTTGCAAGTTGCTAAGAGAGGAGATCTTAAATGTTACCACACACACACTCACACACACACTAGTAATTATGTAACCAAGTGCAGGTGTTAGCTAATGCTTTGGTGGTAATCATTTTACAATATATAAAGGTATCAAGTTGTCATGTTGTATACTTTAAACTTATACAATATTATGTGTCAATTATATCTAATAAAGCTGGGGAAAAAAATAAAAAGAAATTGGTTCATGACCTGTAGAGCAGTGTTACTTAAAATGCCAGTCCATTAGATGCTTGTTTTCAGTCTGTGATGAGATGAGAAGCATGTGCCAGAATATAAATGCAGTATGTCACTAAGCACACTATTTAGCTGAGCTGATATTTTTTCATAGCAAGACTTTCTAGATGAAGGAAGCAGTGAGATGACTTACATTCAAGCGTAAGCTCCTTATCTCATTATAGATTAGTGATATATAGTGTGTGGACCGGCGCTGGCCTGTCCTTGGACCACACTTGGAGTACACAGCTGCAGGGTTTCTTACAGTCTGTTGATAACTGCTTCCCAGTGGTGGTGGTGCTTATTGTGTTCCTCTGTTCCCTGCATTTGCTGTGACTTGCTAACTAGAGCTAGAAGCTTGATGCAATTCAGGATCAACTTTTTGGCAAGAAGACTTTATGAGTGGTGTTTGTACTTCCATTTGGAGGCATATCATGTCTGCTAGTCTCTCTTTTTGTGATGTTAGCAGCCATTGAGGATCATTGTCGAGGTCCATTAATTTATTAGGGTAGCAGAATGGGAATATTTGAATTCTGTCATTTCTTATTGGTTTATTAGTACTGGAAAGTTTTACATCTAGTTTCAAACTTATGCTCAATGCCTCACAGCCAGCAATGTCTGCAATCTGTCAGACATGCTTTTTCTGCACTTGTCTAAACTGACCCATGACTTTGACGGTTGTGGAAGGATTATTCAATATCTAATGCTAGGCATAGCAATTATGAGGTGAAACACTGTGGAAAATTTACACAGAAGGAGCCAGGCACTTGAGAGAGGGCAGACAAGGAAGGATATAATTCTGCAAGGGTTCATTCCTCTCCTGTCAGCCCATGACCTTTTGTGTGAGTCAAGACGGAGACAATGCATTGAGTAGGAGTTTCAGGCAAGGGGTTATAAAAAGTTGGTGAGATTTTGGACAATGAGTGGAAAGAAGATGTTTGCAGATATTTTAACATTCAGAAGGGAATGTCTGTACCCTCATTTCAGCATTGTTTTCTCAGGAACGCTCTTTTTATTTAAGAAATAGGAGCTTTTAACTATACTTATTATGGTAATCATTTTATACTATACAGATAATTACTATACAGATAATTATACTATATACTTTAAATTTATACAGTGCCATATGTCAATTATATCTCAATAAAACTGGAAAAAAACAAAAAGAGATAGGAACTAATACTAATAAGCTTTAGTGATTCAAATGAAAGATTCTGAAAAACAGTGGTATATCCAGATCCCCTTGGGAAAGGTATAAAGGGATTAGAGCTGCTCCAGTAGCTTCACTCTGAGTGTTTGTGGGGGATAGTGTGTGTGTGTGTGTGTGTGTGCGCGCGCGCGCACACGTGCGCGTGCTCACACTAGCATACAAGCTGCACTTCCTGTGTGTTTCATGTCAGTGAAAGATGTATGCCATTCTTTGGGGCCTGACATATTTCTACTACCTGGTGTCAAACTCCCTGGGAAACTGATTTTAAAACAGAAGCTTTGTCTTTGGGAGCTGCTATAGAGAAGATCTGCAAACCTTTTAGGTATGTTAGGAGGTAGAATGGGATGGATGTGCCAGCAGCAGCTCCTTCTCAGAGGTTGTCACTATGTGCAAGTGTTGGCTAGTATTTAGCACCCACTCTGTTTGATGATGAAACACCAATACTGTCACACCTTCTCCAGAGCCCAAAAGGTACTGAGAAGACACTGCTGGCATCACTCAGGCTGAGAGGGATATCTTTTAGATTGGATTTCAGGGAAGAGCTGTGCTGGCGTTTGGGATGAGAGTTGCCACTTTCTCCATGTAATGGACAGCGTGCCAGCAGCCTCTGAATTAAGTCATAGAGACGTGAATCTGGAGAGTTTTTTAGAACATCATGTGGGTCACCCTGGCCTTTGTGCAGCTTATTGTCTTCCTAAGCCAGGTCAGATAGTGCCTGCATCACCTGATGGTTTTGCTTGAAGCTACTTTTCAAAAGACAAGGTGTACCTGTGTTCAAGTGTGTACACAGAACGCATTCCAGTAGCAGCTATGAGTAGGTGTTGAATTATCCACATTTTGAATCTCTACATTGCTCCCCATCCACCACTCCCCCAAACACTGAACATGTTAAGAGCTGAGAGAGATTTTTTACCAGAGGGAACAGGGCAGGATATTCACCATGTAGAAACTTTAAGAAACAGAAGTACCAGTCTGTAGGAGTGAATGTTCATAAAAATGTATTCCTGGGCTTCCCTGGTGGCGCAGTGGTTGAGAGTCCGCCTGCCGATGCAGGGGACGCGGGTTCGTGCCCCGGTCCGGGAAGACCCCACATGCCGCGGAGCGGCTGGGCCCGTGAGCCATGGCCGCTGGGCCTGCGCTCCGCAACGGGAGAGGCCACAACAGTGAGAGACCCGCGTACTGAAAAAAAAAAAAAAAAAAAAAAAAAAAAAAAAAAAAAAAAAAAAAAAAAAAAAAAAAAAAAAAAAAAAAAAAAAAAAAAAAAAAAAAAAAAAAAAAAAAAAAAAAAAAAAAAAAAAAAAAAAAAAAAAAAAAAAAGAAAAGAAAAAAAAAATATTCCTTTTACCATTGCTTTCCTTTTCCAATATACTTTGTGAGATCTGCTTAAAATTTTTGTTTTTGCAGACTTAAGAAAACCAGAGCGCAAAAAATTGTGCACAAATGAGTTTATATAAAGGAACACATTCTCTTTGGGGTATTTATGGAAACATCTTTTCCAATCTCTAAAAATCTTTAGTACTAGCCTTGGAATGTTTTATTAATAAATTCTTTTGGTTTTTAATTAGTGATTTATGACATGTTTCCATTGTGTAGCCTTTGAACAATTACTTCACTTCCCTGACTTTCAGGTTCCTCATCTGAAAATGAGCACAGCAATGCATATTCTTTTTTTTTTTTTTTTGCGGTACGCGGGCCTCTCACTGTTGTGGCCTCTCCCATTGCGGAGCACAGGCTCCGGACGCGCAGGCCCAGCGGCCATGGCTCACGGGCCCAGCCGCTCCACGGCATGTGGGATCTTCCCGGACCGGGGCACGAACCCGCGTCCCCTGCATCGGCAGGCGGACTCTCAACCACTGCGCCGCGCCACCAGGGAAGCCCGAGCAATGCATATTCTTGATAGGATTTGGGGGAAGAGTCACACAATCATTTTGTAAATTATAAAGCTCTCTAAACATTGCTAATTATTATTTTTATTCTACATGGTGATTTCATATGGACTAGATAAATTCCTGATTCAGTCAGATTCCCTCAAATTTAAATTTGACTGTTTTTATTAAAATTGTTCCAATATCCAAAAATTTAGAAATAAATGCTAACAACCTTACCTCAACTGAAAAGCTTAAAAAAAAAAAAACCCTTCAAGTTCTTAATTCCTAATATTGTGAATTGTTAATTTCTATGAAATAATCTCAACTACCGCATGCCATTAACTAGCTTCCTCTGCCTTTTTAGAAACTTAAACTCTATCAATGATTTATTTTCCTTTTTTTTTTTCTTCCTTAGCAACAATGTTGCCTCTGTTCTGATGATAAGGTTTCCTAGAGAAATGTTTTTAAAAGACCCATTGCCAGTTGACACTTGTGAAATAAGAGTTTGAGATACAAGATCTCCAAAGCTTTTGAAGCTGTAAAATATTTCTAAATGATCCATCAGAAACATGGAAAAATTTTACTGTCATACCCCATGAATTCCATTTACGTGTGTCTTTTGTTATGTATTTGATTTTTCATTTTAATTTTTTAAACTTAAAAACGTGGATGAAATGACATTGATTTCTTATTAGAAATTATCTTTTTCATCCCTTTATTTTATTATTTAATTTCTTATAAACATATTTATCTTTTTGTTAAATGAAATCCTCACCACTCTGACAGAATTCTCTCTAACTTAGGTTGTCTTAATTGGAAGTACATTTGAAATCCTAAACCTTCATTTACCATTTAAGATGCAGGTATTGTGTGAGGTGCTGGGCTAGTAAAGATAAATCTGAACTTTCTGTCTTTAAAGAGCTCACATTCTAAAAGAGAGGGTAATTACTCAGTTCCAGGGGATCTGAAACGCTCAAATAACTTGAATACAAGAGTGAAACCACTAAATACAGTTCAAAACTGACCTGCTCCCTTGCTTCATTTGGAAGCCACTCTTTTTGGAAATGGCTCATTGAACCCTTTGGTCTGTGAACTAGTCCTGGGTCCTGATTTTATATCATAGTTGCTGGTGAGGTAGGATCTTCTGGTTTGTAAAATAATTCAGGTACGTTGAAGATTAGAATATCCAATTACTCCCTGTTTTTTAAGTTCTTGATTTATGGACTTAGTGCTATCCCATATTGGCCCTAATGGGCTCCTACTGGGGGTGGGGGATGGCACTGGGCCTGGGGCTGGGAAGGCTTCCATTCTGGCTGCCCTCTCAGGACTGTGTAGAGTGGCCTGAGTTGAAGGTGGTTGGTTCTCACAGCTCACCGGGCAGCTTGCTGTAGCTGCAGGGACCATGGGTTTGAGTGGCCAGTTTTTCCTCTGGTTGCCTGCGGTGGAATGTGTTTTCCCATAAAAACAGCATTTTAAGTCTGTGGTCAGGTTCCCAGACCAGCCTACAATAGTCTATTTAGCTGATAATGTAGCTGAGAGGCTGCTATTTGGCTAGACTGGGGACCAAACCACCACCTATTAACATTGTTTCTATTGGAAAAGCCATTCCAAGTTCTAAATACCAATATAGAAGTGACATTTTGGAGCCCTACCTGTTTGTCAGTTGGGAGCTGCCAGTACTTGGAACTGGAGTGTTCAATCACCCTGCACTCCCGACTCCTGAAGGATGCCATTCTTTCGCCTAAGCCTGACCCCATTGGCCAGTTTTCCCGTCTTTTCCTGGGGCTGCCAGTACATTCAGAAGATATTATCTCCCTGGACAGAGCTCTTGGTCTGAGAACTTCTGGGAAGTGGTGAGAGTCATGGTTTCAATCCCCTGTTTCTTCTGTGGGTGGTAAAGAGGTGGAAAGGGACCAGTTGGAGCTTGGGAGCAGTGAATTCCATAGACACCATCCTGGGCCTGCCTGTTCTGGATCCCCTGCTTACTTTACTTGTTTGTATTTCAGTCATCTCTAGAATTTTGCCCACCTTTTACAAAAGTACAGTATAGCTTTGACTTGAGTAAATGGAGCAAATATCCCAATATCATGCTAGTCTTGAACTCATAGGTAAATCCAAGGGATTGCAGAGTTCTGGGAAGCAGTTCTTTAGAGTTAAATCCTCGTAGAGGCTGGAGACATGCAATTTTGAGACACACTTTTTTTTTTTTTTTTTTTTTGGTCTGTTTTGAGGAAATCCCTCCTCTTCCTTATAGAATCAAATAGTAAAGTTTCAACTTCATAAACAAATACACCTCTCCCCATGTTTAGATGGGAGCCCGTTTTGTACACCCAACTAGGGGTGTGATGCCAGAGGGCCAAAGATCCCTTGCTTTAGAGAGAAGTAGGTCTAGTGCAAGTTTACTACGACAGCGAGTTAGTCAAACCATTGCCTTTAGAAGCTTATGAGGCTGCACAGGTGATTTAGTAGTCTGTGCAGACTTTTGTGTTCTCAGTATTGTGCAATCCACAGTACCAGAGGCGGAAAGTGCCCCATATATCAGTGGAATTAGGACTTGCTGCACACATCCATGTGCTTCTGGTCTTCATGGTTCAATCTCTAGTTTCCTGTTCCAGTGCACCCTGTGGCTTTAAATTCTTCCTTTTTTATTTCAAAGAAAAGTACACACACGCACATGTTCCAGTCACCTATAAAAGATTCCAACAAGATTTAAGTTGGCCGCCACTCCAAAATGACCTCCCGAATTTGGGGAACTGCCTTGGCAGCTCTCTGTTTCCTTAGCTAAGAAAGGCTGAGGGTGTGTACGTGTGTGTGTGTGTGTGTGTGTGTGTGTGTATGTGTGTGTCCCCGATATGGTGACCTAAATTCTTTGGCTCTTAAGTTCTTGAGCTGTTGCTTCTGATCAACACAAAATTCCCACAAAAACACAACTTAGGGTATACAGCAAATGAAACTGTGGAGGCCACACCCTCTCTGTGCTGCTGGGGCTGAGTTACCCTGATCACCGTGGGAAAAACCTCACCTCCGTTCAATCAGCACATCTGGAGGAACCTCTCAAGGCTGCCTGGTGAGCTTTGTGATGGTTGCCTTTTGGAATTGGCCACACATCACATTCTGGCTCCATCGATGACTTTGATCAGTCGCAACAAGCTGCCCTCAGAAAATACACTTAAAACTTTTGTTGAGTTGAGTTGCCTTCGGGATTTTTGACTTTCTTTTGCTAAATAAATAAGTAGAATCAGATATTTATATATGAGTGTTTTCTCTACATTGGTTTTGTATTTTCTCGAAGGAAATATATTGATCCCTGAGTTATAAACATTGATAACTTCACTGTTTAGAATAAATTAATGATCAGAATATCAGTAAAATAATCAAGGCATGAAACCATTATGCATTACTGTTTAACTGTCTATAACCTTTCAAATAAGCATGAAATATTCTTCCCTTAAATAGGTTCGTTTATAACAAATAGTTCTCACTATTAGTTCTCCATGTTGGTGGCATTTACAGATGGCCTATTTATGACACCAAAGTTCATCTTTGTTAATTGTGCTTTGTACTTACTAAGGCATTTAGTCAGTGTTATCTTGTGTGCTTGTAAATGGACTCCAAGATATTCTAGGCATAACAAGCATGGTTTCTCTGCTTGAAAAACTGTTAGACTGGGATCAGAGGGGCTGGGGGCAGGTTTCACAGATGAGACTCTAGACATAAAATTATTTAAAGTATATAATTGTAATATAGCATGTGTAGGTTTATGAGAAGTGTGTCTGGAATTGTGTTGGTAGGTTGAAACATGGTGGGATTAATCAGGGAGGAGGGATTAACACTCTGCGGGGGGAGGGGGGATGGAATTATACATTAAAAGGGAAAGATAGAAGAGCTAGTATAAAGATGGCAGAAGAGTTTGGATTTAGTGTGTGTGTGTTGGAGGAGGGGGCTTGTGCCTGACAGACCACTGAGTCGGTGAAGAGGAGAAGCAGGGCAGGAGGGTGGAAGTCGGTGGTGATGAGAGTGGGCAGGTAAGACAGGCCTACCTGGTGGGGATCTGAAGCTAATAGTGAGATGTTTAACATTTTACAGAGAGTAAAGATCCATCTCTGGATCAGAGAAGAACAGAATTAAGCGTGGTGAACGTGAAAACATGCTTAGCTCCATTGTCCTAACGGAGTAGAGAGGAACTAGGAAGCCAGGAAAAGCAGAAGGTAGTATTAGTCCAACAGTGAAACACCAGGATTTGGACAAGGGAGTTACTTATGGAGTTAGAGAATTTAAGAGTAGTTTCAGCAGTGGCATGAAATAAAACTAGTGACCCCTCTTAGCAACTGGCAAACATCAAGTTATAATTCAGAGAGTCCCCTTCCATGCTTACCCTGGATGATAAGGCTAAACACCCTTGTTCTGGGCTCCGTTAGCTCCCCAGGCAGACCTTGATGTCAGTGTTTTACCTGTCATATTGACAGGCTTTGCATACGGGTCCGTCTTCTTTCAAGAGCAAAGACTACGTCTTAGTCAATTTGGGGGGAATGTAACAGTTTGTTTATAATTGCATGGTAAAAATATTATTGTTATTTTACTTTTTAATAAACTTTTAATTTTAGAACAGTTTTAGATTTACAGAAAAATCACGAGGATAATACAGAGAGTTCCCATATATCCTGGACACAAATTCCTCTGCTGTTAGCCTCTTATACTAGTTTGATACATTTATTACAGTTAATGAACCAATATTGATATATTTTTGTTAACTAAAGTCCTCTAGTTCTTTATTCAGCTTAACTGATTTGTTTTAACTGAATGTCCTTTTTTATGTTCAGGATCCCATCCAGGATACCACATTACATTTAGTTATCATACCTTCTTAGGCTATGACAGTTTCTCAGACTTACCCTATTTGTGATGACCTTGACAGTTTTGAGGACTGTTGGTCAGGAATTTTGTAGATTACCCCTTAATTGGGATTCTTTTGGAAGGAAGTCACTATGCACAGCTCACACTTAAGGCAGTAGGGAGTTATGCATCACCTTCTGGAAGGCAGAGTATCTACATAAATCATTTGGAATTTGCCAGCACAAGAGATTTCTCTCTTTTCTACCATTTGTTTATTTATTCAATTATTTATTTATCAGTCTGGACTCATGGACATTTATTTTATACTTTGGATTGCAACCCAATACTACTTTTGTTATTTTGTTACTTAAATGGTTCTAGCTTTGGCCACTGGGAGCTCTTGATTTGGCTCCTGTATCCCTGACATGTCCCCATCATTGTGGGTATTTGTTTCTTTGTTTGGCACTTTCTTACGTTCTTTACTTTCTGTCGCCACAAGATGCTCCACACTCACCTTGTACATTTCTTGCCCAGTCCTGGAGTCAGCCATGTTTCCCAGGAGCCCTGGTTCCTTTTATTGGAGAATGGTATTAGAAACCAAGTGTTAGGTCTGGGTGTTAGGTATACTTGTCTTAGTCACTTTTATTTATCTAACACACTGCCTAACACATAATAGATTCTCACTAAATATTGTTGAGCGGCTTTGTGTTGGTGGACAAGATGATTATTCATGTGCCCTGTTGTATGCTCAGCAGTGAACTTACTGACTACACAGGAAGATAAGTTATGTGATCTTGGATACCTTGAGTTTGAGGTAGTCACAGAACATTTGATTCTAGATGTCCTGATGGTAGGAACTGAAGAGAGAAAGAAAAGGGGAGGAAGAAAGGGAAGGAAGGAGGGAAGAAAAGAGGAGGGAGGGAGGGAAGGAAGTCTTGAGAAACAGACAGACATTGACTTTGGGGGAAAGGATAATGGAGTCACCAATCTATCAGAGATGGGAGAGAGCAAGAAGTGGATAAAGCTCCTGCAAACCACAATACGAATGGTTCTTCTTCTTGTTCCTTTTGAGATCATTTTAATTAAGAAAAACTGCATGAGGTAGGTTAGAGAGGTTGGCTGGCTGGCTTGAGTCTTCAAAGGAGAAAAGCAGGATTGTCTGTGTCCCAGCCAGTGTTGAGTCAGACAATCCAGAAATGAGTCCCTGGGTCTGGAGAGCCCGGCTGAAGCTTGAGGAGGCCCTGGAAGCTGTCTTCACTACCGGGGTTTGAAGTTTCATTACTCGACTTGTTGTGACTGGCAGATGGGCTGGAACAGTCACATGTGATATTCAGATCACTGCTGGGAGATGTGACCTCTGCCTTCAGCTGTGAAGAGGGCCAGAATACAGGAAATAAAATAAGGGGGTAGTGTTTGCAAAGTTTATTGAAGCAGTGGATCCCTTTATCAGATAGCAATCATGGTTTTTCTTTTTACCTTGATAAAATTTGTCAAAGAACTAATAAAATAACGATGTGTGGCTCACAATATATGTAGCTCATTTGTGTTCTATAGTTTTTTCATTATGTATCTCATTTTTGACAGTGAAAGTTATGATTATTTTTAAACTCTGGAACAGTGGGGTATTAGGATGTTTACCTTGAGACATGTTACATGGGCATTTGGGCACCCATCATTCTGTGGGAGGCATATGCTTTTTGATACCCCTCCACGCTTATACTAGAGAGGGCTAAATCATAACTTTTCTGCCTAAAGGTCAAAAAAGCAGGCAACTCACAGAGCAGGGTCCATCTCATTAACCCTTACCTAATGCTTGTTATTCTCCTTGCCCAAGGTTTTAGCACTTCACAAGCTGAGAAACTCATGCATATGAAATAAGAGCCCCTTGAATTTGTCTTTATTACCCTGGTCGTGTTTGAAAAGGAGTTTGCACTTGGGATAGGAAGCAGAAAGGCTCTCTTGCTGAAAGACAGGCCAGACTCGCAGAAGTGGGTTGGCTAAGGAATGTGGACACACTGCAGACATCTTGCACTGAGGCTGATTCTTGCAATGATGTGGTCATACATGGTAGAGCCCAGCTGTTTGCTCCATTGAGAGGGGCTTTAGCTAGCCCACACAATCTCTGAGTGCTGTGTCTGAACTGGATCCAAATATCCAGCCTGCTGAGGCTCACCCAGCCCCCAGAGTGATTGGAGTTGGCTTATTGCAGAGCACAACATTCAAAGCAACTGGTAAGAAAAGTTACAGACAAAGGCTTAGTAATTGAAAAAAATGTAACGTATAGCAGTAAAGTGGAACCTAAACATATTTCCCCCCTCCCCCCATAAACTATTAAGATACAGGCAAAAACTGTTTATGCTTAATCTTTGGTCAGTTGATGGACATTTTGTGATTTTTCTTATCCATGCCACCAGGAATGCTACTGGGTGAATATCATCATCTCCCCTAAATACATCTTTGCCTTAACATAGGGATTAAGACAGTGTACTCTAGAATAAGACTTCCTGAGTTCAAACTCCATTCTCTACTTCCAAGCTATGGGACCTTGGCTAGTTTGTTAAACCTTACTGTTAAAACGGTAATAGTAAGGTTTAGCTCAAAGAGTTTCTATGAAGATGAAATAATGTATCTTTAGCACTTACTATATCTTTTCCCTTTGAATTTTACCTTTAATTTGCAGAATGCCACTGCCACTTGCATGGAGCTTTATCTCTGACTTTTTTTTGGTGGTGGGTTGGTAGGTATGGCGGATGAAGTGAAAAGGAAGAAGAAGAGGTATGATTGCTACACTTTGATTTATACAAAAAAGTAACTCCATTAATGATTTGTCTTCTTTGTTAATGATTTTCATGCTGAAACCTTAGAGTAAAATCTTTTAGAATGGAAATCATCCAACTCGTCTACTTTAGACTTTACATGTCTTAGAACTTTCCAACTTAAATAAGACATTCATTTATTTCTAGAATTAAAGGTGTTTTTTTCTGTGTGTAAGTAGAACAAATGCCACCCAGCTTGTTTGAACATGTTCTGTTAGGTTGCAGTTCTCAAAACCAAAGTCAGCAGAGGAGAAATCTTACATCTTTCTAACACTTTGCATTAAGCCACAAGACCTAGTAGTATTTAGTGTTGTTGAAGAATGAATGGTAACGAGATTAAAGCAATTGTCATTTGACGATGTTGGTTGAAATTAAATAATATATTAGGCTTTCCCTGGTGGCGCAGTGGTCAAGAATCCACCTGCCAATGCAGGGGACACGGGTTCGAGCCCTGGTCCAGGAAGATCCCACATGCCTCAGAGCAACTAACCCCTTGTGCCACAACTACTGAGCCTGCACTCTAGAGCCCGCGAGCCACAACTACGGAAGCCCATGTGCCAGAAGCCCGTGCTCCGCAACAGGAGAAGCCACCTCAATGAGAACTCCGTGCACCGCAGTGAAGAGTAGCCCCTGCTCACCGCAACTGGAGAAAACCCTCACACAGCAACGAAGACCCAATGCAGCCAAAAATAAAATTAATTAATTAAAAAATATATATATATTACTTATTAAAAAGGGAAAAGTGGGGCTTCCCTGGTGGCGCAGTGTTTGAGAGTCCGCCTGCCGATGCAGGGGACACGGGGGTCCGGGAGGATCCCGCGTGCCGCGCAGCGGCTGGGCCCGTGAGCACAGGCTCAGCAACCTGTGCTCCGCTAGCGGGAGAGGCCGCAACGGTGAGAGGCCCATGTACCGCAAAAAAAAAAAAAAAAAAAAAAAAAAAAAAAGGGAAAAGTTATTAAACTCAAAAGAGTCAGAGCATGCAAACAAAATAAATCATAATTCAACATTATATAGAATTTTAAGAAATGCAGTGAAATGAAAATGTGATAACTAATGAAAGGGAGCTGTGAATGCCTCATTCTAATGAAGCAGAAAGCACCTGTTTATGAGATAAGAAGTTCATACTTTTAAAGTAAAATTGTTGCTTTCAATAAAAGATGATGATTCATTCAATGAATGAATCCAGAATCTACTGTGTATCAGGAGACAGAGATGTAAAAATAAAATGCCTGCTCCCAAAGCACTAAAACTCTACAGGAAAGTTAACTAAAAATCACAGTGTACTATGAAAAGTGATGATAGAGGGTGTTTTAGAAACTCAGAAGAGGAGCTCCCAAAGGTGAAGGTAAGATTGGAAAATCTTCCTAGAAAAGAAGGTGCGAGGATTAGGAAACAAGACGGCGGAGTAGAAGGACGTGCTCTCACTCTCTCTTGTGAGAACACCAGAATCACAAGTAGCTGCTGGACAGTCATCGACAGGAAGACACTGGAACTCACCTAGAAAGACACCCCACATCCAAAGACAAAGGAGAAGCCGCAATGAGACAGTAGGAGGGCTGCAATCACGGTAAAAGCAAATCCCATAACTGCTGGGTGGGTGACTCATGGACTGGAGAACACTTATACCACAGAAGTCCACCCACTGGAGTGAAGGTTCTGAGCCCCACATCAGGTTCCCAACCTGGAGGTCTGGCAATGGGAGGAGGAATTCCTAGAGAATCAGACTTTGAAGGCTAGTGGGATTTGATTGCAGGACTTCGACAGGACTGGGGGAAACAGAGACTCCAATCTTGGAGGGCACACACAAGGCAGTGTGAGCTTCGGGACCCGGGGGAAGGAGCAGTGACCCCAGGGTAGACTGAACCAGACCTACCTACTAGTATTGGAGGATCTCCTGCAGAGGCGGGAGGTGGCTGTGGCTCACCCTGGGGACAAGGACACTGGCAGCAGAAGTTCAGGGAAGTACTCCTTGGCGTGAGCCCTCCCCGAGTCCACCATTAGCCCCACCAAAGAGCCCAGGTAGGCTCCAGTGTTGGGTTGCCTCAGGCCAAACAACCAACAGGGAGGGAACCCAGCGCCATGCATCAGCAGACAAGCAGATTAAAGTTTTACTGAGCTCTGCCCACCAGAGCAACAGTCAGCTGTACCCACCACCAGTCCCTCCCATCAGGAAACTTGTACAAGCCTCTTGGATGGCCTCATCCACCAGAGGGCAGACAACAGAAGCAAGAAAAACTACAGTCCTGCAGCCTATGGAACAAAAACCACATTCACAGAAAGATAGACAAAAGGCAGAGGGCTATGTACCAGATGAAGGAACAAGATAAAACCCCAGAAAAATAACTAAATGAAGTGGAGATAGGCAACCTTCCAGAAAAAGAATTCAGAATAATGAAAGTGAAGATGATCCAGGACCTTGGAAAAAGAATGGAGGCAAAGATCGAGAAAATGCAAGAAGTGTTTAACAGAGACCTAGAAGAATTAAAGAACAAACAAACAGAGATGAACAATACAATAGCTGAAGTGAAAACTACACTAGAAGGAATCAATAGCAGAATAACTGAGGCAGAAAAATGGATAAGTGACCTGGAAGACAGAATGGTGGAATTCACTGCTGTGGAACAGACTAAAGAAAAAGGAATGAAAAGAAATGAAGACAGCCTAAGAGACCTCTGGGACAACATTAAACACAGCAACATGTGCACTATAGGGGTCCCAGAAGGAGAAGAGAGAGAGAAAGGACCCAAGAAAATATTTGAAGAGATTATAGTCAAAAACTTCCCTAACATGGGAAAGGAAATAGCCACCAAAGTCCAGGAAGTGCAGAGTCCCATACAGGATAAACCCAAGGAGAAACACACCGAAACACATAGTAATCAAACTGGCAAAAATTAAAGACAAAGAAAAATTATTGAAAGCAGTAAGGGAAAAACGACAAATAACATACAAGGGAACTCCCATAAGGTTAACAGCTGATTTCTCAGCAGAAACTCTAGAAGCCAGAAGGGAGTGGCATGATATACTTAAAATGATGAAAGGGAAGAACCTACAACCAAGATTACTCTACCTGGCAAGGATCTCATTCATATTCGATGGAGAAATCAAAAGCTTTACAGACAAGCAAAAGCTAAGAGAATTCAGCACCACCAAACCAGCTCTACAACAAATGCTAAAGGAACTTCTCTAAGTGGGAAACGCAAGAGAAGAAAAGGACCTACAAAAACAAACCCAAAACAATTAAGAAAATGGTCATTGGAACATACATATCGATAATTACCTTAAACATGAATGGATTAAATGCTCCAACCAAAAGACCCAGGCTTGCTGAGTGGATACAAACACAAGACCCATCTATATGCTGTCTACAAGAGACCCACATCAGACCTAGGGACATACATAGACTGAAAGTGAGGGGATGGAAAAAGATATTCCATGAAAATGGTAATCAAAACAAAGCTGGAGTAGCAATACTGATATCAGATAAAATAGACTTTAAAATAAAGAATGTTACAAGAGACATGGAAGAACACTACACAATGATCAAGGGATCAATCCAAGAAGAAGATATAACAATTATAAATATATATGTACCCAACATAGGAGCACCTCAATACATAAGACAACTGCTAACAGCTATAAAAGAGGAAATCGACAATAACACAATAATAGTGGGGGGCTTTAACACCTCACTTACACCAATGGACAGATCATCCAAAATGAAAATAAATAAGGAAACAGAAGCTTTAAATGTCACAATAGACCAGATAGATTTAATTGTTATTTATAGGACATTCCATCAAAAAACAGCAGATTACACTTCTCAAGTGTGCATGGAACATTCTCCAGGGTAGATCATATCTTGGGTCACAAGTCAAGCCACAGTACATTTAAGAAAATTGAAATCATATCAAGCATGTTTTCTGACCACAATGCTATGAAATTAGAAATGAATTACAGGGGGAAAAAAACGTAAAAAACACAAACAATACGTTTGAGGCTAAACAATACATTACTAAATAACCAAGAGATCACTGAAGAAATCAAAGAGGAAATCAAAAGATATCTAGAGACAAATGACAATGAAAACATGACGACCCAAAACCTATGGGATGCAGCAAAAGCAGTTCAAAGAGGGAAGTTTATAGCGATACAGGTCTACCACAAGCAACAAATCTCAAGTACAATCTAAGCTTACACCTAAAGGAATTAGAGAAAGAAGAACAAACAAAACCCAAAGTTAGCAGAAGGAAAGAAATCATAAAGATCAGATCTGAAATAAATGAAATAGAAACAAAGAAAACAATAGCAAAGATCAATAAAACAAAAACCTGGTTCATTGAGAAGATAAACAAAATTGATAAACCATTAGGCAGACTTATCAACAAAAAGAGGGAGAGGACTCAAAATACAATTAGAAATGAAAAAGGAGAAGTTACAACAGACACTGCAGAAATATCAAGCATCCTAAGAGACTACTACAAGCAACTCTATGCCAATAAAATGGACAACCTGGAAGAAATGGACAGATTCTTCGAAAGGTATAAGCTTCCAAGACTGAACCAGGAAGAAATATAAAATATGAACAGACCAATCACGAGTAATGAAATTGTAACTGTGATTAAAAATCTTCCAACAAACAAAAGTCCAGAACCAAATGGCTTCACAGGTGAATTCTATCAAACATTTGGAGAAGAGCTAACACCCATCCTTCTCAAACTCGTCCAAAAAATTGCAGAGAAAGGAACACCCCCAAACTCATTCTATGAGGCCACCATCAACCTGATACCAAAACCAGACAAAGATACTACAAAAAAAGAAACAGACAAATATCACTGATGAACATAGATGCAAAAATCCTCAACAAAATACTAGCAAACAGAATCCAACAACACATTAAAAGTATCATACACCATGATCAAGTGGGATTTATCTCAGGGATGCAAGGATTCTTCAATATACATTAATCAGTCAATGTGATAAACCATATTAACAAATTGAAGAATAAAAACCATATGATCATCCCAACAGATGCAGAAAAAGCTTTTGACAAAATTCTACACTCATTTATGATAAAAACTCTCCAGAAAGCATAGAGGGAACCTACCTCAACATAATAAAGGCCATATGTGACAAACCCACAGCAAACATCATTCTCAATGGTGAAAAACTGAAAGCATTTCCTCTAAGATCAGGAACAAGACAAGGATATCCACTCTCACCACTATTATTCAACATAGTTTTGGAAGTCCTAGCCATGGCAATCAGAGAAGAAAAAGAAATAAAGGGAATACAAATTGGATAAGAAGAAGTAAAACTGTCACTGTTTGCAGATGACATGATACTATACCTAGAGAATCCTAAAGATGACACCAAAAAACAACTAGAGCTAATCTATGAATTTGGTAAAGTTGCAGGATACAAAATTAATGCACAGAAATCTCTTGCATTCCTATACACTAATGATGAAAAATCTGAAAGGGAAATTAAGGAAACACTACTACTTACCATTGCAACAAAAAGAATAAAATACCTAGGAATAAACCTACCTAGGGAGACAAAAGACCTCTATGCAGAAAACTATAAGACTCTGATGAAAGAAATTAAAGATGATACCAACGGATGGAGAGATATACCATATTCTTCGATTGGAGGAATCAAGATTGTGAAAATGACTGTACTACCCAAAGCAACATACAGATTCAACGCAATCCCTATCAAATTACCAATGGCATTTTTTATGGAACTAAAACAAAAAATCTTAAAATTTGTATGGAGACACAAAAGACCGTGAATAGCCAAAGTAGTCTTGAGGGAAAAAAAGGGAGCTGGAGAAATCAGACTCCCTGACTTCAGACTATACTACAAAACTACAGTAATCAAGACAATATGGTACTGGCACAAAAACAGAAACATAGATCAATGGAACAAGATAAAAAGCCCAGAGATAAACCCATGGACCTATAGTCAACTAATCTATGACAAAGGAGGCAAGGATATACAATGGAGAAAAGACAGTCTCTTCAATAAGTGGTGCTGGGAACACTGGACAGCTACATGTAAAAGAATGAAATTAGAACACTCCCTAACATCATACACAAAAATAAACTCAAGATGGATTCTAGACCTAAATATAAGACTGGACACTATAAAACTCTTAGAGGAAAATGTAGGAAGAACGCTCTTTGACATAAATCACAACAAGATCCTTTTTGATCCACCTCCTAGAGTAATGGAAATAGAAACAAAAATAAACAAATGGGACCTAATGAAACTTCATAGCTCTTGCACAGCAAAGGAAACCATAAACAAGATGAAAAGACAACACTCAGAATGGGAGAAAATATTTGCAAATGAATCAATGGACAAAGGATTAATCTCCAAAATATATAAACAGCTCACGGAGCTCAGTATTAATAAAACAAACAAGCCTGTCCAAAATTGGGCAAAAGACCTAAATAGACATTTCTCCAAAGAAGAGATACAGATGGCCAAGAATCACATGCAAAGCTGCTCAACATCACTAATCATTAGAGAAATGCAAATCAAAACTACAATGAGGTATCGCCTCACACCAGTCAGAATGGGCATCATCAGAAAATCTATAAAACAACAAATGTTGGAGAGGGTGTGGAGAAAAGGGAACCCTCTTGCACTGCTGGTGGGAATGTAAATTGATACAGCCACTATGGAGAACAGTATGGAGGTTCCTTAAAAAACTAAAAATAGAATTACCATATGACCCAGCAATCCCACTACTGGGCATATACCCAGAGAAAACCATAATTCAAAAAGACACAGCCACCCGAATGTTCATTGCAGTACTATTTACAATAGCTAGGACATGGAAGCAACCTAAATGCCTATCGACAGACGAATGGCTAAAGAAGATGTGGTACATATATACAATGGAATATTACTCAGCTATAAAAAGGAACGAAATTTGGTCATTTGTAGAGACGTGGATGGATCTAGAGACTGTCATACAGAGTAAGTTAAGTCAGAAAGAGAAAAACGAATATCATATATTAACATATACATGTGGAACCTAGAAAAATGGTACAGATGAACTGGATTGCAGGGCAGAAATTGAGACACAGATGTAGGGAACAAACATATGGACACCAAGGGGGGAAAACCGCGGTGGGGTGGGGATGGTGGTGTGCTGCATTGGGCGATTGAGATTGACATGTATACCCTGATGTGTATAAAATTGATGACTAATAAGGATCTCCCATATAAAAAAATAGGTAAAATAAAATTAAAGAAAAAAAATAATGGATGATGATCAAAGTATAACAGCACATATTTAAGAAATTAACAGTTATAGATGGGCATTAATTGAGAAAACAAAAGAACTCTCTACTTCCCCAGATCCTCATCTCTTAAGGCAACCAGTTTTAACCATTTCTGTTTTTAGTTCTTCTCACATTTATCCCCATGACACCATGTTCTGTGTTTGTGCTTCTATGTCTAGATTTAAATAGTACCTATTGGCTTCTTGCCATGAAAGATGGAGACATAGCTCACTTAGATCTATACCTTTTATTCTCTCTTCTACCTCCCATTTTTAAAATAATTATAGAATGACTTTTAGCCATTCTATAATCATTTGGTACTTATAAACATTTTATATCTAAACCTCTATTTCTTAGATCAATTGCTTTATTTCTCTCCACACCTTTCTTTCCAACTCGTTTCTTGATTTATGATACATAAAGGTTTAAAATATTTACATTTTGTTTTGTAACCATTGTAAACTGTAACATCTTTCATGTTTTGTCTGTAGGTTGATTCTAAAGGTTGAGGAAACAATAAAGAATGTCTATATTATTGTGATTTTTCATGTACCTTGGAAAATCTTTTGAATATCTTGCTTTGCAGGACTGTTAGGACTGATCCTGGAGTCTTTTTTTCTTAGCTTTTTTACCCTGTTATATGTGTTGTTACTCCATAAATACACTCCTTGTCAGACAATATATCCTGATTTTTGTCTGAAAAACATAGTTACTCCAACAGCAGACACCCTACAAAGGCTTAGGGATCCTCTGAAGTTATTCCAGGGTTTGATTTGGGGTTGGACTGAATCCAGTGGAGTTGTTGTAATGGGCTGTTGGTGGGGAAGGTTTGAGGTGGTTGACTTTGGCCTGGATTGTCGTTTTAGATTGAGGGAACTTTCATGAAGCTTGGGTATCCTCCTGCCCCAGCCTTCTACCCTATCTTTTCCTCTCACTCCCCTTTCTAAGATTCTGAGTTGCCCTAGGAAGTTCTGGGCACTCTGAACTGAAGCTTGGGGCACTACTTTGTCACAGGAGGGAAAAAAATTTGAGAGCCTTTGGCTTAGAATTCCTAATAAAGTCTTTCTCTCTTCCTTAATCTCTTATGGTTCCTCTGGCTGAGTAGCTAATTTAGGTCAGAAGATGATTCCACCACGATGCTGCTGTGTGTTTTCATTGTCCTTTTCGTATGTAAGCTTTTCATGTTCATTATTTCATCTGATACACACACACACACACACACACACACACACACACACACACACACACGTGGACAAGGCAGACATTTCATTATCCCAGTTGTAGAGAAATAAAATAAGGCTCAGAGAGGTCCTAACGTCATGCACATATTAAGCCTCTATCCAATCATTTTCTGTCTAGCCTTGGAGAAGCCTTGGGCTGTTGGGTATGGATTTGGGGCCCTCTCCCTGGCTCCTCCATCCTTCCTATTTCTTTTTCTGACCTCAGCATCAGTTGGTCTGAAGTGTACATTTTTCCCTGCAGAGTATTCCATGTTCTCTGGGGCTGTAAAGAGAGTACAGGACAGGGCAAAGACTTTACCTCACTTCCCAATCCTGCATTTGGTTAAAGTAGTGAGTTCAGAGGAAATGCAAGAAGGTTCTGTGCATATACAGGTATGCATTTTAGCTCTGCAGTTGTTCTTAAAGGCTTATACTTATGGGACTACAGTATTTATACCAGCAAGCCTTGGAATAGCTCCTAGTTTGTGAAATTGATTGCAAAACCTTTGACCTGCCTTATCAGCCCCTGAACGTGAGGAACTGGCATCAAGGTTTAGGCCCTCAGGCGTGGCAAAATGAAATGAATGAATGGTTTCTTTTGGGTCTCTGTGTGTTATACCCTCTGCCTTAGTTTCCAGTGTAAACTTTGTTAGATCTTTACCCAGTTGCTCCCTTGTTGATCCTATTGTTAAATAGGATCATTTGTATCCTGAATGTATCCTGAATGGAGGCTTTGCTCCAAGACATGTGATGAACTGTAAACAAGGAAGCCAGAGTGACATTGGCTTTATTTTCCTGTAACTGCTGGTATCAACTATGTTTCCAAATTTTGGCTAAAGAAATATTTACATGTTTTGGCTTTTTTTTTTTTTTTCTGACGAATGTCAGAGTGTGCATTCCTGTAATTCTGGTGAAAGGAAGAATGTGGTCACATTTTACAGGGTGGCTGGGCCATAGGAAAAAATATACACAACTTCAATGAGTAGAAATATAAAACCTTACATTCAGTAGATTTTATGATGACTTTTCTTAACTAGATTGGTAAATTTATTGTTTAAACTAGTCTCATATGGCTCCATAACTTTTTATATCTGTGCATTGTGATAGAAAGCACTGCATTTTGTTCCTGTGGTTTTTATTTTCCTGATGTGCTGTATGCATAGGTGATATTAAGCATATCTGTATTGGTATCATTGTGTTAAAATGTCCCAAACTACTAAGCCAGCATTGAGTCCCATGAGTTTACTTTTCTTGTCTGCAAAGATTCATACTGTTCTAATAACTCAGGAATTTTTTCCTTTTATTTGGTCATATATATTTTTTTTTTTTTTAAAGTATGGAATTCTTGTGATTGAATTTTTTTTGTTTTTGTTTCAGACCTAATGTCTGTGGATCACGTTATAATGCTTACTGTTGCCCTGGATGGAAGACCTTACCTGGTGGCAATCAGTGTATTGTCCGTAAGTAAATAGTCTGTCATTTTTCATGTTCTTGTTTTGTTGTTTTGGTTGCATGGTGATTCTTAGTATTCGGTCTTTGGTAACTGCATACCATTAATATGTTTATAGCAGGGCCTTCCAGCTCTAAGATTTTCCTACTTTCTCTGAATCCAGCTTGGGAAGTATATTAACTGGGTCAAACCACTGTTATACTTTAATTCAATGACTTCCTTTAGAATGTTTCTGAGATAGAGGGAATAGAGCCACAGGGATACTTTGATCAAGGTTTCATGTCATGGCATACCTTGTGCCTGGCTGCATAGAGTACGTAATCACTTTGATGGGGTTTTGAAAAACAGTTTATCATTGCTGCTTTCCTTACTGTAATTTCTAACTGTGTTGGCCACCCACAAGCCCACCCAAACCTTGTATGTTGAATTTCGGTGATTGAGGCTAAAAGCAGACCTAACTCTTAGACAAGGGGGAGAGGAAGCAGATAGAGCATCATATGAGGATGAGTGAAAAGAGTAGGGGAAGAACTCAGATGGTACCAGAGATTCCTCTACCGACTCTGCTTCTATGGCAAAGCCCCAGATTCTCATCATACCCCACAAATGTTGAGTGACAAATTACATGCAAGACAAGGTGCTATTTAGTGGTGATACTAAGTCAAGTTAGTTATGGCATCTGTCCTCCATGAACTTCTACAGTCATCATACCTGTGAAATAATTTTTGTTTTTAGAAAACTCCATTTGTATAATGGGAAATTTAGAGCTGAAAGGACACTAAGGAATTACTTCACCCCCTTCTTATTTGGCCAAGAGTGGTCTGTGGAGCAGAAGAGATTATTTCAACGAGCATTCTCTTGGTGACCTGAAAAAGTTAATCCCTTTCCCAATTCTTGGTTTTAACTAAAAGCAATTTATTCATTTGGCACGTTGTGGTTTACTTCAAGATCAAAACTGACTCACTAAGAGAGGGATATAATGGTATTTGGAGTTTTCTAAAAGAACTTTACAACAAAACCCTTTCCCTAGTGTTCTATAGAATCTCTGAGAAATGCTGACTTCAGGTATTAAATAAATGTTTGTAGGATCCTTTGACAGCTTATTTCTTAATAGTTTTCAACCTCCATCCTAGGCTCTTCTGATGTTTCAATGCACTGTCTATCAAGGGTATTATTTTTGGCCTTGTACATTTCATTTGCCCTTGCAAGTTTGTTCAGGAGTTTGAAGGAAAGGATCAAGCCTATGAGTGTAAAAAGTAGTGACCAAATCTTGGTCTCCTGTTAAATATAAATCATTTACCATTTGAACTTATTCTTTAGTCCAATAGCCGAGCATTTGGTACAAGTATGATATTAGTCTCTGGGTGGCATGAAAATGTTAATAATTCTCTAAAAGATGAATGGCTTCTTGATTGTACGATCAGTACTACTGAAGTGGATTCACACGTCTTCTCTCAGACTTTGGATGTAATTCACAACAGGACTAAATGTAGGATACAAGTTGCTCCATAGATCATATGTTCTCGACTGGCAGGGTCTTATCTAGGGAAGTAGTCTTAGCAGTGCACAGTATTTTTATAAAATTCAGTAAACTTTAAGCATTTATAATAAAATAGGCTCCCAAGAATACTGCTACAATTTTTATATTATTACATCTTAAAGTTAGTATAAAAACAATGTGTGTATGTGTGTGTGTGTGTGTGTGTGTACATACACACACACACACACACACAGGATTTTTGTTTATTTAATTTTCCCTTTATAGGATATCCTGGGCTTTCTGACAGATTGAGAGCTGTGGAATAAGCAAAGAGAGGATGGAGAACCACTGATACGGATAAGGGAGTTGCCGAATCTTATAGCCAGAGTTTATTTAGTCCAACAGATTTGTTTTATAAATGAATAAATCTGAAGCCTAAGGTCACATAGGTCATGATGGCAAAGTTAACAAGGAACCTGATAGGCCAGGTTTCCTCACTTGAGGATTGGGGCCCTGTAAATCACCGTGCTCTGAAGCCATGTGCTAACAGACCTCTGGTTTTGTTCACAGCCATTTGCCGGCATTCC
>NW_006782914.1:2839685-2853830 GCF_000442215.2 Lipotes vexillifer
ATTCCTGTGGGGATGGATTTTGTTCTAGGCCAAATATGTGCACTTGCCCATCTGGTCAGATAGCTCCTTCCTGTGGTTCCAGATCCAGTGAGTATAACATGTCATTATATATAATATTATTTTATGTGGTTATGCCCTATTTTCTCCTAAATTTGCTTTTGGCTTTTCTCTTGCCTGCAATACATTTTTTTTCACTAGAACATCTGCCTTCTCTGTTCTGCCCAAAATACTTGGAATGGCTTTCCTCAATCTGGGCTCTCATTTCCCTTCTTCACTTTTTTTAGGGAAATTACCTATGGGAAATAGTTACTATGAATAATATAAAGATTATGGCTTCCTTCTGTGTAGGTATCACCTTATTCATTTTTGTATCTCCAGTGTAAACACCATAAAAGATGCTCAATGAAATGATTGTTTAATGAACATTTTTTGGCTCAAGAAAACTAAGCATTCTTCCTTGTGGTACTGAAATATGAATCTGATTAAACACTTTTTACAACTTGAGACCCCTGCTTTTGCAAGAAGAAAATGGAAGGAGTCATCATGGCAGTTTACTGGGGATGATTTATCATGAAGCACAAACATTTTCCCTTTCAGAATTTTACCACTTTGTTCATTCTGTTCATTATTCAGAGACTTTGCTTGCTTGTTCTATTGGTTTTTGTTTTGAAATGCAGGGTGCTCAGCAGTGAATTAGGGGAAATGTGGGGCTTGGGAAGGAGGTGAGTCATTGGTTGTTAAAAAAGTTGAAGTTCATGTCTATATAAATAGCCCCTCAACACCTTGACCATCACCGAGGCAAAAACTTAGGTTCCTTTTCCATTTCCCATTTCTGATGGGAAAATACACTCCTCTTACAGTGTGTTCTGGTTTTGACAAGGTTTTAAGGAGACTATTGTGGAATAAGCGCGTTCTCTTTCATCGATTGCAAGTAGAGACTTCCGCAGAGTCAAGATTCATTACCTGTTAAGAGTCCTCACATTTAACCGTGGCTCTCATGAACCAATTAACAGGATGGGACAAGTAGTGCAGGGTAGCAGACCCTCTTGGTGCCCACTCACATACCTTGGCATCCATGGCTGACACAAATGACTCTGCCTGGGAGCTCTGTAACATTTTTCTGGCCACGGAGCATGTAGGACAAGCTGGAAGGCTGAGGGGATTAATTAGAAGCACCTTTTAACCAATGACAAATGGAGAGTGTTGGATAGGTACCCATGCTTCCTTGCCTCTCCTTTTGCATAACTGCGAAGTGTGTTATGTACTGTCTTCTGAAGTTCCCTGGTGGGATTGAGCCCTAGTTGCCCACAGTAGGAATAGGCTTGATAATGTACTTTATAGGCTTTCTTTCACTTTCCCAGTCTCTTACCAGTGTTTCCTGAAATTACTTCTAAAATAAACTACTCACATTTGAATTATTGTCTCAGAATTTGCTTCTGGTGGAAACCAAACAGAGATAGTCTAGCCCTAAATACAGACAGTTGTAAGTTGGGATAGGAACTCCCCCTTGGGCTGGGACTCATTTACTTATTGCAATGGGTGTAGCATGTTCTTACTTGATCTCAGCTTGGTTTTAAATGTGTGTCCTCCAAGCAAGGGTAGGTTAGTTCTACATATCAGGAGCACTTGAGCTGGAGGAATATCAAGGGGTAGAGAGATCAGCTGGCAGCACTTTGGGGAACATGTCGGATGTCTCCATCTCCATCAGGATGACCAACAGGCTGCCTCTGAGGAGTGAGAGCCTCGGGGTGGGGAAGGAGTCTACATATCAAGTTGGGAATAGAACCATCTCTCAGATTGGTTCTTGAACCAACCAACAACACTGCACTCCACTGGGGGAAGAAAATATTGCCAGATGGCAAAACTGAGTATCCAGCTGGAAAGGTCTTCAATGATAGTGTGAGCTGCTAATGATTTAATCAAGTAAAAGTCATGAAATGTGGAGAAAGGATGTTAACAAGATCAGCGGGAAAAGCTGTGGTCCTAGTAGACTTTAAGCTAGCAGTGAGGTGGGAGGAATATAGTGGTACGGTCTTGTGGGCCAGGTTAGGGTAGAGGCTGAAGTTCAAGACCTGTGGGTGGTGCTCTCTGAGATGGTTTGGGTTCATCTACAGTACTTGAACATTGGACAAAGCCCCCAAGTAGCTGGTGGATGAGAGTGGTGTGAGAGGGAAGATATGGTTTCATCAGGGTTTTTGAGGCATTTGGAGCCTTTAAAATTGTTGGCTTGGACTCTACCTGAACTAATAATGTCCAGACAGCTTGCACAACTAAAGATGGCAGAATGTTTTAAATGAAGGGTAGCTGGGGATGATCAGAATTCATTTCTGATCTTTTTAAGTGATGTTCTAGGGAACAGCTCTGCCGTCCTATAGAACTTCCTGCCCATGGTGTGGTAGACAATGGATAGATCACTTTGCTAACTGCCCTGCTAACAGAAGAGTAATCCAACTCAGTGAAATGTTTGCATTCACTACCTGTGGTTCTGCGAAGAGGGAGTCAATATCATTTTATCAGTATTTCCTATAAGAAACTTTATACTTGTTATGTGATGGAGTCAAGGAGGTCTGGGCAAGTTGTAGGACCTCTGAGGCCATGCCTTCTCATTTGAAAATATAAAGAATGAAAGGAGGTTATTTTTTCTTTCAGGCTATTTTCAACTTGTGTCCTGTGACTTTTAAAATAGGAAATGATCTCTTAGTGGCCTGAATGAGAGATCGCATTTCCAGAAAGTCCAAATTGCCAGCCAGCAATTCCTTTGGACACCCGGAAGTCGTGGCTTCCCTTAACCTATCGGGAGTCTTGCTGCCAGTCATTGAGGCACCAGGGCAAAAAGAGGATTGGCTAGACAGGGTCAGAGCGGGTTTTCTAGACTTTAACTCAGGGTCTATTAGGACTGCTCTCTACTCTCTCAGTCTCTGAGGCCAGAAATAGATCCTGAGCAACCCTAATTCTCATAAAGACTTGTCATGGGTGATCCATGAATTCACTCAAACTCTCCTTAAATATATAGAAATGTAAAATAGATTATCTTCTTAAATAATATACAGTATGTTGTTATAAAAGGTGCTCCCTAAATTTCACATTTTAGACTCTGGAGATCAATTTTATGCTCATCCTGTTTTATTCTTTATGTTTTTAAAAAGGATTCAAAATTAAACTTATTATTTTGAGGTAATTGTAGATTCACATTCAATCGTAAGAAGTGCTGTGTAGAGATCCTGGGTACCTTCTATCCAGTTGTCCCCACGTTAACATCTTGTGAGACTATCGTGCAATATCACAGCCAGGATATTGACACAGATACAGTCAAGATACAGAACATTTCCTTCACCACCAGTTCCTTCATGTTACTCTCATATTCATTTCCTCCTACGTTCCCCTTAATCCTGACCACCACTAACCTGTTGTCTATTTCTATAATTTTGTCATTTCAAGAATGTTATATAAATGGAATCACACAGTATGTAACCTTTTGGGACTGGCTTTTTTCACTCAGTATAATTCTCTGGAAATTCATCCTATTGTTGTTGTAGTATATATCAGTAGTTTGTTCCCTTTTATTGCTGAGTAGTATTACACACTATGGATGTAACACAGTTTGTTTAGCCACTCACCCATTGAAAGACATATGGGCTCTTTCTAGTTTTTTTGATTTTCAAACAAAGCTGCTATGAGTATTTATGTACCGGTCTTTGTGTGAACGTAAGTCTTTATTTCTCTGGGATAAACGTCCAGAACTGTAATTGCTGGGTTGTATTGTAGTTGCATATTTAGCTTTTCTAGAAACTGCCAGCTGTTTTTGGAGTGGCTGTACCATTTTACATTCTCACCAGCAATACATGAATGACCCAGTTTCTCTGCATTTTTACCAGCTTTTGGGGTTGCCACTATTTTAAATTTTAGCTATTCTGATAGGTATATAGTAATTACATCATTGTAGTTTTAATTTGCATTTTTCTACTGGCTTATGATGTTTAACATCTTTTCCTGTGTTTATTTGTCACCTGTATACATCTTCTTTTTGTTGTTGTATCTTCTTTTTGTTGTTGTTTTGAATTTTATTTTATTTATTTTTTATACAGCAGGTTCTTATTAGTTATCTATTTTATACATATTAGTGTATACGTGTCGATCCCAATCTCCGAATTCATCCCACCACCAACCACCCTCCCCCGCCACTTTCCCCCCTTGGTGTCCATACGTTTGTTCTCGACATCTGTGTCTCTATTTCTGCCCTGCAAACCAGTTCATCTGTACCATTTTTTCACCTGTATATATCTTCTTAAGTGAAATGTCTCTTCACATCTTTTGCCTAATTGGATTCTTAACTATTTTACTGTTTATATAATTTAAATACTAGCTCTTTGTCAGATATGTGATTTGCAAACATTTTCTCCCACTCTGTAGCTTGCCTTTTCATCTTCTAACAGAGAAAAACTTTTAAAATTTAAGTCCAATTTATCAATTTTTCCTTTAATGGAAAAAAATCACGCTTTTGGTTTCAAGTCCAGGAACTCTTTGCCTAGCCCTAGATCCTGAACATTTTCTCCATTTTTTTCTAAAAGTTATAGAGTTTTACATTTTACATTTACACCTGTGATCCATGTTGAGATACTTTTTGTATGAGGTGTGAGGTTGAGGTCTAGGTGTAGTTGATACCTGTGGATGTCTAATTGCTCCAACACCATTTATTTCTGAAAAGGCTATCCTTTGTCCATTGAATTACTTCTGCATTTTTGTCAAAAATCAGTTGGGCATATTTGTGTAGATCTACTACTGGGTTCTCTGTTCTATTCCATTGATCCATTTGTCTGTCCCTTCTCCTATACCATACAGTCTTGGTTACTGCAGCTATGTGGTAAGTTTTGAAAATTGAGTGGACTAATTTCCTCCCACTTTATTCTTCTTTTTCAAAATTGTGATTCTAGTTCCTTTGCCTTTCCATATAAATTTTAGATTCATCTTGTCTGTATCTACAAAAAAAAATCTTTCTAGGATTTTGATAGGAATTGCTTTAAACCTGTGTGTCAGTTTGGTGAGTATTGGCATCTTTACAATTTGGAACCCCTTTTAGTTGGATAAAATTTTATCATTTTTAATTCACTTCAGTTTAGTTAGAATTTGGGGTGTTGGTACTCCCCACATGAATCCAAGCTCCAAGGGTGTAAGAAGGCCAGGGGAACAATTGTAGAGCAGTGTGTTAGTGAGTTTGAGTGAGTGTGCTGCAACCACATGCTGAAAGTGTAAGAACACTCAAAGGATGGGAAGGTGGTACTGTAGCTAGTCTGGAAGAAGTGACCTTGGAAAGATTTTTCAGGGCGGTGTGGGATTTATATGAACAGGAAGAAGAGGAATGAGCTCTTTGCTTTCTAGTTAGCCCTCTTTGGAAGTGCCTTTATCACTGCTATCATATAACTTGTCTTTCTCTGGACCATTTGCAGCTCTGCTAGGTTTTTTGTTTTGTTTTGAGACACTTTAGTGAAGTTGCTCTTCTAAGGCACCATAGATTATTTATGCACTTAAGGAAAATGTCATTGCTATTATCTCTCCCAGTGAAAATTATTTCTGTCCTGCAGTGACTCTGTTTGCCCCTATGGACTGTTGTCTGAGGTGTCAAGTCCAGAAGTTAGTCTAGCTGTTTAATTTGCCTTGTACTTTTCCTAGTGCCTACATTAAAATCACATGTTGCCATACAGATACTTATTTGCAAATTGTTCCCAGTGTTCTTTCTGCCCCTTGTGCCTGCCAAGATAATGGAAGTTTTTAGAATCAGTCCCAAGCTAATGCATCCCAAAGAAAATCATTACCTGAGAGGTATTTAGACCCAAGTGCCAGCCCTGCATCTCTCTTGTTCCAGTAGCGTGTTTACATCACTCTCTTTCGGTTGGTTATTTTAAGAATTAACTTGTGCTGGGCTATAATCTAAAGAAAGTTTCTTCTACTCTTTCTGATACCTGGCAAATGGAGGGCATTCAGTAAATATTTGTTGAATGATTGAAATGACTGACTGACATCTTCTGGAATGAACATAAAATTTGTTTGGGACTCTATGTGGATACAGGTTAATGCCAGTATTTTCTGTTAGTTCTAGGATGTTAAGCCTTCCTTGAAACCCTTTGAGGCTGTCTGCCCATCTTGGAGGGGAAGTTCTTCTCAGGGCCAACTGCACGTGGCAGCATAGACCTGTACACTGACACTTAAACTCCCCTAGTATTTTCAGTTTCTGGTGAAATCTTAACACAGATTGAGTTTAGGAATCTATTCTAACTTGAGGTATATAGAGCATCATATGGGTTCAAGTGAAGCCCTTATTTTTCAGTTGGCTTTTTCTAGCGACATAGAACATGGTCTCCTAATTGCCAGGCATCTGGAATTCTTTGTCACATCAGAGTAAATTTAGAATATGCATCAATGGCAGGACTCAATCAACAATAAAACCAGTGTGTGTATATATATATATATATACTCTTTAAACTGTTTCTGCTGTGTAGTGAAGCTACAGATCTAGTTCCTTTATTTCCCCACAGAAATCCTGAGTGATCACTCCCACCTTTAAGGAAATACTCTTTCCCCTGAAGATCTAAGACTCACAAAGAATGCGAATTTGGTAAACATGTTCGTGGCAAAGCAGGAGATTAAGATGCTGTTATCTGTTGATGAGCTTTCCACCTCTGGCCCAAGAAGACATGGTACATTGGTTTATTTCGACCACTGGACTAATCACGCCTTATTGTTTCACAAGTCTGACCAAGTGCTTTTATTTTCTAAAGGAGAAAGAATATTTTATGCTGGAAAAAGTTCACCTGAAAGACAGTGTAGGAAAAAGTGTAAAAGCTATCAGGGAGGTTTTTATGATATTACATTTAAATGTAAGCTTACCATTCTTCCCAGAAAGAAGAATTCATTCTCTTTTTTCAATTTGAACAAATAATGTAAAGTCACTATTTAAACTACTGTTAGCTTTTTTATCTCAAAGTAGCTAAATGGCCTTGTTGCTCATGTGGGAATGGAAATTAGCTCTTGGCATGAACCACTTTAATTGAAATCAGTTTGTGGGTTGAGTTCCTATGCTGCTTGACAGATGACATCATTTCCTGTTCTTTTCCCAACCCTCACTGTTTTGCTAAGATAGGATGAAGCTAAGTTTAACTTCAGATTTTAAAGCAACTATACACCTTTTCCTGACCTAATTAGAATATTATCCAAATTTTTCATCAAATCATTTCTTTCGTATACTTGTAAATAGTTTTTTAGTTAAAAAAGCATTTTGGCTGAGACGTTTTAATAGAAACCATAGGAGCCTAAAATAACTGTTTTAATCAGTTTTCTGGGTTGGTTGATTTTTTTTTTTTTTACATCTTTATTGGAGTATAATTGCTTTACAATGGTGTGTTAGTTTCTGCTTTATAATAAAGGAGTTATTTCTGCTTTTATATATGGGGAAACAAAGATAAATATATATATATATATATATATATATATATATATTTTTTTTTGTTTTTTGTTTTTTTTTGCTCTGGACGCGCAGGCTCAGCGGCCATGGCTCACTGGCCCAGCCGCTCCATGGCAAGTGGGATCTTCCCGGACCGGGGCACAAACCCGTGTCCCCTGCATCGGCAGGCGGACTCTCAACCACTGCGCCACCAGGGAAGCCCTGTGATAAAAATATTTTTAATAGCAACCTATTGAGTGCCGTATAAGTGCTTAGGCAGCTACACAGTCTCAGTGTTTGAGCATAGCTTTTGATGTCATTATCATGGAGGATGAATTAAGTAAACAAATTAATTTAGCAAAGTTTTATACAGCACCTGTATACAGGCAAGGGATGCTCTGAGCACTTATGGGGATATAATTAATAATCATGATTCTTCCCACTCCCCACTCTCATGATGCCTTTAGACAAATGTGCTGGGGATAGGAGAAATAACTTAAAAAAAAAGTTTGATTATATAACATATATTTCCAGAGAGAATTATTAAGTACTCGAGTCAGAACAAAGAGGGCTAGTATCTAGTGGGGGAGGGAGGAGAGAACACAAATCAGAAAAGATCAAAGGAAAGAACAGACGTTTGCACTGGGTCTAGGAGATAGGTAGGATTTCAGTATTTGGTGAGAACTTTGTGTGTGTTGTTATATGTTAGGGGTTGGGGCAAAGGGACAAAGTGACAGGTTAAAGAGGAGATTCGTAAAGAGACTAGCACAAAGTGCCAGGCATTTGGTACGGCACTCAGAAATATTTGTTGAGTGAGTGAGTGACTGATAAAGTACACTGGGGACTGAGTCGGAGAATGTATGAGGAGTAGGCAAAGCAGCCCTGATAGGCTCACAGGAGAGCTTTGAATGCTGAGATGGAGGGGTTCTTAATAGAGCGGACGTAGGGAGTCTTTGATGGTGTTTCAGGAAGTATGTGACATGTTCTCGAAAAGGTGCCTCACTTTCAACTTGACTTAGCTCTTCAGTACTGTCTGAGGGCACAGTAAGTATTGGGTTCTGGCACCTTCCTTTTCCCTGTTGTCATGCTGAGATTTGTGTAGCACTTGACGAAAATGGCCCCTTCTCCTGAAGTCAGCAGCCTCTTTGGGATTCTGAACTGAGCATCCTAACAAGGGGTACTGAAGAAGGTGGCTGCTGGGAGGAGTCTCCTCTCTGCTCTTGGGAGAAGATTTGGACCCTGTGCTCCAAGAAGGCTTTGCATAAGAGCAAGCATAAGCAGCTGATTTCTGCTCTTACACAGAAGAAGGGCTTTTCGTCCCCTGATGTGAAATTGTTGAGCCTTTTTCTCTAGGGATTTACTCCCCCAGCTTGGAGGACAGGGAGGAGTGAGCCAAATTTCCACGCCCAATCCTGGCCTCCCTGTATAGGGATGTGTCAACAATGACTAATTCGATCAAGCCTTTAGTCTTCTCCAAGTAAAGTAGTTGACTGTTTCTAGAGGACTAAGGAACAGCCTGGGATTTTGAGAGTGTCTAAATTACTGAAGCAGAGGCAGCCAGAGCCCTGAAGGTGCCAGAGCCCACACCCCGCTGTCATTCTCTCTCCCAGGCGTCTTTCACTCCAGCTCCTTCTAGCACCTCACGGTCTCAGTCTAAGTCAGCCCGCCTGCCCATGGTCTTCCTGCTCTGGGTGCTGAAGCTCTCACACTTCTGTAGGTGACAGTGTGATAAAGAGTGGGTTTCAAACACTGTGGGTCTTAGTTGGTTTAAGGTTACAGTTTAAACCAGCAGCTCCAGCTGTCTCCGTTATCAAGCAGTCTTGTTATGAAATGCCGTTGTAGGTATTTTTTCCCTTCTTTTTGCTGCCTCCAAATTTTCTTTGACCAACATTTCTTGGAATTTGTCACCCTGAATGTTTTCCTGCCCACCTACCTGGGACTCTGCATCTTTTAACAAGAAAATTATTGCCGTCGTAATCTTGTCTCGTCTGGTCCCTCAAGGCACTATTTTCTTGTTGGTGTAAATTACAGAAATGACATTGAGTGGTAAATTCTGCTAAATTAGAGAAGTCATTGAGCATTATTAAAGTAAGTATCGAAGAAACAATTACGTTGCATTGTAAATGATTTTATGCGCACAGAATGACATGTTTAGCACTGTCAATTAGGTTATTTCTGCATAAATATATGAATCTTGATAAACCATTTTATTTTCTCTTCACTGCAGATCAACTCGCGTGAACTGTTGCTATCTATGTGCTTAAATTGCAAAAATAAATCAGTCTTCTTTTTTTCCTTTTCAAGTCCAACACTGTAACATTCGCTGCATGAATGGAGGTAGCTGCAGTGATGATCACTGTCTGTGCCAGAAAGGATACATAGGGACTCACTGTGGACAACGTAAGTAAACCATAGTTATAAGTATTCTAGATGTTAATCTATAGAGACAAAGAGAATACAGAGATAAGTGCTGGTGGATTTTCTTTGATTTCCTGGGACATGGCATTTTTAGAGATGTGCAGTGACTCTTACAGATGAACAGATCACTCACCCAACACACATAGTACCAAATTTCTGACTGGAACCTTGGAAATGGGTTGTTTGATTCATTTTCCTTTCGTTTACCTCCACTACCCTGCTTACCTCATCTCTGATTTACACCCAAGGTGCAGAATTCTTGTTCACTCCAGATGTATGCCTTCCGTTTGATTGCTCAACATCTCCACCATCTCTTGGATTTTCAATAAGCATCTCCAATAAAGTATTTCAAAACTCAGCTTCATCTTTCTCCCCAAACATGTTCTTTTTTCTTGACTATTGATGTCTGTATCTCTCTAGTTTCCCAGTCTAGATTCTGCTCTTATAATATTTATCACACTGCTGGCCAGTGTGTTTGTTCATTCATGAACACTGTTGATTGTGTGTCTACTCTGTATCAGCCCCTGTGCTTTGCAGAGATGAAAATTCCTCTAAAAGAGCTCACTTTTTATTACACTAAGAAGAATATATATACCCTGCAGAAAATTTAGAAAAGTTTAAAAATATAAAAAAATAAAAATTTCTACAATCCTGCCATTCCAGATATTACCTTTTAGTCTTTTAATGCATATTTGTTACATGAGATCCATTGTATGCATAACTTTTCATATAACTTTTTTACTTAAAATTTTATTAGAAGTATATTTCATTGCTTGAACATTTAAAAATACATTTTAATAGTTGCATAATACTCCATTATATATAGGTTTTACTGTTTATTTAGTGAATTGTTAATGATCAGCATTTATTCATGTTGTTTCCAATTTTTGCCATTGTATATGTATTTGCTATGATGAATAATGCTATTATAAGTAAATCAAAGTTTATGTAATACCCTCCTGACTGTCTATACACTGCAGTATAGTAAGAATGACGATCGAGTCTTTGGCAGCCCACAGCAGTAGCATGGAGGGAGGAGAGGTAGGACAGCCTCCCCAATGCGGGAGACCCTTGAGCTGAGTCTTAAGGGGTGGGTAGGAGTTCCCTTGTCAGATGATGGGAGGTGGGCCTTTTAGGCAGCCGGCACAGCATAAGCCAAAGCAGCAGAACATGACATAGCATGGGAGGTCAGGCTTTGGCGTTGCTAGGACTTAAGTGCTGAGGAAAGTGATGGGAAGGAAGCTAAGGTCAGAATGGAAGTCATGGGCCATTGGAGTGCCTTTATGCATACTGTTTTTTCACTCCAAGTAGAGCCAGGGAAGGGGAGTGAGAAGACAACGACCAACAACATTCATCTGTTGAGTATTTACTCTGTTTACTTTATGCTAGGCACATGTTCAAACTCTTTACACATATTAACTCATAACAACAGCCCTTTGAGGTAGAGGCCTTTTTTACCTTCTACCAAATGAAGAACCTGGGGCAGTAACTTAGCTAAGGCTGTACAGGGAGTAATCAGCAGAGTTGGGATTTGAACCCAAGCAGTCTAAGTTCACAGCCCATGCATTTAATGCTATGAAATACTGGCCTATACACTTCACTTACAGTGGTTTACAATGAGAAAGACCACTGTGGCCAGAGTAGAGTGGGAAGAAACAGAAGTAGGAAGGCTATGGCTAGAGAGATGGCGGGATGGGGATGGATTCAAAGGCATTTTCAGAAGGGGAATCAGAAGGAGCTGCTGTGCATCTTCTCTTTCCTTTGATGCTCCCAGAGGGAGTAGAGTCCAAAGCCCAGTGCATGACAGGCACTCAGGTAACACCTGTAGAATTAGAAAACCTTTCCTAGACTTCAGTTTCCTAATCTGTAAAATGGGAGGGTTGGCTTAGGCAATCTCAAAAATTCTTGTCTGCTTAAACCTCTTCATTCTCTTCTAACTGTAAATTAAGAAGCAAATTAGAACAATGAATATACATAAACTTCTCTAATTTTGTGAAGATCAGTGGACTACTGTTACAATTTTTGGCTGTAAGGGGTTGTCTTAATTCAAGTGCACTGATCCCAGTGGATGCTGAGACAGAATTAGATGCACAAGAGATTTATTGGGGAAAAAGCCTATGAAGAATCAAAGGGGCGCTCCCCTGGTGGCCCAGTGGTTGAGAGTCCGCCTGCCGATGCAGGGGACACGGGTTCGTGCCCCGGTCCGGGAAGATCCCACATGCCGCGGAGCGGCTAGGCCCGTGAGCCATGGCCGCTGAGGCTGTGTGTCCGGAGCCCATGCTCCACAACGGGAGAGCCCACAACAGTGAGAAAAAAAAAAAAAAAAAATAGAATCAAAGGGAAAGAAAGCAGGAGTCAGGACAGAGGACCTTCAGACCATGATGCAGGTCACACCCCTGGGCAAGGAGAGAGGGAAGGAAAGACTATCACGATTGTGATAGGGCAACTTCACGAAAGCCTTGGTCAGGCTGATAGGGAACCCAGAATAAAGATTGCCCCTCAGAATAGTTTCACGATGGGCAGAAATGTCCAGTCTCCACCATGCTTAGTCATTGGGTGGTAGCAGCCAGGAGAGTGTGCCCTTGGCATGAACATAATAGCGGATCTGAAGGTGTAGCAGCTTCAGGCTGTCGGCCAACTAAGCTCCTCACTGTAGGTTTTCTTGGAGGGAGATCTGAATGGCTCAACTCCATGACTGCCACAGGGGTACAGGAAAAATGTGTGGGAAATATATGAAGGAGGAATTAATTTAAATGGAGGTATTAGGGAAGCCTCATGGAGGAGTGAGGTTTGAGCTGGGCTTTGAAGAGTGGGAGGGACTGGCAAATTTGGCAGGGGCAGCCTACCACCTGTGGATTAAGATGCCTAGAAAGAGGCCATGCATAAGTGAGTTGCAGGAAGTTGTACGGTGAAGAGTTGTTCAGGGCATGAGCTGTCAGATCTTATTTTAATGCCTTTCTTTTTTTTTTTTTTGCGGTACGCGGGCCTCTCACTGTTGTGGCCTCTCCCGTTGCGGAGCACGGGCTCCGGACGCACAGGCTCAGAGGCCATGGCTCACGGGCCCAGCCGCTCCGCGGCATGTGGGATCTTCCCGGACCAGGGCACAAACCCGTGTCCCCTGCATCGGCAGGCAGACTCTCAACCACTGCGCCACCAGGGAAGCCCTTAATGCCTTTCTTGACAAGTAAAATGTCCCCCCCTCAAGGATCTCTGGACTTATCTTACCAATATTTTCCAGAGATTCTCTTATAACATTCAATTGGGTCTTTATTATGGTGCATAAATTACTGAATGTCAGTATTCATGTTTTGTCACTGGCAATTAATAGAGTGACTTAACATGCTGCATTTCTGTAAGGATGACAGTAGAGAGTCCAATGTTTTCCTTCATGAGAACCCTCTGGAAATTAAACATAAATCATAAGAAAAGAGTCAGGTTGCTAAAATGCAGTTCTCATCAGGGGTATCTCTTATAAACCACCATTTTAGGTGCAGAACTGAAAGCATTGCTCACATGCTTCCCAGGGTGAAACTGTCAGCATTAACACAGGTACATACTCACCTATTCCAGGTAGTTTTACCTGAGTTGACTGAGGAACATCCGGGGAACTGGAACTGTACAGGAACTGTTTAAAACAAATACCAGGGTGATTATTTAGTGTTTTTATTGTTGTCCGTTCAGAGGACAGTAAGTGTTACTTTATTAGCATCTACTATCAGATGAAGCCCGTCAGCCTCTCAGCTCCTGTCTCCTTATTTTACAGCTGTCTGTGAAAGTGGCTGTCTCAACGGAGGCAGGTGCGTGGCCCCAAATCGATGTGCATGCACGTACGGCTTTACTGGACCCCAGTGTGAAAGAGGTAATTTTTTTTAATGTATCGGTGTAAAGATGTTCTAGTGGCTAAAGCTATGATTGATTTCAATATGCATTGGGTTCTTGCGGCTGCTTCGTAAATTTTGCTGAGCTTTGAGGGGGTTTCTGAATTGTCACTGGGAAGTTTCCTCTGATGACAAGACAATGGCCCTAAGTCTATGCATGTTATTCAGTAATTCTTGCCAGTGGACTGCAGGACTCGATAGTGAGCCTATGCATAAGTACCAGTTGGCATCAAGATAAAAAGAGGAAAATTTTCCATAGAGTAAGGATTGAGCTCATTATTATCCTAGTAAATTAGGGCGATGGCTCCAAATAAAACATCTGTATGGCAAGGGGAAAAATCCAGAATGAAACAAAAATTGCACCTAAAGATCTATTAGGACCTATTGGCTGTAGTGGTATACAAGCTCGGCATT
>NW_006782914.1:2853840-2860565 GCF_000442215.2 Lipotes vexillifer
GGCATTCAAAGTTCACTAGAAATACTGATTGCTGAGAAACTGTGCTTTCACACCTGTAGTTTATTCAGTACTCACGGCGGCCCACTGACATGTATAATCATCATCACTCTTCCGTCTGGAAAGATCAGGGCTCGGGGAGGTCAAGGGAGCTGCCTAAGGTCACACACATAATAAGCAGCTTTAATTTGATTGTGGGTTTTCAGTTTTCAAGTCTAATGTATACTGCTGCTCTTAATTAAAAGAGATTTCTACCTGATTTGCCTATGCATACAAATAGGATATTGAGATGTATGTAAATGTGCAGTATTCTTAAATACCCCCCGCCCTGACCTTTGCTTTGTTGATCATCTTGTCTTTACATTCATAGCCATGTTTTCATCGTTCCTAGTTTTATAGTGAAGATTTTGTCGTGAAGATTTAGGAGGTTCCTTTCATACAAAACTGCAAAAATACTCATGAAAAATACCCACTGAAAAATATTCATGAACTTTTTAAACTGCAGTCATCACCTTTATCCAAAGTTGTATAGAGATCATTTTATTCTAAGATGGAAAGTAAAGATTCAGTAGCAAGTGTTGAATATATGTTATTTAAAAGCAAAGAGCACAGAGTGGTATGTGAGAAATTGTCTTCTGTTTGTAGTTTTATGAGTTCGTGTAAATTCAGTTCTTTGCTGATAAAGCAACAATAAATATTTTAGCAAGTAACTCTATTATTACTGGATAGGTTATATTGTATCTGTGTTCACAAGGCCGCTGCATGGTATGGATATGTGACACATCATGGACTCTTGGCCGTTACATTGTACATGGCATCATTTTGGAGTCCCTCTTTAAAACTGTTTCTCTTTACAACTTGATGTATTTTTATTGACTTGGAGCTAATGTATATCTAATGGTCTCAAGAGTAATAAAGACAACTGTTTTGATTAGGTAGTATCATTCTGTGGCCTTATTGTTTACTCAGTGATGATGATATAGGATTCAAATTGTTGAGATTAAAGTTGTTAACATGTATCTTGAACAGCGTGAAAATAATTCTGGAAGTGGTAATAGTGGGCTTAATTTGTTTTAGAAAAATCACTAGTAGAATGAAGTTATAGAGCATTTTACCTCTAAGAACCTGGTTAATAATTTGCTGCAAAGGATATTGATACCCATAGTTACAGATATTGATAAAACAGTCTAAAATAAAGAAGGCATGATATTTAACCATTCCACACTTATTTCTTCAAAGACTTGATCTTTGACCAAGATTAAGAAATGATGTGAATGGGTTAAGTTACTAAACTGCTAATCAAAACTGGCATATTACTTAGGGATTTCTCCACATTTTGGAGTGTCTTTAACTGCTTTCCTCCGTGGTAAGCATATCCTAAAATTTGCACTTAGGTGTAAATGTATTTTGGCCCCATAGAATCTTCACAATAGTGATTATCTAAATAAAATTAATCCCTAAATGGCAGATTTTCAGGCATTTGTGGTTGTGGAGAGTCGGGAGGAAGGAGGCTCTCTTTAATCATTGCCCTTTGCCTCTTCTACCTGGGAATACAGAACCAAACCTTCAGTGGGAGAAGGGAAACATGAGTGTGATTTCTCTCACCACACGGGAGAGGGGAGGCTCTTTGATTCCAGGATTGTATTTCCATTTTTAGTCTTCACTGTTTTCTTCTCTTGTGGAAGTCATCTGCTTACCTATTTAAAGAATTAGAGACAAGATATCCTATTACTCAGACGAATGCTTGTGATTTCAAGAGTGATTAAAAAAATATAGGACTGAGTCAGGACAAATCCATCCTGAAGCATAGGGAAGTATTCAGTGTCACTTCTGATGGTGGGTTAGTATACTTACTAAGTTGTTCAACTATGTAGGCCAGTTGCATTATGTTTTAAATGGAATGTGACTTTTTATTTATTTATTTATTTGAAATAAATTTATTTATTTATTTTTGGCTGCATTGGGTCTTCGTTGCTGCGTGCGGGCTTTCTCTAGTTGCGGAAAGCGGGGGCTACTCTTCGTTGCGGTGCGCAGGCTTCTCATCGCGGTGGCTTCTCTGGTTGCGGAGCGCAGGCTCTAGGCACGTGGGCTTCAGTAGTTGTGGCTCACAGGCTCAGTAGTTGTGGCACACAGGCTCAGTAGTTGCTCCGCGGCATGTGGGATCTTCCCGGACCAGGGATTGAACCCATGTCCCCTGCATTGGCAGGTAGATTCTTAACCACTGCGCCACCACGGAAGCCCTGGCTTTTTATTTTCAAAAATGAACTTCCAGGAAGTCTTTACTAATTTTCTTTCCTTCTTCTAGGAGGCTGAGCCCAGGGCCTCTTCTGCATTCTCTCTGAGCACTCTCTCCACATATCTTTTGATAGCACCTACCACATTGTATTGAAATAGCAGGTTTCCATGTCCATCTCCCCCATTAGAGTGTAAGCTCTTCAGCAGCAACTGTGGTTTCATCATCTTTTAAATTCCTAAGCCAAGCTTAATGCGTGATGCACAGCGTATGGCCAATAAATGTTGAACTGAATTTATTTTGAAGCACCAGAAAATCTTGAGATATGATTATCGGATGATGAAAAAGTATCTCCTGGAAGTAATTGCTGCTTACCTACTTGTGGACAATTCTGGATATTTCTCATTGTTTCATTTTAAACAGAGCTTGCAGTGTTGAGTCCTAATTGAATTTGGCCCCATCTTTCAGGGCCACATGACTGTCATTTTTCAGTTGGCAAGGATGCAGAAAAGAAGGTATGTTTTGACCTAAGCCAGGTGGCAATAAACAAACAAACAAACAACTTCCTATCACGATGTAATACACATGGAAGGGGACATTTCAAATGTGTTACAAGTACCTCTCAGGATAATCATCTTTGTCCCTGAGAGGTCTTGCAACTATATGTCTGCAGCTACATCAGAGAGCCAGTACAAGTGTAGACTATCCTTTGGGGGGTGATACTGGCAGGATTTGGATCACTTTAAGCTAGTAAGTGAATCTTAATAACCCATGAACATAGTGTTTTGGTTTGTGATGGAGACAAGCCGTGGATCCATGGTTGAATTACGAATCATAACTTTCATTCAACAAATGCAGTCAGACTATGAAGCAAACTTGTCTCACTTGTAGCTTTTAGCCAGTAAAATATGTTTTAAAAAAATTTTTGGCTAGTCAGCCTCATTGGGCAGGTGACAATGATACTATTGCCTGCTATGTTCAGGGGAAGAAAAGAAGAGGCCTGTGACTTGTTTGGGCTGTAATGTTTACTTTTTAAAAACTGACACTCACTGAATGTGAGTACCTTTAGTTATAGTCTCTAGCTTGCCACAATCCCTACTACTCCCTATTGTCTTACATCCTGCTCCCTTTATTCATTTAGCTTACATTTTAGCCCCTGTGGGTACTTGAGTTTGCCACCTCCTGCTACATTCTGTATCAAAGATTGCATCTCTTTGTGTTTTGTTTCACATGCCAAGTTTCTTTCATTGTTCTTCCTCTTATATATTTTTTTTCTGTAAATTTACATTTGTGGTTTTCCTGATTGTCCCCTCCCCCTCACTTTTGCTTTCTCTCTGCTTGGGTCTTGAGCAACCAGTAAAACTTATCATTGCCTAAGCTCAGTCGTATGGTATGTTTGCATTTGTTATTAGAATATTGAAATGAGGTCAGTGCCTGTTTTGGCAATGACAGCGTAAGCTAGTTGGGTATTGCCATAGTTACTGCCAACAAGACTATTGCAAGCACGCTTTCTCTTGCCATCTTGCCTCAGAATGCAGACTATTTAAAATCTTGTTAAATTCTCTTATATTAAACACAGTGAATCATGTGAGTGGATGAGACTTCTCAAGGTAATGAAAAAAGAGAGAAGAATGATGGAGATAGACCTGAACTTGAAGACAGGGTGGGGTTACTGATGAACAGGCCTGAGGGAGAAGAGAACAAAAGATAGACACTGAGAAAACATGGAGAGAAGCAAGAGAACTAGGGGAGCACTGAGCCAAAGAAACTAAAAGCAAGAAGGACTTCAAGAAATAGCTTGGCAGTTGTTAGACTCTTCAAGGATCAAGAAAGAATGAGAATAACAAAAGGCCCTTTGATGTGATAACAGGTGACATGGACTGGGTACTTAGAGGGGGCCAGACAGTACGCGGAACACTTGACTTTGGTGATTTGCAACAACCTTATGAGAAAAGGCCTATAGTGAGTCCCACTTCATAGAGGAGCAAACAGAGGCAAAGAGAGGTCAAAGAGCTTGCCCAAGGTCAGATAGCTTGTAAGTGGTACAATCAACAACTGAACCCAGCCGGTCTGGCTCATAAGCCTGTGTACATGACCACTGTGCCGTACTTGGGTTTCACTCGGAAAGAGGTCATTAGTAACTATAGAAAATTTTCTGAGAAATTATAAGAAGAAATCTAGAACTAAGGGTTTTAGAGTGAAAGTTATGGATTCATGGGGAAAAGCCTTTCAAGAAATTTGGCAAGGTAGGTAGTTTTCCTCTCTGGAGGAAGAGTTGAGCTAAGTTGCTTTTAAATCATTTTAAAAGCCAAGAGAAAGGAGTCTTGAGTATTGCTTGGGTGTATGTAATGCAGGGTTTGGGGATATTTCTCTGTTTGATTGATTTTGATATTTTAAATATAATAATCCATTCTTGGAGAGAGGATGATTCCTGTCTGTTTGCAGTACATATAAATTGACTCCAAATGACTGAACCAACATTCTAAAATGTAGCCATAGAAAATGAATATTGTCATTTAGTGCAGTTACCATGGAAGGTTATATAGTTTTCCTACAATATTACAACTCTTTGAGCCATATTTGGAAACTCTTTTTTGTAATTACCTTTACAGAGTCAGCAATTCATTCAAATGAGCATGTGACCATTTTTTTCCCTTTATGGGAGTCATTTGAGTTTTTAGAAACAGCCTAAAATAGTGTCGGTTCTAGTGACGACAGTCAATAATCAAACACATTAGTCGTTTGGGGTCGAAAATTGACTTAGATTAAAAAGCAGTGAAAAGAATTGTCTTGCATGGTTCTTAAAGCACATGGAATTAGATTAATATTTTAACGTCAAACTTTATGTGAGCCAGAGTGTGAAGGCTTTTGGAAGCATAAGTGCTAATAACAAGAAGTTTTCTATCATTACTCCATCTGGAGGTCTTCATTATGTACCGTCTGAATGTAAGCATGGACACGAAATCTTCGAAATCCTGAACCATTTGTTCAATGTTAAATTCCTACCCAAGTCTAAACTGTGAAGACAATACTTGGATTTTTCCCAAATCAAGAAAGTCTGTTGGCTGTTCTGCTGGCTATTAGAAAAAGTATAGGGGAAAGCATTACTGAACTGATAGCTTTAAGAAAAAGGAACAATGGGGGGCAAATATGGAGTAGAATAAAAATCAAAGAACGGCAATAATTCATAGTCCATCAGAGAAAGATGACAATGAAGGTGAACTAAGTCTGGTCATCATACTTGCCCTCTTAAGGAATTCCAGTATTAATGGAGCTGGAAAAGGCATTTAGTTTTTTGGTTTCCTCCAGTAATTGAAGAATAGAACAGAGGACAGGTAGGTTGCTTGTAATTCTCCTTCATTCTCTTATGTGCAGTTGATATATGAGCAACTCTGTTATCTTCATAACTTAGCTTCCCTGATGATCCACAAATGATGGTTTTGCACAGGGATCTTTTTTAATGATTTCATAGAAGAGAGTTCAAAAAGCTATCCTGAAAGCATTTGATAAGCATTTATTTTGCAAAGCCAAAAAATCAGTGTCTGCATTGTGTCTAATGAATGGAAAAGACTAACATATAATGATCCAAATATATAAATAACCAGGTGGTGCATTTCAGATACATTTGCCTCATTAAAAGAAAGTAGAATCATGGCCTCCTCTCAAAGGGCTGTCTAGAAAGCTTCATGAAATCAAGTGCTGATTTTCCTATGCTTTTTTCCTTGCAGTTTTTCTGGAAGGTGTTAATGAAATGTTTGGAAGTAAATTTTACAGCGCTGCATTTATGACGCTAATTTAACATAATTTTATACTTTAGGCAGCTATTATTAAAGTTCCCAGAGTAAATGCCATAGGCTAACTCCCATTCTCACAGTGTCTTTGGAAGGCAGAGCTCTGAGAACTATGCTTATTTTCTTTTCTCTAAAAAGGTAACAAGTAATAAACTGCTGTTTCTAAAAAAATGTTGAGGCCCTCTGTGAGCCTAGCTTTTGGTATTTAGTCTAAATGGAAAGTAAATACTAATGTGTAGATAGCAGAGGCAGAATGCCTTAAGTGTTACTATGCATCTAAAGTGGTATTGCAACATTTCTCAGTTGGTGGATCATTGAGTAAACTTGATTTTCCTAAAATAGTTCGAGGAAATACATCTGTTCACATAGACGTTCAGTTTCTGTGGTTGAGGAGCTGTGTGCAAGTAGGGAACGTATGCTACCATACCATGCACACCAGCAGGACTGGTGGGATGCAATCATAAAGCAGTTTAATTTTTGTCTCGCACTCACTGTCTCTCTCAGTCCACTCAGTGGGCTACTTTTTCCCCTGCTGGGGGATGAAATTTTCTGGTCCTTTTCAGACTTTCTCCCCTGTGGGTCTCTCACATGAGCAAAGGCATCTATAGTTGACTTACAATGTTGTGTTAATTTCTTCTGTACAGCAAAGTGACTCAGTTTTTTATATGTGTGTGTGTGTGTGTGTGTGTGTGTATATATATATA
>NW_006782914.1:2860680-2875081 GCF_000442215.2 Lipotes vexillifer
TTTGTGGTACGCGGGCCTCTCACTGTTGTGGCCTCTCCCGTTGCGGAGCACAGGCTCCGGACACTCAGGCTCAGCGGCCATGGCTCACAGGCCCAGCCTCTCCACGGCACGTGGGATCTTCCCAGACCGGGGCATGAACCCGTGTCCCCTGCATCGGCAGGCGGACTCTCAACCACTGCGCCACCAGGGAAGCCGTATACACTTTTTCATATTAATTTGTATCGTATTTCAGATTCCACATATGGCATCTGTGTTCTTATTGGTTGCTTACATTTCCTTCCTCAACCTGGGGTGACCCCTGGTACCTCCAGCCATCTGAGGCCTCTGCTGCTCTAGGAGCCCTCTGAGAAAGGATCTAAGCTCACTCCACATCAGCTTTCTCTTACAGTGGCCCACAACTAGTTAGCAGGAAACACTCATACATTGTTTTTTGCTACAATAAATTGCCAGAGTGCAAACCAACTTTGACATGGTAACAGCCTCTTCCATGAGCCATGTCTGAGCATCTGGCCAGCCAGTTTCCAGGCGTTAGACAGTCTGCAGTCCACAGCGTCCTCCAACCTGTTGTGGATACATAACACACATCGTGCAGTCTGAGCATTCTCCTTGAAGCCCCTTTCATGACTTGTCATCATAATGTGGTCTTCCACCAGTTTCCTAGAGAGAGCTCGTGACATTTCAGCCCTCTCCCAAGTAACTCCCGTCCCATCTCTTATTACCTCGGATGTTTTGATATTCTTGATATCCGTGAGTGTTCAAGAGCCCTGTGACCAGATCGTCATCACATCCTTCACAAATTCTGCATCATAGTGTCACACTTGACTTAGAATATGGCATCTTTTGTCTTGTGCTCCAGTTCAAATATCCATTTTAACATCTCTAATATTATCAAAGTGAATAATTTAATAAGCTGTTAAATTTGGTATCATGGTTTAATCTTCAGGGACAGTTTTTTAACTTTATTGGTTTCTTTTCTTTTAGCTCTTATGAACTTTAAAAAAAGATGAAACTAGTTTTTATCAGTAGTCACATTTAATATTTGGACCACTTTTCCATTTTTGGATACTCAGAACACTAGAGCAGCACTGACTAATAGAAATATAATGTGAGCCACATGTGTAATTTTTTTGTTTTTTTTGTTTTTTGTTTTTTGCGGTACATGGGCCTCTCACTGTTGTGGCCTCTCCCGTTGTGGAGCACGGGCTCCGGACGTGCAGGCTCAGGGGCCATGGCTCACGGGCCCAGCCGCTCCGCGGCATGTGGGATCTTCCCGGACCAGGGCACGAACCCGTGTCCCCTGCATCAGCAGGCGGACTCTCAACCACTGCACCACCAGGGAAACCCCACATATGTAATTTTAACTTTTCTAGTAGCCACATGAAAAAGTAAAGGGAAACAGGTAAAATTAATTTTAATAATATATCTTATTTAACCCAGTATATCCAAAAGTTTTATTTTAATAGGTACCCAATATTAAAAATTACTGAGATATTTTGCATTCTTTTTTCCCTACTAAGTCTTTGAACTCTAATGCCTATATTATGCCACATCTCAATTTAGGCCAGCTAATAGCCACATGTGGCTAGTGGCTACCATATTTGATAGCACAGTTCTAGAGCTTTGTTTCTAGTCACATCATCACTCACCTAAGGTCTCTATCAGGTCTCTAATTTTCTTTCTTCCTGCTGCTGTTTATTTAACTTTTAAGAAAGCAGCATCTTAGAGTATCATAGCCTATGTTGATATGTAAAAGTAAACCAATTTTTAAAAAAACACAGAGCTAGGGACCTCAGATTAGAGTCTAATTTCTCGGGATATTTGTCTAAGTGGAGATTTGTTCAAATATAAGTGATAAATGAAATCTCTTGTAGTCATGTCAATTAGATATAACAACTGTTGCAAATATTTCATAAAGGCTCAGCCCTAAGCTAGGCACTAAGATGGAATCAGAGGGGAGTATATAGTTCTTGTCATCAGGAACTTAAAATTATTTTTTTGGAAAGATAGAAATACATCTATGAAAGAGTTTAAAAGGCAGGGCAGAGATTTATTTAGTTAGGCAGAGTAGATGAGGGAAAGTGCTGCAGATGAAGGGAAGAGACAGTACAAAGATGCACAGGCTGGAATTGACCAGGGGAAAAGGGAGGAAACAGTCACCCTTAGGAAGTCCCTGCTACGCCAGACTCTCAGTGTTTGGAGATCTCCTAGGAGAGAAGAGGAGGGGGGCATGATGTCAACTTGCTTAACTCCAAAGAAGGAAAGGCCTATTTCAAGTCTCTCTGTGGTGCCCTTCTATTCTACTGAACTGTGCTTCTGCACAATTTCTATATGAGGCATGGTATTGGGATTTTAAAAAATTCTCCTTTGTATATATAACTTAGTGGGTGGACTGGTCTATTTCTGAAACTGTTTTAGCTTAATCCTATGGATAGGAGTCTGGAGACCCTACCAGTTTTATATGCTCAATTGAGAGTCCTATGCTTAGTGTTTACGTTCCTTAGCAGTTATAGCCTCTAGAGAATCTGTGCTGTTTTTGGTTTATAAATGTATATTAAACAAATATATGGGACTTTGTGGTCCAGATGATGTGCCAAAGTACTTTTTGCAGAACATTAGTCCCATGGGGGTTCCATGAAATGAAGTTTCCATGGTCAGAAGGATTTGGGAAACTCTATATCACGTCCTCTTCTTGAAGAGGCACTGGATGTGTTAGCATATTAGCTCTTGGGAGTCCTGCAAGAAGGTAACTCTTTTTACGTAGTTTAACCCACACTTTCAAATCTATTAATTTTAGAATTAATTAATTTAATTTATAAATTAAATTTAATCCCTGGGGTTTGGTTCTTAAATATTCTAAAGTATGATGATGAATTGATAAGATGTGGTATATAAATACAATGGAATATTACTCAGCCGTAAAAGAATGAAATTATGCCATTTGCAACAACAGGGATGGACCTAGAGAGTATCATGCTCAGTGAAATAAGTCAGACAGAGAAAGATAAATACTCTATGTTATCACTTATATGTGAAATCTAAAAAATAAAGTAAATAAGCGTATATAACAAAGCAGAAACAGACTCACAGATATAGAGAACAAATGAGTGGCTATCACTGGGGAGAGGGAAGGGGGTGAGGGATGAGATAGGGGTGTGGGATAAAGAGATACAAACTACTATGTATAAAAAAGTTAAGCAACAAGGATATATATCATACAGCACAGGGGAATATAACTGTTATTTTATAATAACTTTAAATGGAGTATAATCTATAAAAGTATTGAATCACTATGTTGTACACCTGAAACTAATATAATATTGTAAATCAGTTATACTTCAATTTAAAAAAATACAGTATGACTTAGGCAAAGTGAACTCTTTCATTAAATAGTGATAAATTCCTGGTTCTGAAGGGTTTGATGCGGTTGGCATGCATGCCATCTGGTTCTTTTCAGTCCTTGGGAGTACTACTTACCAGAACTAGCAGTATCAGATATTCCTGTAGCTAGAGCTTCCTTTTATAGATTGGTTAAATTCTCTTCTTTCAAAGTCAAGATTAAGATGTATTCCTTTCCCAGTCCTTTCCTGACCATAGGGAACTCCACCACCAACCCCATCTATGTCGTTGCAACTTGACTGACATCACCATCTCTGTCGGCCTGGACCCCATTCACATTTCTATTTGATAGTTAATGCATGTATTAAACTTTTGGTATTTGTCATGTACTTTAAGCCAAATTAGCCATGTTAGTATTTTTACTTCTCTAATTAATTCTTGTTTTTCTTGCATTTTATTACATTTTTAAATAATTGGGTGACCTAGTCCTTATCTTTGGGGATATATACTGATGGGTTTCAATGTTGTTCACTAAGAGGCGAGGAATGAGTGTATTCATCTTGTCGAAAAACTTTTTTCCGTGACATTGATTTGTGTGTTGAAATACTTACATCAGCATAAAAATATCTAGAATCCTATTTCATGGCTTTTAAGAAGCCTTATAAGCAAGTTAAAAATATTTTCTTCACTAAATGAAACACAAATGACATTAACTTAAAATATAGAGATATGTATATACAGAAATATGAATATATGTGAATATTTTATGTATATTCAGTATTTTCTTTAAAAGTTAAATTCAGCCTATTAGACCCCACAATTTGGGAATTACAAAATTTGCTAATCTAGTTCTAGTTTGGGAGCTAATAATATGCTGATTTATATATAGTCTTCCAGCCAGGCTATGATCCCTCCCGTAGACCAAAGAACAAAAACTGTATCTGATATTTCCTGCTACCTCACTGAGTACCAAGCCCAGTGCTATGAAGAGAGTAGGTGTTAATTTACTTAATTTAACTGTGGGATCTCAAGGTTGATGAGAGAGAGTATTTAAATGTGAAATATACTTTAATATAATATTATATCTGCTTAAAACAACATTTTTTAAAAAGTCCTCTGAAAACAGTACCTACAAATACATCTGTATCCTATGGAAATATTAGTATAGCTATTGACAGTTGAAGTCTGTGGGAAGTGAATTCTGTGGGACACATGAAAGGAAACGTTCTCCAACTTTCCTACCATATTCCCTCTGCAGCAATCCCTTTCCTCTGAACTGTTTCAGAGGAGCTTTATAAGTAAACAGGAGGTTGGAATATTTATTTCCTCTGGAAATAAAGAACGTTCTAAAGGTGCACTTCATAAAACAGGCCCACTTCTATCTCTCTCCCTGGAGAGCCCTTATCCTCCTGCCTGCCTTAGGAGACATTGTTGACCTTCACTGTTGGACACTCAACCAGGTGAAAAGAGAAGACTTGCTGGTTTGGGGGCAGATTTTACCTACATTGAAAATGTTCTTTTAAGTATGTATTAGCTCTTAAGGATCATTTCTTTCCTAGCATCCCAATGGAAAAGCTTATATTCTGTTAGGGGTTCTGGTGCAGTAGTCTTTAAATGAAAACTAGTGAACTTTCAAAGACAAAGGCAAAGCCATGACCCTCCAGAAACAAATTTTGATGCATTCTCTGTATAATGGTTTGTAAGCTTCACTTGTAGAGTGGGGAATATTTTAGAACTTTCTTGTTGCTCTGAGAAACATAAAAAAGCAGAGGCATACATCCATCTTAATAATATAAAGCTGGCTTTGGAAAGCAGTGTGTAATAGAAGTTAGAATTGCCCTCTTTGAGGAAAACAACTCTTAAATACTGTAGAATAGTCTCTAATTAAAAAAAAAATAGCATTATGTGGAATTGGATAGAGCTATTTCTTTTCAGACCTTATTTAGTATTTACTTCTTTCTACATTTTTCCACAGTGCCAAACAGAAAGAGCTATCACAAAACCAAACAGAAGGTGATGACTCTGAGAAGTCATTGCAGCCCTTTACTGAGTCCGCCTGAAGTGTGCACAGGCCTCCTCTGTTCTCATGCCTCCTGAGTTGTTATTCTTTTTTTTTTTTTTTGCCTGAATGAGAAGAAATGATAGGGAAACTGTTTTCAAAACTAAATTTTATTCCAAAGGAGTCCTCATTCCAACTTGTCAATATCACATGACAATAATTTTTAATGTCTTTAAGATACCTAACTAGGAGACATTGTGCTTTATAAATTACCCCACAATTCCTGGAAAACTGGTTAAGAACTCAGAGTCTGAAGGAAATCCTGCCATTTCTTGGCTGTGAAGTCTTGTCTCTCAGCCACGGTTTCCTAATCTGTATCATGGGAATAATAATAGTACCTATCTTGTGAGATTGTTAGGAAGATTAAATGAGATAATATACAAAGTACTTAGCATGGGGCCTGGCACATACTTAATACATGTTTAATAGGTATTTGCTACTAACATTCTTGTTCCCATGAAAGTGAGAGTAATCTTTGTTGAAAATGTTGTTTCAGAAAAGGTACCGTGAAACTTTCAGCTGCTACTACAGTTAACCTAAATGTAGAGGCCCCAATGTAACTATGTTTTTCACTTAGAAGTTTTGTTTTCTTACTGGAACAGCATGTTTTTTGGATCTTCTCTACAGGTGAAGCCCAACGTTCTTATTTTGATATCATATCAACCATATGCTTTTTGTCGTAGCAAAGGCTAAGACCCCAATTGTTGCAGTTGTAGCAAAGGCTAAGACCCCAATGGTGCAAATATTAACAAAGGGAGGAGAAAGCAAAGGGGTGAGTGACAACCATTTCCATGAAATGTAATGGTGACTGCAGCCCTGAAAAACATCAGTTTTCACAACAAGGGTTACTAAAGGGTTACTAAAAGATTTTGCCTACTTATGTGCACAGATACAGAAGGAGAATGAACTTGTCTCTTTGTAAAAGGCCAGCTGTGAAATATAAGAGATACTTAGCTATTTTAGAAACATGGCGTTGTAAAGTCAGTGAGAGGTAATAGAAAATTATCCATCACCAGATAAACTGAACACCCATGTAAAGTATATATTCACCTGTCTAGGTGGATATGAGAACTTGAGTCTATAAATATGGCATAGTCAGTTTAAGTGTGTGGCGAGGTGCTTGTACTTGTGGAATCCACATGCCATTCTTCTTTAGTTGCAGACGACTAAAAGTGTTAGTCCCAGAGGACTAAAGCTGGAAAAGCCAAAACACTGGGATATTTTAAACCTATAAATTTCAAACCTCACTCATTAGAGTTCAGTTTTGTCAAATGTATCCATAAAAAGATATGATAGTAATCTAAAAAGAAAATGTTCTAAGAAGAAGAGATGTGAGTTTATTCATCATGTAGCAATTATATCCCAGGCACTATGCTAACGGCTGGAGATGTATAATAGTACATGAAACACACTTACCCCTGTCCTCTGGAGTTACATTCAGGTGGAGGAAGCAGAGATTAAACAAACACAGAAACACCTAAGTATCAGTGTGGCGAAGGCCATGCAGGAATATAGAGGGGATGAGAGCAGAGAATAGTGACACATATGGACTGGTGGTCAGGGAGGCCTCTCTGAAGGATGAGAAGTCTCCAGCCATGTGCAGAGTGAAGGGAAGCTTTCTAGATAGAAGGAAGAATATGTGTAAAGGTCCTAAGATGGCAAACATCTGTGTGTTTGAGGAGGTGAAAGAAAGCTTTATGGACAGAGTCCAGACAGTGAGAGTGAGTGATGGGAGATGAGATGGGAGCAGTGGTCAGGGGAACGTTGTAGGGGAGCACCTCACACAACACATTAAGACAAGTGCAGTGGTGCTGTGACACCATGCTCAGGAATAATAAGAGCACTGTAGACTTTTCTACAGACACTAGAAGCCTGATGTTCAGGCTGTCCACGAGAATCTGCCCTAAAGAGCCCCCCAGTACTGACTCAGGGCCGGGAGAGTTCTTGTAGATTTCCTATGCCTTTCAAGACAGAGGGATCTTGAGTTTTGTGTTACTTGTATTGCTTTTCCTATTATCCTTGTGCTTTTATAGGGACCCTGACCCCTAGCTTTCCCCCAGGAAAGTAATTAAACTGGAACTCAGATGCCCTTAAAATACATAAAACAAGTACATCATGAAAACGGCTTGCTCAGGCATCAAGTATTTTGAGATAATGCATGCTTTTGAGTGGACGCATGCAGACTTGTCCCCAGGGTATGCCTTTGGATGTCATAATAGCGATTCTGGTATCAATAAATCATTCACTATTTGGACAAGTCATGGCCACCACCTCAGTCACTAGATACATTTGTAATGGTTTCTGTGAACAATAAAAACAACCACCTAGCAACATATTGTTTTGGTCATGTCATTTTTATATGACTTGTGGGCTTTGGATGGATAAACTGTGTCTAATATATCTTGAAAATTGAACAGCAAATATTGGTGGAGGCCCACTGTACACAATACATGAAATCATGCTGCATGGTGTGTGACTTTATATAAGAATGACATGTGGGTGTTTTTTGCTAGTTTCTTAGTACTTTTCTGTTCCGTGAGGGAAGGGCTGTATCTATCTTGTTTACCATTTTATCTCTAATTTTGGTCACCTAGTAGCTTGATAAGTATTTGTTGAATAGATGAATGGATAAGTGAATAGTTTTTAGGAAAAGTTTATTTCTTGAATTCCTTAGAACTCAAGTTAAGAAATGAGTGATCTAACATCTCTGCTTTTAATGGACGGTTTTCCCCTTGCCATTTTTAAGCCATGAGGAGTGTCAAATATAGCCAAGTGAATTCTGCAAAGAGTTAATATTTCAGAGAAGCCAAAGTTAGGTGATCCCTTCCATCTATGCTGTGCTTTATAGATGTACATACAACCTCATTTGGTCCTTGGAGCAATCTTTCAAGACTGTTCATATTGTACAGTAAAGGAAACACATTGTGGCTCGTCTAAGGCAGGTGTGTAGGAATGAGAGCTCTGTTTTCTAACTCAGCCCATACTGTGTGCATCCATATTCTCCAACAAATATTTGCCTGGCTCTTAGACCTACAATAATCTCTAGGATTGCTTTTAGCTATCATTAATTATCTTTTTATCTTAGCTCTATCTTTCTTCTTTCCTCTCCATTTCATGCACCTCTTTGGTTTTTAGTTTATTTTATTATTTTTTTTTATTGAGGTATAGTTGACTTACAATATTATATTAGTTTCAGGTGTACAGCATAGTGATATGAATTTTTTATAGACTATATTTCATTTATAGTTAATGTAAAATATTGGTTATATTCCCTGTGCTGTACAGTATATCCTTGTAGCTTATTTATTTTATACATAGTAGTTTGTACCTCTTAATCACCTATCCCTATCTTGCCCGTTCCCCCTTCCCTCTCCTTACTGGTAACCACTTGTTTGTTCTCTATATCTGTGAGTCTTTTTCTGTTTTTTATATTCCTGATTTGTTTTATTTTTTAGATTCCACATATAAGTGATAACGTAGAGTATTTGTCTTTCTCTGTCTGATATATTTTACTAAGCATAATCCCCTCCAGTTCCATCAATATTGTTGCAAATGGAAAAATTTCATTCTTTTTTATGGCTGAGTAGTATTCCAGTGTGTGTGTGTGTGTGTGTGTGTGTGTGTGTGTGTGTGTGTGTGTATCACATCTTCTTTATCCATTCATCTGTCGGTAGACACTTAAATTGCTTCCGTATCTTGGCTATTGTACAAATTGCTACTATGAACATTGGGGTGCATGTATCTTTTTGAATTAGTGTTTTCATTTTCTTTGAATATATACCCAAGAGTGGAATTGCTGGATCATATGGTAGTTCTATTTTTAGTTTTTTGAGCAATCTTCATACTGTTTTCCACAGTGGCTACACCAATTTACATTCCTACCAACAGTGTACAAAGGTTTCCTGTTCTTCACATTCTCACCAGCATTTGTTATTTGTGGTCTTTTTGATGGTAGCCATTCTGACAGGTGTTAGGTCATATCTCATTGTGGTTTTGATTTGCATTTCTCTTTCGATTAGCAATGTTGAGCATCTTTTCATGTGCCTGTTGGCCTTTTGTATGTCTTCTTTGGAAAAATGTCTATTCACGTCTTCTACCCATTTTTAAATCTGGTTGTTTGTTTTCTGGATATTGAGTTGTATGAACGGTTTATATAATTTGGATATTAACCCCTTATTGGTCATATCATTTGCAAGTATTTTCTCCCATTTGGTAGGCTTGGTTTTTTTTTTCATTTTGTTGTTGGTTTCCTTTGTTGTACAAAAGCTTTTAAGTTTAATTAGGTCCCATTTGTTTATTTCTGCTTTTGTTTCCTGGTCTTAGTAGACAGAGCCAAAAACATATTGCTAGGATTTATGTCAAAGAATGTTCTGCCTGTGTTTTCTTCTAGGAGTTTTAGGGTTTACAGTCTTACATTTAGATCTTTAATCCATTTTGAGTTAATTTTTGTATATGGTGTGAGAAAATGTTCTAATTTCATTCTTTTACATGTAGCTGTCCAGTTTTCCCAGCACCACTCATTGAAGAGACAGTAATTCTTCCATTGTATATTCTTGCTTCCTTTATTGTAGATTAATTGACCATAAGTGCATGGGTTTATTTCTAGGCTCTCTGTTCTGTTCCATTGATCTTTGTGTCTGTTTTTGTGTCAGTACCGTGCTGTTTTGATTACTGTAGCTTTATAGTACAGTCTGAAGTCAGGGTGCATGACACCTCCAGGTTTGTTCTTTATTCTCAAGATTATTTTTGCTATTTAAGGTCTTTTGTCACACACTTCTTTGGGTTGCTGATACTTGGTTATTTCCATTCTCTCAGTCTCTAGATGAAGTTTTAAAATAATTTTAGGTGACTAGGCAAGTCTCTTGGATTGAATTGGCTGGGAAGAGCTTGGTTTTAATGTAAGTAGATGTTGTATGATGAAAACACTTTTCCCTAGGCAAAAGACGAATATAGTGCTGGATGTGGGAGTTTAGCTGAAATTGAACTGTGAATAGAGTAAGAGAATGTAGTCCCAGTGGAACCTGAATACACACAGGCATGGAGAGTCTAGCTGTATGAATGAATGTACTGCTGCTGTGTCACTCTGCTCTGGTATAATTTCCATAAGCCTGAGGTTAGACCAGTTATATTGGAGTCTGTGTTCAGTGAAGGGCTTGGTTTCTTTTTATGATGAGTTTGTTTACTTGATGCACATGCCAGGAGGTTTGCAGTTTTGTTCTTATAAAAACGACTGGGAATTTAGAGTAGCAGAATAGTCTCATCTAGAGCACGAGTTCCATGAGAACAGGGATTTTTGCCTGTTTTGTCACAGCATCTAGAATAATGCCTAATGCATAGTAGATGCTCAGTAAGTATTGAATAAAATAATGGACCTGACGTACACCCAGCCTGTCACTTTTAGCAACAGGACTGGGTTCAGAGTGGGCCACATAATTTATGTGTGACTATAATGATGTGACTATAATGATGTATGAGCTAACTCTGCCTCACTTACTCAAAGGCAGTCAGCTCAGGCCGAGTTGGAGTTGGTGTTTGATTCTTGTCTGCCCCTCTGTACCAGTGCGTGCAGTTCTATTCAGTTTCAATGGGTAGCTTCCTACCCCTCTGACTTACTGTACTTGATTATGAAGTTATAATTAGCTTTAATTTAACCCTGTAGGACAGAATAGTAACTATGGCTAATCTGTGGCTGAAAATAGGGGGATATGAATGAAAAGAATTAAAATTAATTGCTTTGAGTAGCCTGAAGTGACAAGGATTAATATGCTATCAATTTTCTTCTCCTGAGAAACATGTGGTCACAAGGAGATCTTTCTTTCAGAGGACATTCAAATTTGGGTGTGTGGCTTTTGGTATAGGCTAGCACCACTGGAATGGTTGAAGTAGATTTTGCGTCTTTTTTTCCCATGCCCTTACCATGGTTGCTCAAAAAGACCCAATCTAATCTCTTGACTGTAAAGTTATCTGTCATCTATAAGCTGAGCATTATCTTGCCAAGTCCCATTGAAAAGCCAATTTATGAAGTGTACTTGGGGAAGTATATAATACTATGTGAAGCATCTCAGAAAGCCTAAAAAAGTAATATCAGAGGGGATATAATGTGGAATTTCCAAGGAGAGGCTGAGAGAGAAAGAGACCAATTGATTGATTGATTGATTGATCTCCAAAGGGCAGGGAATATATTTCATATTTCGTAGTGCTAGGAAACTGAAGATTTTTAACAGATGCTTTCTAATTGCCCCAAGAAATACAAATGTCACGTTTGTTAGATTTTCAGGAAATAATGGTCCAAAAGACCCTGTGTTTCTTTTTAGCCATGGTGTGTGCATAGTGGCCGTGTGTTCTTTGATAGTGTCACGGTCTGGGTAGGTACGAAGATCTGTCAGCTGAAAAGCAACTGGGAAAACTGGAGAGGAAGAAAAAGAAAATTAAAATAAGATGTTGGATTGAGAAATAACAAGAAAGGCGGATATTTCAGGCTTTCTTTTTTAACTTCAGTAACTGCAAAAAAAAAAAAAAGAAAAAGAAGAAACACAAATGTTTTAATCTATCCCTTCACTTTCAATATTTACATTTTGTAGCTATCCACCGACTCCTATTTCTTCTTTAAACTCTAATTATACAATATTAAACGTACTTCAGAAACATCTTCACTAAATAAGTATAAAATGTTAACATGAGGTTATGCTATCACAGCAAGTATTCTCATCCAAAATATTTCAAAGAAACTACAGGGAAGGCCAATTACTGTCTTGAGAAACAAGGAAGAACTTGTTCCTTTATCCATCACAAATTTATTCTTAGACTCATTGTTTGGGCTCTTTTCCCATGTTATCTTTCATTAATTTGTTCCATCTTAAGATAACATTCGTATTAATATAGGATTAACTGACTTTAGAATAAATAAGTTGTTTAATGGACTCCCTTTCTAACTTCAGGAAGTTAATACTAATGATAACTCTATCAGTCCTAATGGTTGCTAAAAAGGATATGCGCCCTACCACATTCAGGGGAATTTGGACAAATCAAATCTAAGTATGCCTGGGTTTGATTAAATATGGAAGAGGTATTTGCACTTCCTAGGACATGGCGCCTGAAAGTCCCTGATTTATAACTTAATTTTTCTTTCCTTAACACTTTGTGAAGGGATAGGACATAGAATGCTCTTTTCTTACGTAGTTCTTCTCTGGATCAATGTGGACTGAGGTGAGACTTATAGATTAGTTCAAAGAACTCCACCTCTAAGTTAGAAGATTGCTCCAAGTTTTCTCCTCATTGTTCTTCAGAGTTCTGAGCTATTCCAAACATCCATAGGTTTCAGAAGGTTAGCTTCTGGGAAGTTGAGACTTTATATATATATATATTTTTTTTTTTTTTTTTTTTTTTTTTTTTTTTGCGGTACCCGGGCCTCTCACTGTTGTGGCCTCTCCCGTTGCAGAGCACAGGCTCCAGACGCGCAGGCTCAGCGGCCATGGCTCACGGGTCCAGCCGCTCCGCGGCATGTGGGATCCTCCCGGACCGGGGCACGAACCCCTGTCCCCTGCATCGGCAGGCGGACTCTCAACCACTGCGCCACCAGGGAAGCCCGAGACTTTATAGAAGATAAAAAATGAAAGTAACAATTCTCTTCCTTCCCTGCTCTTTTGAGAGGGTGGTAGAGATATATGTTCAACTGTATGTAGTTGAAACCACATTGCAAAAAGAAAAAAGAAGGGCCATTATCAAAACTAAGCCACAGACAGACCGGTACCCATGTAACTATTTCGTTTCATACTTGAAATTAGTCCTAAATTCAATTAGTACATTTTTAAGAATTGATTTCTGCCAGGGAATTATCCATTACAAGCACATAAAGAATAACTCCTTATCATTCTCTACAATAATTGCTACATTCAGACATTTATCATGACATCCCATAAGATGTTTCATTGCTCCTGGTGGCATCTCTGGTCCTCACATTGCATTTGCACTGCCTGCCCTCCTTTCAAAGCTGTATTCACCACTTGGGTATATGGTCACTGAAAGTGTCTACAAGCTTCACCAAGTTGGAGATGTGTTTTTCAGGCTGACATTTTTTACTTCAAAATTAATCACAGGATGCACTTTGGAGAGCACAAGTCTAGAAATGGAACATTAACAGAGGATAGTCAAACCACAAACATGTCTAGTCAGTCGAGTTCACAGTGTTGCCACACAGACTGAAAAAATAACATTATCAGCAGCAAAAGTATTGTCTTGTCTATAACATTCAATCACTATCCCTGCGAACATACTTTTTGAACATACATGTGGAGGGAGGTACCCTGTGCTTCTTACCGTGGAGATTTGAATCCTCTTCCTTATTTTTCTCTTTAAATGAATGAGCTAAAAATGAATCTGGACCATTTGCCAACTTTATTTTTTTCTTCTCAAATATTTGAACAAAAATACATATTCATATCTTCAACTTCTTCTTGTGGACAGCCTATTCCAAGATTGTTTGTTGGTATAAAAAGCAACATTATTTTAGCAACAACGAAGTAATAACAGCTTAATTTCTTTTTGAATTGAATTGTTAAGCTGCACAAAGCAATCATTTTTTTGTGCCAACTGAAGATTGCTTTTACAACAAAATGTATATCGTAAATATGCTAATCTTAATTTGTATGCCATCTCAGACCTTATGGGAAGGGGTTGCAAATAGGATGATCATGTTGTATTAGCTAGCTCACTTCCTAACTTTCACTAATTAATTCATGCATTATGGAGAATCACCAACACACGAAATAGAAAAGTAAAAATGACACTGTTGAGTAATCACAAGCTGTTGACTATAGAATCTTCAGGGAAGGAGGGGCAGTGAGCATTCTTTGGACAACTTAATTCCAGAACGAACAGGCTTTGTTTATTTAAGAGGCTCATTTGTCTGTTTCCTGATTGCATTCTTATTGTGCAAATGCCAGAGTGTATTACAATGGATAAAATGGGGAAAAAATAAAGTATAATTTAAGTGGGCCAGGAAAGAGT
>NW_006782914.1:2875154-2940563 GCF_000442215.2 Lipotes vexillifer
GAAAGAGTGGTAGTAGATGTTTTAATGTTCCCTTGGAGTTAATCAGTGGTTCATAAACCTGAAATACTTTATCTCGAGAACTGAGTTTCTGACTCAAGATACATAGGAGAAAATATTAGTTGGCTTGAGAAAGCAAGAACCTTGGTTCACATAAATTTATACACAGATTCCTTTATCATGGGAGAATTGTAATTAGGGATTGAGAATCTTGAGAACATGATTGTGACCTAGTTATTCCTGTACTGCAAGTGCTCATGGGAGGTACTGGCTAGACCTGCAAATAATGAATTAGGAGATTCCAGCTGGGATATGATGAAAGCATTTTTGGGAATCTCTGTATCTTGGCTGGACCACATGGGTTATAACTTGGAGAGGCCTAAACTAGTAGTAGTATATGACAGATTTATAGCCCAATTGATGCTGGGCATCAGAAAAAAAAAGGCTGAGGTTAAAAAAAAATGACTGGAGAATTATGAGCTTTAAAAGAATTGTCATTGGAAGGGAGTCTGAAGAAGGAAAGCATGAATTCCTTATATGAAGGGAAATAAAAATAATAAAGATTGATGGTGAGACAAGCAGAGTAGTTTGTTTTTCACAGCATCCCTCTCTTCTAAGACACCTTATCCACCTCTGTGCTTCGTAGCTGTCCCTGCCACGTCTTCCACCTAACACACTGTATAGCTTATTGATGATCTAGCTCTTCCACTACCTTATTAAACTTTCTGAGGACGGGGGTTACGTTTTTGACCACCACCCTCAGCTACTTTTCTGTATCCTCACTGCCAGAGTAGTGTTTAACACATAGTTGGCTCTCAATGAAAGTTTGCTGAATGAATGAAAGAATGATCCAGAAATTCATTTTAGTCTGTCTTTCTTCTTGATTCCTTCCTCCCTCCCTCCTTCCCTTCCTTCCTCTAGCAAGTACTTACCAGGATATACCAGGCCACAAAGGCCAATGAAATAAGATTCCTGTACTCCTGGAGCTTGCAGTCCGTTGGGCCAAATCTAATCATGTAAATGAGGGAGTCCAGGGCAGGGTGATAGTGCTGGGACAGACATGTGCACAGGAGCCATGGGAATCTAGAAACAAAAGCATTTAAATCAGACTGAGAGGTCAAGGAAGATTTTTCTTGGAGGAATGGAAAATTAAGGGTTTATGGAACGTAGAAGGATTTGTATGAGCTGATGAAGAAAAAGACCTGGCCTGGAAGAACAAAACAGCATTATCAGGGAAACTAGGTAGCTCATTGTGAATGGAGAGATGCCAGGGCAAATGGAGTTTGTAGATAAGCAAAATGGAGAGTAATTTAAAAATCATTGACTTTACAAGGTGTTTCAGGGTTTTCGTTGGGTGAGTCAAATATACTAAGACTCCATAATGCCTTAGACAAATAGGCAAGACCGCTCACTATGATCATCCAACCTTTTCACTTCCCAGCTCCCTATTTGCTGATTCCCAGCTTGATATCCTAGGCTAAGGTTTAAGCAGAGCTCTAAAGCAGGGTTGCCATTTCCCTGCCACCACATTATTTGGAATGTGGAGGCGTTCGTTTTAGCTTATGATAACTGATTGCAAGGCTGTAGAGGCTATGTTAGGACAGTCCTTTCAGCCTAATTTTGTCGTCTGTGACTGTGGACAGGGGTTATCTCTGAGAGAATACTCTTGCCTTCCATGTTATTTGCACATGAACTGTTTCCAATCTGTAATCTGCAAATGTCCTCTTCCGGACCCTGTGTGTATGTTTAGCCGGTAGGAATGCCCAGCTGTTGGGTAAAGTGGTAGTTCTGTGTTAATTGGATCTAATATAACCTCCAAATTTAAGTATGATTATCTTTCTATATGATGGATTTGTCATCCATATTTGTTCATTTAAATTGATATTTAAAATTAAATGGGAAAAGAGTTTGAAAAAGAATAGAGACATGTATATGTATAACTGAATCACTTTGCTGAACATCTGTCACTAACACAACATTGTTAACTGTACTCCAACATGAAATAAAAATTTTAAAAAATAAAATAAAATAGCATCCCATCTCCAACCAAAAAAAATTAAATTAGATAACAAAGCAACAGTGATTTTCATAAAATTGGGTCCTGTTTTGTGTCTTGAGTTTCCAAACAGGAGACTCCTAGCTGTCCTGATCTCATGTCATCTGCAAGCCACTGCATACTCTTGACCTTTCCCGTGTTTTTGATCATTTTAACAGTTCTTGGATTATTTTCTAGCTCATTAAATATATATTTTTCTTTTTTTATAATGATAAGAAGAATGGGAGGTGTTTAGGGTGTGGATGTATCTGTACATGATGCCTGCACAAAGTAGATGCTTAGTACGTATTTGTTGAATGGGATGATATGAGATATTTTTAAAACATACACCTGATTCATCTGTACCATTTTTCTAGATTCCACACATATGCATTAATATACGGTATTTGTTTTTCTCTTTCTGACTTACTTCACTCTGTATGACAGCAAAAACTAACACAACATTGCAAAGCAGTTATACTCCAATTCAAAAAAAAATTTGGTGCCTATAATTCCATTTATTTTTACAAAAATTCCCCAAACCAAATCCTAGAGTCTTAATGCCTATCATGTAGATAGTGCTTGAGCCCTACAGGTTTATAATGGCTAAGCAAAACAAAAACAAAACAAACAAACAAAGAACATACACTTGAGCATTAGCAGCTTCCCACTGTCTTTAGGACAAAGTCCAGACTCCTTTGCAAGAGCCACCAGACCATTTGCAGTCTGAAACTTATAAACCTTTCTGTTCTTGTCTCTTGCTTTCACAACCAACAGTTCACATTCTGCAATACATGTTCACAGCTCCATGCTTTTACCCTTCTGTCTGGCAAATTCTTACTGACCTGCCAGATGCGAAAGCTTCTTCCCCTTAGCCCTACTGCGGAAGAATGACTTTTTCACTATTTCTAAAACATCTCGTATGTACGTCCATGATAATGTTAGCCCATCTCATCATTTCACTTTATGTACCTATCTCCTCATCTAGGTTGTACACCCAAGACAGAGGTTCTGTCTTATTTACCTTTGTGTGTTAGGGTCTGATACTGTGCTTCTGACCAGAGCTAGGACTCAGCAATGTGTTTTGAATGAATAAATGAAGTGACTAGGCCAGTGCCAGGGCCTGAAGATCACCCAGTCTTAGAGCCCCTGCTCTACGTCATAAGGACAGGAGCCCTAAACTCAGGACAAGCAGACAGGATGAGCAGGCCAAAGATGCCAGGGCATCTGCAGGGAGGAGTGACCATGGCCAGCTTCTAGAAATCCATTGGGGCCTGGCCTGTCTGCCCAGCTGGCCCTCTTGAGAGAAGAGTCCTTGAATGGTGCTGCCTTTGGTTTCTTGCCAACAAAGTCTGTCCCGAGAGATCAGGCTCAGTCCGAGGCCTGAAGTCTCATTTGCAGCGTTTCTTTAGTTGTTTGCCAGGCATCTGGTTAAAGGAAATATGACAGGCTTCAAGGGACTGATGAGAATCCGAGGTCTCCTTGCCGGGCCACAAATTGTAATTGAGAGCCATGTTTTAGGAACGTAATAGAGATTATTTTCTTTAGAACTATGATTTTATGTTTGCTGAAGCTTATTTAATACCCAACTGCCCATCCAGTTAGCTTTGTAAAAGCTTACTATTTTATAATAATAGGCATTGTGCTTTATTATATAATAAGCCACATTGTTTAATTCATGATTTATTAGATTCTGTTAGGGTATAATGAGTAATGGTGGTGTTTAGTAAAGCAATGTGATTAGATGTCATTCATTGTGCCGTGTGAGATAAATGTGCTTCATCACATGAGCTACAGATATGCCAGTTCCAACGTATAATTTGAATTTTGTGTTGTGTATTTTGGGCCATTATTGTCACATAATTCAGACTACATAGATATAAATATATGTGCAAAAAAACAAACTTTCAAAAATTATTTGAGGCAATTCCAAAAGACAGATCTCAAAGAAAGATTTCTTTCCTAATTGAAATGCTTTATTACCTTCCTATTTTCAGATAATGTTCAAACTCCTAAGCTTGGCAAACAAGACCTCTTATGATCTGGTCCTTGCCTACCTCCCCAGCTCCTCCTCCAGGGCTCCCTGCCAGCAGGTACCTTTCATTTGTCTGAGGAACCACACCCACTTCTTCTTTTTGTTCTGCTGTTTCACACTTACAGGTTTTTCCCAGCACTGGTTGGCTTTGTCTACGTTCAATGCCCTTTGCCTATTGTTTTACTTTTTTTTTTTGAAACATAGAAAAATACAGAGAATAATAGGACAGCTGTATGTAAACTTTCCACCTGGGATTAACAGATGTTAGCATTTTATATATTTGCCTCTATGTGAAATAAACAAACCGTAACATATCAAAGAAAGCTAGTATCCTTCCCTTTTTTTTCCTTCCTAGTTCCTTTGCCTTTTTCTCTCCTGAGGCAACTATTTCTTTTTACAGAAATCATATTATCTTTTCATGAACTTGGTAGTTGTAGCAGTGAGAACCTTTCATTTATAATGTTCAGAGTTTTTTCTTGAAGGCCTTTTAAAATTTCAGCTTTTTACTTTAAAAATATCCTGATATCAAAGTAATACATGTTTATAATAGACAATGTGAAAAGTATTTTTAAAAAGTCAGAAAAGTGCAAAGCAGTTGGAAGAAATGCTCACAGGCTCCTGGACAAATACTATTAATATTTAATATGTTCATTTGAGACAATTTGGAAAAGGGGCAAAAACTACCTAACATACTACTATAATCACAGTTAATATTTCCTTGCCTTTATTTACTTTTAGTTTTTATTTATCTTTACATAGTCAGTTACTTTGCAATCAGGACATAAATGTAGTTTGTATTATATGTTTATCCACACATACACGTTTAAAAATATTACATAACCCCTTGTTCTCATTTTGTTGCACATTTGGGCTATACCTTTAGTTTTTATTTTTTCCTGTTTTATCACCATATATGTGTAACATCTTTGTACATAGAGCTTCTTCTATATTCACAATAAAGTGAAATTATCGGGGCATGGCTATGGGCACCTTAAAGCTCGCGATACATACTGCCAGTGTGGCTATATGTGCTTCTGAGTGTCTGAGTCTTGGTTTCCTCTTTGTTACCAACTTATGAATTTTTTAAGTAATCAAAAGAAAATAAATCTTTGCTCATTCCTATTAATAGCCATCAGCTCTTTATAGAATTAAGTTCTTAAATCTTTATCTTATTAACTTCAAATATTTTTTCAAGATGTTTTTGTTTTTATTGGTATATAGATATTTTTGTTAATGTTACATATGCATCTTTTCCTTATGATTTCATCTATGGCTTTTGAGATTTAAAGAGTTCTCCTGCTTCCAAAGATTTGACAATTATTTTGATTTATTTTCTTTCAGATTTTTTTTTGCAGTTTGATTTTTAAATATATTTGATGCTTTAGTCCAATTTGAATTTGTTGTGGTCTTGAGACAGTACTAAAGTACCATTGTTTTGCCACACCTAGTTTAAACCAGTGATGTATATAGTGGTGGGTAGATAAATTCCAGGATTTATCTTACATTTCTTTGTACCTGACTCGTATACGAAGTGTTACTTAAATCAGACGGATGGATGTTACTAAAATGTTGGGCTAACCTAGGACTTCCCATACTCATGACGCCCCTCTGTGGCTCAGTGGGAATCTGACATTTGTCCCTGAAGGGTGTATTGCTGTGGTTTTCTGGTTGTCCTCCAGCTAATTCACGCTGGTCTTTGGCCTTTCTCTTGGAATTATGATCTCTGCCTTCCAGCAGACAATTCACACTCAGCATTAGTCAACAAACCCATTTTCCTTAGGCTCTGGAAGGTCTAAAACACAGGGTCATTCATCTGCAGGCAGGATGCCTTCCAATCACCTTTCCTCTGGGACCTGCTTACCCATCTCCTGCGGCCTGGCCAGCAGAGGCCAGTTAGCCTGGCTTGGCCAGCACATCCAGGCCAGCTCTCCCTCCTTAGCTGGCTGAAAACCATTTTTTCCTAGCTCCCCTGCTCCAGAATAAACAAAAATTCTGTTTATAGCAACAACATTGTTTTTCTGTTTTAAAGGAATGAGTATGGGGCAAGAGATTCAATAACTGATCAAGAACTGACTTTAAAATAAGCAAGACTTTGTAGTTAAAACAGCTTATAGAACTACCCAGTTTAAATGTAGTGAGCTCCCTTTCACCCAAAGCATTCAACAGAGATGGGAAAACATTTTAAGAAATGGTGTACAGGGGAGTCATTCCATGAGGATAACCTCTTCACTCTAAGGTTCTAACGTTATATGAACCTCTCACTTCCTACCTTCTTTGTTTTTCTCAAAGTTGTTCCAACATTTATAGTAGCAGAGGTCCCAAACAAATTTTTAACTTCTAGGGTCAGTTTGGAAAAAATGAATTCTAAAAAATATAGGAAAAATACGATTGGAAAATGGGTTAGTTATCTGCCCCAAGTAGTTAGAAATACAAAGCTTACTCATCCAATGAGTGAAACACACAAAACATAAAGAGTAGTAAGTCTTTGTAGCTAAGATAGAACTAGGACGTCTAACTTCAGACTTGTAGGGTTTAGTGTATGGCTCTATCAGTTGACAGTATGTGCATCTTTTAGGTAAATATAAGAATTGATGAGCCAATTGATTTTTTAAGACAGATTTATGGAAGTTTAATTTGTATACCATAAAATCGGCCCATTCTTAGTGTACAATTCAATACTTTTTAGTAATTTTAGAGTTTTGCACCATTGCCATAATCCAGTTTTAAAACCCCCCAAAAGATCCCTTGTGCCTATTTGCAAACAGCCCCCACCCAGCAACCACTAAGCTACTTTATGTCTCTATAGATTTGCCTTTTCTGGACCTTTCATACAAATGGAATCTTATAATATATAGTCTTATATCTGGCTTCTTTATTTTGCATAGCATTCTGGTATGTGTAATATGTATCAGTAGTTTGTTCCTTTTTATTGCTGAATAATATTCCATTGTATGAATATATCACATTTTGTTCATCCATTCACCAATTGATAGACATTTGGATTGTTCCAGTTTGGGGCTAATAACCCTGCTGTGAACATTCATGTACAAATCTTTGGCGATATGTATTAATTTCTCCTGGGTAGATACCTAGGTATGGAATTGCTGAATTATATGCTAAATTTATGTTTAACTTTTTAAGAAACTGCCAAATTGTTTTCCAAGGTAGTTGTACCATTTTACACTCCCCTTAGCAAGGTGAGGATTCTAGTTTCTCCATATCCTCACCACCACTTTTCAATATACCTTATTTGGTTAAATGCCTATTCAGATCTTTTGCCACTTTTAAAATTGGGTTATTTTTCTTCTTATTGAGTTATAAGAGTTCCTTATGGTTTTTGATGCAAGTTCTTTATCAGATATCGCAAATATTTTCTCCCAGTTTGTTACCTGTCTTTATTTTTTAATGGTGTCTTTTGAAGTTTATGTCTTTTTTTTTAATGAATTATGCTTTTTGGAATTGTACCTAAGAACTCCTTGCCTAACGCAAGGTCTTATAAATTTCTCTTTTATGTTTTCTTCTAGGAGTTGTATAGTTTTAGATTTTGTATAAGTCCATGATCCATTGTGAATTAATTTTTGTCAAGGGGGTGAAGTAAGGGTCATTTTTCTTTTTTTGCATGTGGATATCCATAATTTTTGGTACAATTTGTTGAAAAAAAAACTCTTGTTGAATTTCCTGGACAATTTTATTGAAATTAACTGGCCATGATTGGAAGGGTTTATTTCTGGCCTCTCTATGCTGTTCCATATATCTATATCTCTCCCCCTACTCCAGTACCATAGTCTATTGATTACTGTAGCTTCTTAGTAAGTTTTGAAGTCTTCCAGCTTCTTTTACAAATTGTTTTGGCTATTCTGGGTCCTTTGTATTTCCATATACATTTTAGCTTCAGCTTGTCAATTTCTTCAAAAAAATCCCACTGGGACTTCAATAGTTGCATCGAAACTACAGATCAGCCTGTTGGGGAATGTTATATTAACAATATGGAGTTTTCCATTCCATGGACATGGAATGTCTCTCCAGTTACTTAGTTTCTTCAGTTTTCTCAGAAATGTTTTGTAGTTTTCAGTGTGCAGATTTTACACTTATGTTGTTACATTTATTCTTATAAATTTTACTCTTTTTGATGTACTTGTGAATGGAATTGCTTTTTAAGTTTCATTTTCAGAGTGTTCATTTGTTAGTATATAGAAATACGATTGCTCTTTATATACTGATATTATATTCTATGACCTTGTTGAACTTTTTTATTAGTTATAGTCATTTTTTTTGTAGATTCCTTAGGATTTCCTACATACAAGATTGTGTTGTCTGTGAATAAAGATAGTTTTCTTTCTTTCTTTCCAAAGTGTATGCTTTTAATTTCTCTTCTTTGCGTTATTGCACTGGCTAGAACCCCCGATACAATGTTCAAGAGAAGAGGCAAGAGCAGACATCCTTGCCTTGTTTCTAATCGTTGCTTTTTTTTAACATCTTTACTGGAGTATAATTGCTTTACAATGGTGTGTTATTTTCTGCTTTATAACAAAGTGAATCAGTTATACATATACATATGTTCCCATAACTCTTCCCTCTGGCATCTCCCTCCCTCCCACCCTCCCTATCCCACCCTTCTAGGTGGTCACAAACCACCGAGCTGATCTCCCTGTGCTATGCAGCTGCTTCCCACTAGCTATCTATTTTATGTTTGGTAGTGTATATATGTCCATACCCTCTCTCACTTTGTCCCAGCTTACCCTTCCCCCTCCCCATATCCTCAAGTCCATTCTCTAGTAGGTCTGTGTCTTTATTCCCATCTTACCCCTAGGTTCTTCATGACCTTTTTTTTTTTTTTCTTAGATTCCATATATATGTGTTAGCATACGGTATTTGTCTTTCTCTTTCTGACTTACTTCACTCTGTATGACAGACTCTAGGTCTATCCACCTCATTACAAATAGCTCAATTTCGTTTCTTTTTATGGCTGAGTAATATTCCATTGTATATATGTGCCACATCTTCTTTATCCATTCATCCGACGACGGGCACTTAGGTTGTTTCCATCTCCAGGCTATTGTAAATAGAGCTGCAATGAACATTTTGGTACATGACTCTTTCTGAATTCTGGTTTCCTCAGGGTATATACCTAGTAGTGGGATTGCTGGGTCATATGGTAGTTCTATTTGTAGTTTTTTAAGGAACCTCCATACTGTTCTCCATAGTGACTGTATCAATTTACATTCCCACCAACAGTGCAGGAGTGTTCCCTTTTCTCCACACCCTCTCCAGCATTTATTGTTTTTAGATTTTTTGATGATGGCCATTCTGACCAGTGTGAGATGATATCTCGTAGTTTTGATTTGCATTTCTCTAATGATTAATGATGTTGAGCATTCTTTCATGTGTTTGTTGGCAATCTGTATATCTTCTTTGGAGAAATGTCTGTTTAGGTCTTCTGCCCATTTTTGGATTGGGTTGTTTGTTTTTTTGTTATTGAGCTGCACGAGCTTGTTTCTAATCTTGGAAAGAAAGAATTTATTATTCCACTGTTATTTTTGATGTTGGCTGTAGGTTGAGGAAGTTCATTTATACTTATATTTATATTTTGTTGAGAGTTTTATCATGAATGGGTGTAGAATTTTGTCACATGCTTTTCCTGAATTTATTGAGATGATCATGTGGTTTTTGTCCTTCATTCTACTAGTATGGGGTACTATATTTGTTGATTTTCAGATGTTAAGCCAACTTTGCATTCCTGGGATAAATCCTACTTGGTCATGGTGGATAATCTTTTTTCTAGATGTTAGATTCAGTTTTCTAGTATTGTGTTGAAGGTTTTTGTGTCTCTGTTCATAAGGGATGTTGGTCTGTAGTGTTCTTTTCTTGTGATTTTTTTTTGTCTGGCTTTGGTATCAGGTTAATACTGGTTCATGGAATAAGTTGAGAAGAGAGCCAATTGATTTTTTTTTTTTTTCAATTAGAGAGGAGGGAAGGATGTTGTAGAACAGTGTTTCTTTATCTATGGTGAAATTCCATTTAAAACTCATTTTTAATCAATTGTAAATAATAAATCAGTAGAAAAATTATACAACAACATACAAATACAAGCTTCATTTATAAAATAGATTCACTTATATAAAATTACTCTGTCAAATTAATACAAAAGTTTCTACAGGCTTATTACTCTTTGAAAAATTGTGATACAGTTGGCATAAGATTATATTAGTTTCAGGTGTACAACATAATGATTGGTGTCTGTATATATTGTGAAATGGTCACCATAATAAGTCTAGTTAACGTCCCTCCCTAAACACAGTTCCACCGTTTTTATTCTTGTGATGAGAACTTTTAAATTTACTCTCTTAGCAGCTTTTGAAAGGCTTATCACTCTTAGTCTCTGTACTTACCTCATCAGAGACTGGATACAAACAGTCCTCACAGATCTTCATGAGAACCGACTTTGAGTAGTGCTGGTGTACTCATGCTTCTCAACCTTTAGGGTGTGTAGAAGTCACCTGGGGATTCTGTTCAAATGGATTTTGATTTAGTAAGTCTGGGGAGCTTCCCTGGTGGCGCAGTGGTTGAGAGTCCGCCTGCTGATGCAGGGGACGACGGTTCGTGCCCTGGTCCGGGAAGATCCTACATGCTGCGGAGCGGCTGGGCCCGTGAGCCATGGCCGCTGAGCCTGCGCGTCCGGAGCCTGTGCTCCGCAATGGGAGAGGCCACAACAGTGAGAGGCCCGCGTACCGGAAAAAAAACCCAAAAACCTCTGGGACAGGGCCTGAGGTTCTGCATTTCCGCTCCCGGGTAATGCTGATGATGCTGGTCCACAGACCATACTTTGAGTACTAAGACTATGAAATATAATGCAGATAATAAAATAAATGTGATATTTTTTATAACCCTGTCATAAATTGCTTTGGGACATATTTTGGTTTTTCAAAGATTGTTGGGTTGTTGCTCAACAGTCACGATTGTCTAGATACCAGTTGTTTTTCTTGGCCTCCAACCTTCCTGGGCCTCCAACTGCTCATCCGTAAACAGAGGGCGCTGGACTAGGAGATCTCTGAAGTCTCTTCCAGATCTCACAGTCTGTGATTTTAAGCATCCGTGTCAAAGGAGAATTACGGCTGCATCTGCATTTTCTTTTTATATAAACCTAAGAAAACAAGAACCCAAAGTCTGTGTTACAACAGTTCTTAACAAGACGTTAAAAATTAACAATAAACACGCTTTACTAAATTTTGGATGATACAGAAAGATTAATATCAATGTTCAAGGATTTTTCCATGTTGAAGTCTTAAAAAAGTGGGTGGGCGTCTTGTTTAAACTTATAGTTGGAAATCTAATTAAAAAATAATTGACTTGCCTAAACTGTGGAGAGACAAGTAAAATAGGTGTTTATATTATGAAATTCAAGTTGACACAAAATAGCTGAAAGGCTTTCATTTCAGCCAAGTTGAAATGATCTCATTTTCCTTTATATTTCATTTTATTTACTGAGATACTTAAAACGTTTTCCCCCGTTACTTAAAACGTTTTCCCCTGTTGCTTAAAAGCAGATGAAAAGGGTGGTAAATCAGTGGTAGAAATGTGTTGTCAAAACCTCCAGGGGCCATATCCTCAATCTTCAGTGTATATTAGCGTGATTCTGCTGTTCTTACTACAGATGATTACAGCACACCCTGCAATGCAGGGTGGAGGCCGTTGGTTAGCCTCCAAAGAAAGTGACTAATAATTGACCTAATGTACAGAGCACATGAATAACATATTCTCTGGGTAAGAAAAAATATGGTTTACAGGGTGTGTGAGAGTTCATATCCCTCTTTTCAGTTCTTCCAGAAGATTTAAGATAGTCAGCTGCTTTATTAAATTTTTAATTCTTCAGTCTCAAATTCAGATCATGCATTCGATGCCACTATACAATTCAAGACCAGACTCCTGCTTCCAGGATTTTCTTAAATGAATTGCTTAGAATTTTGAAGAGAATTAGTATCAGTTTTGTTACATTTACATTTGCAGTGGCCTCACACAGTAAAACAACTTTATTTTAGTTTTATATATCGTTAAGCAATTGTTTGGTGAAGAGATTGGAAGTCTCCAAAATATATATGAGTTTTAATTTGCTGAGGAGATTAGTGGAAAGTTAGAGTTGTCTTTTTCTTTTTTCATTTAACGCATTGAACATCACTTGAATTATACACTTACTGTATTTCTGTTATTCTTGGCTCTTCTGCAAGATATTTGGTGGATTTCCTTTTATTCATTTAGTAATAATAGGGTCAGCTCGGCAGACCTTTTATTTTTAACTGACTAACTCTTTATTATGTTATGTGCTAAGACACATCCATTAATGTTAGGAAGGACATGGATCAGAACATTTTACAGTGGTTCTTTCTGGGTGAGATTACAGTTGAACTTTATTTTCCGCTTTGTAATTTTTTTGTACTTTTTGAATATTCTATAAAGGCCATGGTTTTTTTTTAATTAGAACAACCACAACTATAAAAATTAACAAAAATCTAGGAATTTCTAACTTTATTTCTGTAGAAAGAGAACTTTCCATGTATGTATTTAACATATATAATGCACCTACTATCTGCCAGGCATTTTGGTGGGTCTGGGGTGATTAAGGCAGGTTAGACTCAGCTGTTATCCTGGATGAGCTCAGCCTCTAGTGATCATCTCACCAAAGTATGGTTGGTGGGGACCAATAAATGGTACCCCCAATGAATTATTATTACCTGTGAACTGATAATTTCATGCCTCTGCCATGGGGGTTTAAAGAGGATTAATTGAGATTGTGTATGAAAAGTGCTTGGTCTAATAGTTGACACATAGGAAACTTTGTTCATTATTATTGTGCTTTGAACATTCATGGTGATGGGGAAGTTATTACCTCCAGAGGCAACCCAATCTAGGCCTGGCCAGCTCTGGGAGAGAGTGAGACCATATTCCTCAGGTGATTTAGGTCTCTGAGGCACCTCCCTCATTTCTGCGGTTGCTGTTGCACACGGCATCCCTTTAAATACCACTCCTAGCACTCTGGGCTATTACCTTAGTTCCTCCAAAGCCAAGTTGCAGTCTGGATTTTTCTGAGAATGCATCCCTATTTGCCTCAGGAGGGATAGTGATGCATCCCTATTTGTATCAGGAGGGATAGTGATGCTGTAGATTGATGAGGGCCACCTGGGGTTTTGGCCTTGTAATTAACTAAATTGGTTTTATGTTATTAACAGAAAATAAGCATTTGAGAAGGCAAAGATATAACAAGGAGAAAATATGTGCTGGGTCATCTAAAGCAGTTCAGATGAAGACACTGAGTCCGGGAACTTCAATTCAATTCCCTCCAAAATGTCTTTTCTCTGACCTCACAGCAAAGCACACATAAAACCCCACTGGCTTTATATCACAGAAATGCTTCCCTGACCCAGCAGATGATTCTAATACATATGCTTTATTGATCTGGTTGCAGGGGCCACTGTCCAACAAATAATCCTATACAATCAAAAGCCTTTTGGGGGGATCATTTAATAGTCAGGGTGATGTTGGTGTCTGTGTGATGACGAGGACAATGGGTGAGCAAAGGTCAGCTAACAATCACAGGTTTATTGTTGTACAGTTAAACTGCCACAGCGTCACTCTCGAGCTTTCCTAATGCCTGCCTCCCATAGCAAGCATTACAGCCTTCCCCTAAAATTTCCAGACCACCCACTGTAACAATATAGTATATAAAAGGATCCAGATGCTCGGAAAGAGAACGGGTGAAGTGCAGAGTACGCGTGATACCTTCTCATTTGTCCTTCTCGATTTTGAGCACGGTTTTTACATAGCTGGCTCACTAGAGAGGTCAAACTTCATCTCCAAGTCTCCTTTCCAGAGTGTTTAAAAATGTATACCAGGATTAAATTTACCACCCAAAATATGCATTTTAAGACTGTACTTGATTCAAGTGTCTCTTTGCCTTTCCAACTTTGCACCTCTCTTCACTATTCCCTAGAGGACAGAGGAGAAACAGATTGTGGGATGTGCACACACACTGAACTCTAAAGATAGATTGGACATGCAGAGTGGAGAGTATGCGTAAGAGGGTGATAACCATGAGAAAAGAGTACCAGATACGTGTGGGGTATCCACTTGCAAAATGGGAGAAGAGAACTGGCTAAATACAGACGACTTATTATAGTTTAATGCCTAATTGCTTGCAAGTTTTAAAAATGCTTCATTTTATACACGTTTTGGGAATGAGTGTATATTTGGAACTTAGGCCACTTGGCAGCTTTGCAGTGGTTCGACTTGTGGTCTATGGCTTTGCAATAGTTTGTTCAAAGTAGATTTAATGGATGTGACCCCTCCCAAACACTCCATTCAGGACAGGTGATTATAAGAAGGAATCTTTTCCTATGAGAATCATTAATTAATTTACTTATACTAACCCCTGTATTTTATCTCATCATCCAAATGTTTCCCCAGTCCCTGTTTATCATGTTACTATATTAAAAATTCTTTCTACCTAAAATGATATCTCACCCTCTAGAGAGTCAGCATCAAGAAAGCAGGAGCTGGCTGCCTGTTTTCTGCTATGTTTTCAGTGCCTAAAACAGTGCCTGGCATACAGTAGATTTTCAATACATATTGATGATAAAACTTGGTCCTTCAAGGAACACCAGCCAGAATTATGAGGAAAACATCATCTTGGCTCGTTTGTTCACTTATTCGTTCTTTCATTCATTCCTCAAGCATTTATTGAGGACTTGGTATTTGCCAAGGACTGTAGTGCTAGTTACTAGGTAAATCTTGCTCTAAAGGAACTTATAAATAGATACAAACACATCTAACTATAATGCAGTACAGCCTCTTCGTTAAAGAAAGGACAGAATAATGAACACTGGGTTTAAAATGTTTCATTAAAAGTTTTAGTCTTTCAAAATATTTATTAAAACAACAACAAAATTTTCCCTTCTAACTTAAGGGCTGTGGTCAAAGAGATTATGAGCAAAGGGTTTGTGTGGGCTGCTCTCTTTGCCTGATTTAGACTGGGGGCCCACACTTGTAGGGAAGGTGCTTTCCCCATACCATGGGCAGAGCTTTCTGCCTGTTTGCAAGTCAGCATGTCAGTGTTTGAGTGGTGATCCGCCAGTGGGCCATCACTAAGTGCTATCTCTAAAAATAGCAGAGCTTTATCCTTGAAAATGAAAATGCTTTGGTTTTAAAAATATGTTTCTGTTTCTAATGAATCCAAGGCTTGGATTTGTTTAAAGGCATGCATATTTCCCTTTGCTGATGGCAGAAAACAAAACTTTCATGCCCATGCATGAAGGGCTGTTCCATTTACAGTCTCCTGACATTGACTCAATTCCCCATTTGTAATACACAACCTGGCCACCATTTGGCGCAAAAAAAAAAGTTTATGAAAGCAAAGAAAAACCATAAGTTACTATGTTGTTTTAGAATATGTAAAGTTTCTCTGAAGTAGACACATCATAGTAACCCATGGTCTCTTTGGAGCCTACTGTGCATCAAAGTTTTCGAAGATGTCACAGCATCACAGCATGGACCTCCGGAGAGGAACCTTACAACCATCTGGCCCAGTCTCTGCCTTTTTTAGAGGATGCTATGAAGATCCAGTGAACTGAAGTTACTAACCAGGGATCACAGAGCTAATTGATGGGAGTCCCGACTCGAATCCATTCTCCTAACTTCCAGTCTGATGTCTCCTAAAATGTGGTCTGTCGACCACTTGCATCCTAATTGCCAAGTCTGCTCAGTAAAAATGTGATTCCTGTTCCTCACAAGAATCAGTACTGTTGGGAGTCTAGTCTAGAAATTTGCATTTTAATAAGCCCCTCAGTTATTCTTATGTACATATTACCCTAATCTGAGAGGTAAAGCCCCTAGTTGAGAGAGAGATTATTTTTCCATAGTGTAACAACAGTAGGAAATTTTTCATTTGAAGGTTGTTGATTCATTGGCTGAACTGGAAATTGTTGATAAATTCTGAAAAGATAAGTGTGATTCTTTAAAAGTTTGAACTGATTCTAATGAAGCTTGAGTTGGCATTTAATATATTCACATCTGCTTGTGTTTTCATAAATACCTCTATGGATGAATGTTGAGGGCACTAATAAAGTGGTTACCTGTTTGGTGAGAGGAACTGGGCAGAGGGTCAATGAAGGGGGAAGAGATTTTTCAGTGAATACTTTCTATGCTTCTTGAGTTTTGAACCCTGTGAGTATATTGCCCATGTTGAATTTTAGAATCATATAAAGGTTAAAAGTGTTGACATTCACTATAGGACCTTAGCAGGTGATTGCTCTGCCTCTGCCCAGGCTACATGAACACATGCTCTGGAATCTAGATCTCTCCGTAGCAGAAGGCAATGAACATTTCCAAAGGTCAAGGCCAGGAAGGGAAAGATTGCTGATTCAGTTAGTTTTAAGGAAATCAGTAATTGGCTTGAAGAGGTAAGTCACTGTGATTGTGCACATACACCCATGATCTTAAAGCCCTCCCTGACAGACCACTCATCACTGGGAATTCAGGTGACCTTGGGCAAATCACCCAACCCTCTTGAGACGTAGTTTTCTAGTCTGTAATAATAATGATGAAAGCTCACTCCTTTTCAATTTGCCATTATTTTATTTAACCTTCACAATAACCCTGAGGGGGCGAATAGTATGGTACCATCTCTATTGTTCAGATGAGGAAGTTATGGCCCAGAGAGCTTAGTCTGTTTAGGAAGGGTCACATAGGTGTGGGGCGTCTAACTTCCACAACCAGATTCTTTCCACTGTGACACGAAGTGGCATGGATTGGACAATTTCCAAGGCTCCTTCCAGAATTAAAGTCCTTGAGTGTATGAGCTATTCAGCGCTCAGTCAACTTTTGTTAGTCTTTGGAGAAGTCCAAAAGAAATTGAAGTCACGGGTCCTTAATTTTAGGAGCTTGCATTGTAATTATAGTATCAGAACATGCGTATATGAAGAAGACCAAGGAGAACGTACAAGTTCAGTACATTCCAAATGCACATTATAAATATACTAGAAGTTCTTGTATTGCATAGCCCAAACCATGCACCTAACTACCAAGAGGGTGGGGAATTCCAGTTCCCAGCGAATAACATTCTTCTCCATAAATAATAATAGGAACTCTCTTTGAGCACCCACTGGGGTAAGCACTTGTTATGCATTATCTCATTTAAAGCTCACCACACCCCTCTGAGAAAAATACTATCCCGCTTTTATAGATAAGGAAACAGAAGCTTAGAGATCAAGTGATTTGAATAATTGTATTGTAGGTGGTGGAGCCAGGTGACTAACCAGAATCCAATACTGGTTTTCGATGTGTGAGCTTCACCACAGGCCTGTTTTGTCTTCATGTTTGAGAATGCATAGGATGGTTTTAGATAAGGGTGTGTTGTCGAGAAAATTTAACCAATCCCTGCCAACACCAAGGGCAAGTTTGGTTTCAATTTAATGTTCATTAGTAAAAGATGGGCCTGTGAATTCTGCATTCGTGCCTCAATACTGTTTATTCTATCAGCCTGGCTTCTCCTGTGTTACCTCATTTTGTAATCCGTTACTTCATTTTGCCTCCCTCATATATGAAGTAGAAACAGACAAACTCCCCCTTGCAGATAACTGATGACTGACAGCAAATGATGGGCGCACTCAACAATTTGACAGGCTTTGTCTCTGTGAAAAAAGGGTTTTGCGGATAAAGTACTTTTAGTCTTTCTCTTCAGTATAATTTGTTCATTGCTTTTCTGCTACCAGAAAATATCACCCTCATCTTTTTATCATCATCTCTCTCAATCTTTTCCCCACTCTGCCAGAGTGAATCCATTCTGCAATTGAACGCTGCGGAAACCTCTTGACAGTTCAAAGTCTTAGCGTTTACCCAGTCATTCTGGGAATTGAGGACAGTTTACATTGTTTCCTTAGTTCACATGGACACAGGCAAGGTTCATAGCTTGCCTGGGTTGGCAGACAGTTTTTGAGGATTGTAAAAACTGTGCTTTGCTCGGGTCCCTGGCTCCTTGACGAGGTCTGCCTGCCTATCCTTGGTCTGTGTCCTCGGCAGGCCTTTTGCTTGAGTCAGACACCTCTAATGAGAGAGTTCTTGGGTTTCAGTCTGGGGGAACCCAGCCTCCACCCACCAGACTTCCTGGAGAGCTCTCTGCCGATGCTGAAAGTGCCTGGAGCCTTGAGGATTGGATCGAGCTGCCTTTCGAAGGGGTCTCAAAATTCCTTAGACATAATATATTTGTGGCTACAATTTGTTAAGAAAGGAACCAGGCTGTTCTAGCCAATAAATTGTCGAAGGAACACATACCTAAGATAGAGAAAATGGTTTGCAGTGCACAGTCCTCTTACTCCCTTTTCTGGTGTTCTGCATTCAATATTTCCAGTAACTTTAAGTAAAGCTTATTTCTAAGCAGACCCCTGGTTTCTGCTCTTTGCATTTACCAAAACCCTTGGGGCATATGTTGAGTGAGGGCAGGGCTTTTTATTCACCTGCTTCCTAGTCTGAATAATAGCACTTCTTGTTCCCCGTGTGAATTCCAAGGGCTCTGAAACAGCTTTCTTTGTGGAAAATCAGGTAAGCAGGGCTCCGCTATAAGGATGTGTATATGACTGTATATGCAGTGCTCCACAGCTCCCTGAGTAAGCTCTAACAAGAAAGTTGGAGCTATATAGCACCTATAGCTACTCTTACATGACTTCAGAGATCACGTGGCTTTATAAAAATTAGCTATCAGAAAAACAGACCCAGCCGTATCACCCCAAAGAGACTTTGCTTCTTTGAAAACACATCTGAAGTCCATTCCCACTTAATTTTCGCTCTGAATCTGAGCTCCCTGCTCTTCATTTATCTCTGTTTTTGTATGAGTACATACTGTAGCCAGATATTTTATATGATTTTTTGGGCCTTTACATAATTCTGCCCAACTTCACATGTATAGAATTTCCAAAGCTAGTTGTCAATGTGCCAAAATGGCCTTTACTTTAGCAAAATAACTTCATGCTTTGCTTGACTGGGCTATAAGATGACTTAGATAATTTATGCTTCTCTTTACCACACTTTAGGGAGTACCTGCTTAGAAAGGGTTTTATATCCTGGCTTGGAATAGCTCTAATAATTTAAACCCTCCCTTCTGAAATTACCAAGATATCAAAAAACTAAGCCTCATGGTAGTAATGTTGAAATGTTGTTCAAAATGATACCCAAGTATTTATAATTCTTTATATCCTGAACTACACTACTTAAATAAACTGGGGGAAGGTATTCTGGGATGGGGAATAGTTGAAGGAAACAAATGTATATGCATAGAAATATATATAATTTGTTATAGGATCAAAGATTGAGCAGTTTAGATGGAGTAAAGAGAATTCAAGTAGGGAGATGGAAAATGGGGTTGGGTGGTAGCTTGGCTTGACTAAGAGGACGTGGGGTGTGAATTATTATTTATGACCAGCCTGTGTGGGTTGTTCTTTTACAGGAAAACATTTGAGTGGAGAATAAAGCCACTCTAACTTGTGACTTAGCCACCAAAGGGAAGCCTAGTTATTCAGACCTCAAAGCCTTAATCCCAGCAAATTCATCTCCTGGTGGTACCTTAATTATATTTTAGGCATAGTGTTTAAGGTGAGTGTTAAGTTTATTTATTTATTTATTTATTTATTTATTTATTTATGTGAAGTGTAGTTGATTTACAATGTTGTGTTAAGTGAGAACCTTGCAAATGCAAACGTATCAAGTGATGGCCAATGTCATAGGTCCCCTCTAAGTATGCTCCCTTACATAGGTCCCCTCTAAGTAACAGCTAAGTATGCTCAGAGCAGCCCCAGTGGAGGAAAGATGCCATAGAGAAAAACCCAGTAGTTGCCTAGTACCTTTCCTGAAACCTTCACCTCATCCCTTTCTTTTCCCTTTCCCAACCTGGACCCACCGTGCCTAGCCTTCTCAATGAATACTTGGCTTGAACTTAGTTCACTCAGCTTTGTCGCTGACACACCCATCGTACTGATGGAATCCTGGCTTAAATGGAGCTTGCTCAGCTGTGCTTTAGACAAACCCTTCTGGCTGACCTGGTTTAAACCTGGCTTTCTTGATGCCATCTCTGGCATGTTCCAAGGTTAAAAAGGACTCTGCTGCCCCTTCCATCATTCCCCTGGAGGGGAAACCAATTGCCACTTGGAACCGGAGTTTATCAGGCTCACATCCAGAGTAGTAACATGATTTAGTGAGAATAGTACTGGACTAGGAGGCAGGAAACAAGTTCTAGTGCTGGCTCTGCTTTTCAATAGCCATGTGATCTTGGGCAAGTCATTTCTCTGCCCTCATCAGTTTTTTCATCTGTAATGAAAAGTTAGGACCTTTTTGATCCTAGAAGCCAGGGATTCACATAATGTTAACAAACTCTTGAATAAATGGAGATTTTGATTCTAAGTGCTAATCTTTCCACCTGCCACACTGCTTCTTTCCACAAAGCACAGACTCTTTCTGTTGTAGTTTTGTAGTGTGCACTCAACACTCCTCTTAGTCTTGAGCTGGGGAACCTCAGATCCCTTCCTTCACCAATACAGTCTGCCACAAAGAAGGGCATCCTAAAACTCTGTGAGTTGGAGCAGGTGATTCTGCTTATTAATGTATCTTTAAGAAGCTTTTTCTTAAGTTAAATCACTGTGTTATCAGCCCCTTTCTGGGTGATGATTTCAAAAGTATTACTAATAAAAACTATGTATTTGGGACCCTTCTAGGTATTTGACATATAATATTTCACCTAAACCTTAACAACCATATAAGGAGCTGTCCTTATCTCCACTTGATGCATGAAGGAATTGAGTGGCACAGTGGGCATGGCTGGAATTTGAATCAGACTCCTTGTGTGGACAGCCACTATCTTCGCTGTGAGATGTACCTGCCATTGACATAAAAAGTACTACCTGGTATTTTGTGCAAGAAATTGCAGGGAGACTTTCTCATTAAGGTCTCAAAGAAAATGATTGTTAACTGCATTTCAGATGCTTGGAATTTATGCTGTGCCAAGCACTTTTCCACTTAATTTTAAATCCATGGGTATTTCAAGGGGAATTTAACCCATATGTTTCTGATTCACTTGTACTTAACTCATCAGAGAGGATTGTTTTGTAAAACCTAGCGTCTTCTTATGAGCACTTTCAAGCTCATATTTGGCTGGCATTGGCTGGATTTAGAATCTGCCATGGATGAAGCTTGATTTTAAATCTTTCTTTCCAACCCCTATTTCATGGTGGTTTTATTCCGTGAGTGGATGGAAATTGAAGGTGAGTCATAAAGAGTCTTCCAAAACTGTGCCAAGATTTCACTGATACAGAAAGAGAGCCACTAACCTTTGAGGTTTGTTGTACTCACCTAAAACCTTACCTCCATTAAGCTGTTAACCTATGCATGGTTATAATCTATGAGGGTAAAAATTAAATTCATAGATGTTGCATTTTCTCCTGAAATGATGTAGAGCAAAATTGTCTTTGAGAGATAAGGTATTTGTGGTGATTAGGTACATTACTACCTTTGAAAAACCCTTTCGCTTAAATCCTCTATTTGGGAGAGACTTGAGTTATACAGCTGGTGGAAAGATTCTTTCAGAGATCACCATTAGAAATTTAGCAGGCAAAAACTTGTTTATTATCTTAGCATGTAGATGAGTTGGGTACATTCAGTTCTGATAACCTGCTGAGTTGGAGAACTAATTAACTTCACATGAGCTCATCTAAGGAATGTGTATAATTGCTAGTAGTTGTGCATGACCCAAAGGAAAGCAAGAACAATTTTTGTATCTGGTTAACAGCTTGGTTCAACAAACATATATATTAAGCATCTTCTGTTCCTGGCATTTGGGGATAGAGGATGAGAAGTCAGAGACACACAAGAGACTATCCCTCCTCCTAGGGAATTTACCATTCAGTAGGCTATACCTGTGTGCTTCTATCTATGCCACAAGGCCAAATGGTGTGAATGCCAAATAGGCAGGGTAAAGGCAATGCACCAGGAGAGCTCAGAAGATGAAGATGTTCATTTCGATTGAAACAGGGATTGTGTGTGTTCCTTGGGCTTCCCCCAAAATGAAATGTTTAAGTTTAGGCTTGAAAGATGGGAAGGCTTTTGAAGGGGGGAAGGGCATTCTGGGATGAGACAAGCAGATGTGTTCTTGGATAATACAGACCATGCCAAATAGTTTTCCCAGATCTCTGCGCTGTGTGTAGACGTGGGGTGGGGTGAGTCTGCACAGGTGGATCAGAGCTCTGAAGCTCAAGCTGGGTTAACAGGTATTGTGTACATTCCTCAGTAACGAGTAGCTGGGATCAGCCTGACAGCCTTTAACTGGGCACAGATTTTCGGTGCTGGGAACCTTTAGTCTTGGGTCAAGGAGAACAAGGAAGGGAACAAGACACAAAGGAACAGTGTGTGAAATTTACATAAATATGGACATGCATAACATATAGAGATGAAATTAACGTACATTATACATGGTCTTATGTTTGAATAGTGCACAAATGAGGGTCAGTTCTATCTGATGCAGAAGAAACCTATCTAAAGATGCATCTTATGTGAAAAAGAAACCAATCAAATGAGGCATCACAGTATCATTGTCATAGAATAAAAAGAGCTACTACTATACAAGATTAATTATTTTACATCCTTTATCTCATATTATTCTTACAAGCACGCTGGCTATTGTTATCCTTATTTATAATTAAGAAAAGTGAAGATGAGAGAGTAAATAATTTGCCCAGGGTCACATAGCTGTATTAGTCACTTATACCTCAGTTTGCAGATACAATGTGTATGTGGCTTAACCTTCTCTCTTTCTAATACTTTTTAAATGCAATATATGACACATTTAAAAATATATGTCATATATATGTTAGTTACAAAGCTAATAGAAGAATACACACCACCCAACATAAGCAGCAGAACAATGCCAATACCTATTTGAGCTTCCCCATCCCATTGATGGCTTCATTCCACAGAGATAACTACCTCTGTTATGAATTTTTAATGCATATATTTTTCAACTGACACCAAAATTGCTTCTGTGCATTCATGGTTTAAGGTGAAAATGTTAATAAAAACAAAATTGGAATAATTTGCATTTCATGCAAACACCTCAACACCACCCTGAGGGTTTAAATGTAACTCAAGATTTAAGAGTATGGGAAGTGGGATACAGACACTGATACAAACACTGCTTTAATCTCAAGGGTTGTGATTTAATCCTGCGGTACATGAAGATAAAAAAAAAATGAGACCTAAAAGGAGGTATGAAGTAACAGACAGGGTCTGATCTAAGATATGAGAGATCGAAGTTCTAATTCCCTCTGCCATCAATTTATTTTATGACAATAAAAAATTACTTCACCTCTCTGAGTTTTAATTTACCCTTGTATAAATTATATGATCTCTTTGAGAAAGGCAAAGTAGTATAGTGAGAAAAGCACAGATTTTAGAATCAGAAATACCAAAATTAGAATTTTCATTCTGCCACGTAACATTTGGATAGCCTTGGGCAATTTTCTTTACTCTGAGCCTCAGTTGCCTCTTCTATAGAATGGGGCGGGAATCTCTTTCAGAGACTTGTGAGAATTGGGTGAGACCTCATGTAAAAGTAGCCAGCACAATGCTCTGTAAATGTTTGATTTCTTTTCCTTCTTCTATAAGTTTCTTTCCAATTCTAAAATGAGAGGTTCCAGTACTCATCTTATACATAAATTTTTGAAGCACACCAGCTCATAATTATGGAATTTCCTGTGTTAAAGGGCTAAGCATTTCTCTCAAATCAGACTTGTCATTAGGAAGTTTTCCAAGGTCTGGATAAATCTTTTCAAATTAACAACTGGGATTAAGAACAAACAAACAAACAAACAGACAAAAACCAGTTCCACTCACACAGGAATGAGGGGAGGGGAGTGGAAAAGAAAGTGTGATAAAAGTTTATGTACCACCGTTTCCCTTCCCCTACTCTGAGACAAAACAACAGATTATGAAGCTAAGAATTCGTTTTTATTGGTTGTATAGACCATCTGTGTCTGGGTAAAGTATTAGCACTGTTACCCTATTTCAAGGCTAATTCCCCGTGTTAATGCAAAGGCAATAACTACCTTCCAGCCTCTCCGGACCCACCAACCTCCCGGCATTTACATAGTTCTTTGCTTTCTGTTCAGTACATTCTTATTGACATATAGTTTGAAATTGCCACTGTTTGGGAATAGCTCCAGAATTCCATTCGTTCCAGATGTCCACTGTATTTGTTTATGATCATTAGGGTAACAAATTGAATACATATATCAATTGGGAACCTGGGGGAGGAGATAGTGGTCTTTATTTTCAGTTAAGGGATGTATATGGGGGACATCACTTTAAAAATACCTCAGCTGTTAGGAAAATAGGATAGAGAATCATGGTCTTTTCAAACAGAGGTATCAGTGAGCTTATGTAAAAAAAATGGAATGTATTTTACCAATGAGAGTTGGCAGTAACTCTTGTGATGGTGATGATACATATGACCATTTCTCTGTTGATTAATTTAAAATGTGTGTACATCAGAGAGCAGAGTATTAAGGCGGGTTAGCAGAGGCTACTCATGTCCCAACGCTAGACACCTTATCCAGTTGCCAGGAAGGAAAATTAAGTTGATTTTTAGAATATGAGTTCGTGAAGGAATAATATCTGGAATTCTCTTTTGAATTTGGGTGAAATTTATTTGCACACTTGACCTGCTTTGCTTAGTCATTTTTGCTCTCAATCTTTAAAATACGTGCTACATAAAAATTCGAGGAATGCAATATCTTATTCTTGGATCATTCGCTTGTATATATGTTGAATGACAACAAAATCTATGTACTTGGTGTCTCAGTTAGAAATGAGTTTGTATGAAGTAATAGAAAACCTAACCAAGGTGGCTTAAACAAATTAGGGGTTAATTTTTCTTATGTCACAAATGGATTTGGAGGTATCAAAAATGTCATCAAAGGCTCTTTTCTTCTTTCTGCTTTACCACCCTTAGTGCATGGACTTTTGTCCTCATGATCGCAAGCTGGCTGATGGACTTACAGGCATCACATCTTTCTAAAAGGGTGAAAAGGATAAGGGACAAGGGGGCAGTCCAGATGAGTGTGTCTCATTTTATCAGAGAATGAAAAGCTTTCTTTGACTCTTCACCCTGTAGGCCTCCTCTTGCATCTTCTTGACCAGACCTGGGCACGTATCCACTACTAGCTGGAAGGTGGCTAAGGAGAGAGTGATTGTGGATGGGGCTGGATCAGCTGTCCACCTGTGCCTTTTAACATGCACAGGGCAGGGCTTCACGAATCCAGACTTGGTCCTGATCTGCACGTCAGCCTTTCCTTTTGCTCTATTTTGCAAATCCCAACAATTGTTCAAGAGAGGGGGCCAAGCAAGAGAGTAGAGATGACTTAAAACATATCTATCAGCTCTTCAAAACAGAAACAGGTTAAAAGGTATACGTCCTGTCATCTGTGCATCAGCGGCATTATTTTTTTTTTTTTTGCGGTACGCGGGCCTCTCACTGTTGTGGCCTCTCCCGTTGTGGAGCCCATGCTCCGGACGCGCAGGCTCAGCGGCCATAGCTCACGGGCCCAGCCGCTCTGCGGCATGTGGGATCTTCCCAGACCGGGACACAAACCCTTGTCCCCTGCATCGGCAGGCAGAATCTCAGCCACTGTGCCACCAGGGAAACCCGCATTATCTGTTTTTAAGAGTAGCTGAAGAGATCAGCAGTCTGTAACCATGTTCTGTGTGGGAGAAAGGGAAAAGCAGAAGAACTAGGACCTCTGGTAGGTATTTTGTGTACATGGTTTGATTTACTACTCATGCAACCCCAGGCGGTAGAAGAAACTGATTTAAAGGGTAACGGCTCACCGTACATTGATAATTTGAGACTTAGGGTACAAATCAAATGTGATAGATTCAGGGAATCACACATAGCAAATTATAGCTTGGGCAAAGGGGATGAAAGTGTAAATGATTATGGATTCGGAATAACTTGGAAGATATGGAGTTTTCCATATTTATCCATTTAAAAGTACTCGCCTGCTTGTTACGGACCCAGAAACTAGTCTAGGCCCTGGGGACACAAAGTTTAATGAGATAAAATATTTGTCCTTAAGGCTCACAGTCTGAAAAGAGGTAGTTATATAAGTCAGCAATTACTATGGAGTTTAATTAGTGCCACAGAGGGAGGAAGAGGAAGGTGGTCAGGGAAGACTTCCAGAAGGGCAGTTAGCTGGAAAAATAGGAGAGGCAGGGCATTCCAGGCAGAGGGAACAGCATTTGCAAAGGCATATGTATTGGAAACAGCACCATGAGTTGAGGAACTACATTTCGCTCAGTGTCACTAGAGAGGGACTGCACATCGGGGAGTGGCAAGAGATAAAACTGGGCAGGGACCGTTTTGCAAAGCACCTTAGGTTCCAACTTCAGTTAAGTTCACTCCTGCAGGTTAGAAGAAAAGGGGATCTATAGCAAGGCAATGACAGCTGGGCTACAGAGGAGGGGCAAATTCAGAAGCTGTTGGGACGGTAAAGTCTTCAGGGTTTGTGGGGATGGTTGAGTACGGGGTACAAGGGCTTCTGTGACACCCCCACTCCCAGGTTTGTGGACTGGGTAATCTGGGCTATGATGACACCCTTCACAAAAATAACAAGTATAAGAGGAGAAAGTCTGGTAGAAGAATGAGTTCCTGTCAGACACATCTTTCTACTCAACACTCTGCCCTTCTTGGGTGATGGAAACAATCTTCCCTCCCCAACCTGGTTGCTGCTGTCCTGACTCAGGCCAGCTGAAAGGCCACCAGGGCATCTGAATGGTCCATGGCTCAGCCACTTAAAGTCCATCAGACAGGTGGAGTGTCTGACTCAAGATCCACAGGAAATCAGTTGCTGAGCTGAGACTGAAAGGCAGGCCTCCTGACTGTTGAGGCTTACTGCCTTTTCAGTTCTACCCCCGTGTTGTAGTCTGCCTAAACAGGTGAGATAAAATCACTCTTGCACTGCTGGTGGGAATGTGAATTGGTACAGCCACTATGGAGAACAGTATGGAGGTTCCTTAAAAAACGACAAATAGAACTACCATACGACCCAGCAATCCCACTACTGGGCATATACCCTGAGAAAACCATAATTCAAAAAGAGTCATGTACAAAAATGTTCTTTGCAGCTCTATTTACAATAGCCTAGAGATGGAAACTACCTAAGTGTCCATCATCGGATGAATGGATAAAGAAGATGTGGCACATATATACAATGGAATATTACTCAGCCATAAAAAGAAACGAAATTGAACTATTTGTAATGAGGTGGATAGACCTAGAGTCTGTCATACAGAGTGAAGTAAGTCAGAAAAAGAGACAAATACCGTATGCTAACACATATATATGGAATTCAAGAAAAAAAAAAGTCATGAAGAACCTAGGGGTAAGACAGGAATAAAGACACAAACCTACTAGAGAATGGACTTGAGGATATGGGGAGGGGGAATGGTAAGCTGTGACAAAGCGAGAGAGAGGCATGGACATATATACACTACCAAACGTAAGGTAGATAGCTAGTGGGAAGCAGCCGCATAGCACAGGGAGATCAGCTCCGTGCTTTGTGACCACCTAGAGGGGTGGGATAGGGAGGGTGGGAGGGAGGGAGATGCAAGAAGGAAGAGATATGGGAACATATGTATATGTATAACTGATTCATTTTGTTATAAAGCAGAAACTAACACACCATTGTAAAGCACTTATACTGCAATAAAGATGTAAAAAAAAAAATCATCAACAGTTGCCTGCTGCCGTTTGGGGATAATCAGCTAGAGCTTCGTGTGTTACGAGGAGTTAGCTACCGATTTATGTATGTCTGTGATAATTTTCCTGCAAGTTTATCTGTTTCTCTGTGGCCCCCTCTTGAGTTGCAATTGAGATAAGAGGACACCTTGCTGAAGTGGTTTTGGTTTGGGCTTGTGTTGGGAGGAGTTTTATATTTTCACTTTTCTTTGAGAATGTAAAGTTATATATTTTATAAAACTCAGATAAATCTGGACAAGTTTTCAAAGTAGTGGCACACTCTTATGAATGCCTTTTTATTAAATAGTGCAGAGGCTTATTACCTTTTTTGATACTTTTAAGAATCTGATGAAAAAGGTACAAATGCACACACTGTGTTGGGTGAAGTCGGTTGGTGAAGCAACAAAACTAGCTTACGATGCAGAAAGGGTTGTTATGAGGAACCAGGGTGTCCCAGGAACTCAAGGGCAGTGGTGCAGCAGGGCTTTTTTGAGGGCTGGGAGCAGGGGCCAAATCCTCTCTCACCTCTCCCTGGTGCCACGTGGTCTCTGTCCTTGGTCCTCCCTGCTGACCTGGTCCCTGCTCCATGTAAATGGCCTGCTCTGTGCTGCTTCCAGTACATACTGGCCCACAGTTCTCGAGTAGCGTCACCTGAGGTTCCAGCCATTGTAAAGATTAAGACCAGCGCTCCTCCATCCCATTTTCAAATTTCTGGAAGAGAACATATGATTGGCCTGCTTGGACCTGGCACTCAGATACCAGGTTCACTTTGCCATGTCTACCATGTTGCTACGTGTGATTTACATCCAACTTCAGGGCACCTTTGGGTCTCCTGAGTCCCAAGTGTGATCTTCAAGTTAAGAACCCCAGACTAAGGAAATTCAAATGCTAACAGCCCAGCAGCACTACATTTTAGCTGTAAAACTATTGTCGGAAATGGAACATGCATTGGAGTAGAAGATATTTGCACAGGCATAGAGCTTAAGAGCACTTGCTGTGTGCAGGAGTTGTGAATTTTGAATATCAGTAGTTAAATCCCAGGATGGTGAATATGATGTAGATTGAATTATAACACTCTCCAAGGTCGTGGATATTATATCCCTAACTTTTACCCTGAAAGGTTTGGAGATTCAATTTTAATTATTGTTAACATGCTTTGTAAATATCCAAGGGAATACAGTATAGACCTGTTCATACATCCAGAGAGCCAAAATCTGGCTCAAGTTGTTTTTTCTTCCACAGTTGGAGAAAATTGTGGTGTTCGGCTTGCCTCTTGGGGCATGTTAAACCACTTTTAATGCTGTCTCTTATTATTTTCTAACCATATGCACTTTCCACACGTATCTAACTAACAGCCTCAGATGAAACCCCAGTGTCTGGCCAAGCTGATGTAAATCTTTAGTAAGTGGTAAGAGAGCAGAGTAACACAGTGCCTCTTTAGTGTTCAGACAGGACATGATTGAATAGTTGTAGACTTCGTAGTCTCAGGCACAACTTTAGATTTTTTTAACCAGTTCTATAGAGTGGAAATTTCTGAGCCATACAGCATTCTCCCACTGGCTGCACTAGGCAAAACTTAGCTACAACTAGATTGGCCTATCTGCCTATATATTATAGTATTAATATTTAGCTCTTCAGATCATTAACCTGGGATGTCTGGGACATAATTATTATAATACTTCCAAAGAGCATGATGCATATTTGTAGAATTGCTATCCTGTGCTGTAAAAACAGTTATCACGTACAAACATATAAATGTCCCAGAACATCAAAACTTGTATGTTACCAGTGAAACTACCAAGAGGCCACCATAATCGTCCAGTTAGTGACACATTCTCAGTCCGTGGGATAGATCTTAAAAATGGATGACTGTAAAATAACAGCAAAAATGCAGTTCTGGGGCTCTAATGCTTTTAAGTCTTTAGTCTCTGCCATATTTTGATATCTGAGCACGCACAGATTTTTGTCAGGAATCTCCTTTTGTTGATTAATTAAACCTACTGATTGGGTTTTGGTACGGCGGCCCCGCCCATCCTCTCAGCTTCGGTGCCTGTCTTCTACACGGTTCACTCACGTGTTCTGAGTAATGCTTGTTCTTTCTTCCAACTTGTCTGTCTTCAGTGGAGTTCAGCGCCAGACCCCGAGCTGGAAACAGTCTCAGGAATTTTTCATTCATCAGACATTTTCTTCCAAAGAAAAATTCTGAGAATAGGAGGGTCACCTTGAGAACTACTTGAGAGTATTGTATATTAGCGTAGTTCAGTGCTGTGTGTGTGTGTGTGTGTGTGTGTGTGTGAGTGTGTGTGTGAGTGTAGGGGTGGGAGAGGGAGAGAAGCAACCTATGTATCACATACCCATAAGCAAATGAACATTTGGTAAAAAGCCAATTTAGAAATAACACTTCCCAACCAGTATATCTAAACTGTCTCACTGTCGTTTATCTGTCTTGGTATTACAGAAAGCCCATATTTATATGAGGCACTTCTCAGTTGTGGTTAAGTGGCTGAACTTTTGTCCTTGCTTTAAGTTTTTCACCAGATCTCTGAGAATTGATAATATCACTGGAATGTGGTATGTATCTGTTTCCTGTAGAATGAACTTAGGGCTGGCAGCTAGAATGCTAGAGGTCTTGGATTCCCTTGCCCTGTCATTTCATAGAAGCAGCAGTGAAGTTCCCCTGGAGGAAATCCCACCCACCACGCCAGGATTCCGTCACACATTGTTGGTCTGAGCCGTGTGTACTTTACACTCAGATTTCTGTGAGACTTGGCCAAACGTGTTCGAAGTATGAATTTCAACCATAAAATTTATATATATAACTATCTGAATGTGATACGACTAAATGCTTGCTCACAAAGAGGAAGAAAAGGATGAGAAATTTCACGAAAAAGCTAAAATACACAGACCAAGACTTAATTTCATTATACATAGGTTTTGTTTTGATAGCATTAAGATTGACAGAGAATACAGTTTTATGCAGAGCCAGCCTCATCGATTCAAATCACCTGTCCTTCACTGGGGACTTGATTGTGAAAATGTGAAGAACTTTTATACTAGTTATTGGTAGTTAGAGCCTAGTGTTCCCTCAGATTCTCCATTTCAGTAAGTGACTGGCCGTATATCCAGCTACTGAAGCCAGAAACCCAGGAGACATCCTTGTCTTTTCGGTTTCCCTCACCCTTCACATCCAATCCATCTTTCAGTTCTGTTGGTCCTGCCCCCCCTCTCCCCCACCACCCCCGCGGGGTGACTAAAGGACATCCCCCACCTGTTGGCTTCTCTCCATTTCTACACCACCACCTTCCTTTAGCCACTACTACGTTTCTTCTCATTTCCACTCTTGAACCTTCTAATCAGAGTTCTTTAAAACTAACACATTGTGTTTTCAGTGGCTTCCTGTTGAGTTTTGAGCCAAATCCAAACTCCTTACCGTGGCCTAGACTGTGCTGTGTAATCCAGTCCCTGCCTAATGTTCCAGTTTTACCATGTGCCCCGTTCCCCTTCCTCTCTCAGCTCTGTTCACAGCGGCCTTCTCTCATTTCTAGAGAAGCCAAGGCTACCTCCCAGCTGTCTCTGAAACCTGGAAAGTGCTTACTCTCATTTTCACAGCTTGTCTGCTCTCAGCCTTTAGGCCTCAGTTTAAATGTCACCTCCTCCAAGAAGTCTTCCCTGATAACCCTTACCAAGTCAGGTATCTGCAATTACTTTTTATTATGGCAGCATGCTTATTTCATTTGTAGACTAAATCACAACCTGAAATCTATAATTCTTTTTAGTGTATTTACCTGTATTTGTTGACTACCTCCCCCAATCAGGTTTTAAACTCCATGTGGTCAGGGACTTTATCCCATGCTGCCCACTGATATAGCACAATTAATATTTGTTGAATGAATAAAGGATCCCTGATTACATGTTACAGTTGTAAAGTTTACTCATTGAACCTGATCATTGAACTCAGAATGTCTGATTTTATTTTATGCAGTGGGATTTTTTTTTTTTATGGTGGTGAAATACATGTACATAAAGTTTGCTCTTTTAGCCATTTTTAGGTGTGTGGTTCAGCGGCATTTTAAGTACATTCACATTGTGTGTAGCCATCACCACCATCCATCTCCAGAACTTTTTCATCTTCCCAAAGTGAAACTCTGAACCCATTAAACAATAACTCCTCACTCTTACCTTCTCCAGCCCCTGGCAACCACCATTATACTTTTTCTCTATGAATTTGACTATTCTAGGTACTTCATATAAATGGAACTTGCAGTGGAATATTTCTAATCAATTTTTTTTATTATCCCTATACCAATATAGGCCTTTACCTTCCAAATATGAAAATCTCATTTATCATAAAAATCTTCCAATTTTAATGATAAAACATTCTATTAGGATACTTCGGAAATTTAATTCATTGTTCATAGAACTTATATTTGGAACTTAAGCAGTATTACAGGGCACTTCTGAGATATATGAGTTGATCTAAGAATATGTTGGTCCTGGAAATTTTTATATTGAATACCATTGATCATAGGGCCCTTTACTCTTATGTTGTTAATCTTGCTTTTGGATGGTAGAGAATGTTTTCTACTTCGTGGCTTTGAAGAAAATATAAAAGAACAAATAAATCAAATTGTTATATAATACTATTGTTTTTGTCTTGCTGTTCAATAGCTGATGCTCTGTGGTGAAACTGCAGTTTGGTTTGATGAGGCACTCATACAAGCCATTTTAAAAGTGAATATCAGAGCCAGCTGGTTCTTTCAAGTTGAATTTGCAGACCATTAAAAATGAAGACACTCTCTGTGAATTTATTATCTTGATGGTAAATATATCACCTAAACCAGAATGTGACTTTTATCCACCCCCTAACTATTTTGTTTTTTTCTAGTAAAAGTAGTTTAGAGATAACTCTGGGGAAAAATGGCAATCAGTAATGACTTGTAGGATGTACAGTGAGAGGATGAATAATGTCAGGTAAGTGATTATTTGGAAATGAGATATTCTCTTCCCTGAACAAGATTGCTTACTGTTTTCTTCATCATGGAGCAGAATAAAATGTGGTAATAATTTTCTGTAGTTGAATTGCTGACACACAAAATCGGGTCCGCAGAACTATGGCTTGGATTTTGGTGAATTGCTTAGTCTGTGTCTATTAGTCTATTAGATTAAATGCTATACAACAAATCACCTTGTTTCTGCAGTTTTTTTAATTAATTAATTTATTGATTGATTGATTGATTTTTGGCTGCATTGTGTCTTTGTTGCCACGCACAGGCTTTCTCTAGTTACAGTGAGCGGGGTCCACTCTTCGTTGCGGTGTGTGGGCTTCTCATTGCGGTGGCTTCTCTTGTGGAGCACGGGCTCTAGGCACACGGACTTTAGTAGTTGTGGCACGTAGGCTCTAGAGTGTAGGCTCAGTAGTTGTGGCTCACGGCCTTAGCTGCCCTGTGGCACGTGGGATCTTCCCCGACCAGGGCTAGAACCCATGTCCCCTGCATTGGCAGGTGGATTCCTAACTACCGCGCCACCAGGGAAGTCCCTGTTTCTGCAGTTTTGAATGATATTTATATTAAAGTTTGTATGGCAATACTTTTAACTTATGAATTAAAGAAGTTGAAAGACAGAGGAAAACATTAACACAGAAATAGTGTTGTGCTTATTCCTATGCTTTATTTCTAAAGTGCTTTAAAAAAATTAGTTATATACAATTAAGCTGTACCGCAGATACAGTTGCTTAAAGTAAACATTTTGCATAGTGTAGTTTAGAAAAATTTGCCAAAAGGTCGTATTCTTTAAATAACATTGTGTAGACCATGTTTAACAGGCAGTCTTGCATGCAGTATTTTATAGAAACATATGGATTGGAAATTAGATTCAAAATTTATTGTGTCATTAAAAAAAAAAAACAACAGCTTGAATGAAATAGGAGATGCACTACTGCATAGTACAAGTAGTCCTGAAAGGAATTCCCATCCCTCCCCAAGAACTTTTACTACGAAAAATTTCAAACCTACATTAAAGTTGAAATAATAATATAAAGTATACCCACATACCTTCTACCTATGCTAAATATTTAACATTTTCCCACTTTTATACACATAATACTCTGTATGTATATATGTGTATATATATATTTGTGTATAATATACTAATATATGTATATATTATATGTCTAGTTATCTACATGTTATATATTATATATAATTTATGTATATTTAATATACATTATATATTTAATTATATATAATATATAATGTACAATATAATTTATAATACATATTACATAAGTATGTATTATTATATATGTATGATAATTATATATTGTGTATATATTTGTATATATATATATATATTTATGGTCTGTTTCGCTAAATGATTTGAAAATTAAATTGAATACATCATGGTACTTCACCTCTAAACAATAAGGCTATCTCGTATATAACTGTAATACCATGATCATGTCTAAGAGAACAATAATTCCACAATATCGTCTAATATCCAGCCCATATAAAATTTCCCCAGTTGTCTCTTTTTGAAACAGTGTCCAACTGAGTTTTGGTTATTATATCTTTTTAATCTAAAATAATAACTCTACCTTCTTTTTTTGTGTATGAGGGGTCATTTACTTTTGGAAAAGTTCAGGCCAGTTGCCTTTGAAAATCACACAGGCTGAGTTTTCTGATTGCTTCCTTGTGGTGTTATTTATCTTGTTCTTCTATCCCTGTATGCGCTCTTGACTGGAAGCTTGGTCAGGAAGCTTGATTTAAGGTTTGACTATTTTTGGCCTAAACTTCTTAGATAATGTTTAGTACTGTGTATTTCATCATATCAGCGGCTGTGTGGAAAGATTTCAACGTGGTCTGCAGTAGTGCAATTCTGGAGGAAATTAAGAGTTAACTTTTGGTGTTACTGATGGTAAGTTTGATCAGTGTCTTTGGATCCTGCTTGGAGAATCCCCCTGGAATTTTACTCAAGTACCAGCTCCCACACTGGACAGGGAAGCTGGAAGTGGGAGATCATGGTAGTGGAGTGATGCCATGTATGTAAATGTGCTTTGTGACACTGGGAAGGGAGAGCTTGGAAATGTGAATTCTGTTGACTGTTAGGACAGTGGTGTAGTTGGTGTTTAGCCTTCTTAAATTTTGATTCGTTGTTTGGTTTAGTGAGCTTGTGGTCAAAATAATTAATAAAGAATATGATAAAGTGCCTCATAGTCAATCAACACTATGGAAATGAATACTACTTTGTTGTGATTAGAATGTCTATCCTGGTTGAAAGTTACTGAGTTATGTTGAGTGGCAATGATCCCAGCTTATGGGCTGTCTCACATTTCTAAGGTTAGACTTTCAGGTGAGCAGTCAGCTATCTTGCAAACACTTTGCAAACTCACTTTGGGGGCTTTTACAAAATATGGATGCCCAGCCACCATGCCACATCTACTGAATCACATTCCAAGAGGGAGGCATATGGGAGGACAGGGGTGAGACCCAGGCATCAGTATTTTGAAAAACATCTCTAGGTGATTTGGTTATGTCCTAAGGGTAAGAATGATTGGAGTAAGAAGAAACAGCAGCAATTATGAGACTGATTACGATCATGGAACTTCTTTGCTTTCATTTTGCTCAGACCGAAAGTTCTCTGACCTCCTTCCTCAAAAGGTTGTATTGAAATTCCACACGTTAGGAGCTTAATGTGTCCCAGGCTAAACTACCTGGAAGGAAGAAGCATGCTGTGACCTTCTCTATCATGGATAAATTGATATCTCATTGTTTTGTTTGTAATTTTTATGAAAAGATGGATTTAAAATAATTGGAGCCTAGTGCCCAAAATTATATCCTTGTGCCTTCCCTGCAGTTTGTGGTTTAGTGACTGGGTAGGAGTGACAAGAATTCATTGTACTACAGTTCTTTTTCTGTGAATGATGCATTTGCTTCAGGGGGAAGTCTGATTGCAAATGAAAGTGAAGTAACGCCACAGGTCACAGCATTCTGAGCTGCAGGGCTGGGAAGGAGCTGAGGATTAGAGGCTGCAGATATACATTGGTTAGATCCCAAGCCTTGAGGCCAAATCTGTTGGGACTGGGGAACAATCCTTGAGCCTAACCACTCATAATGGGAACATGTAGATGCAGAATTTCCCATGAACCAGCCACACTAGAGTAAGCCAGTTAAAAACAATTAAAATTGCATTTTAATGTTAGAAAGGCTTGGCCTATTGCCCTAGTTCATGGAGGTCTTATAAGGAAGTGATTGTAGAGCAACTTGTGAACAAAAAGTGTTTTTAATACGATATTTTATTTGCATGAGGAATAATGATTTACGTTGAGGGAATGAGTCAGATATTATCCAAGCATTGAATTAGGCACATTCCCTGTCTAGAGCTGGGACTGTCTGAAAAAGAGTATGTAAATTTAGCCTAGTATCACGTAAGTGCTATGGGAATAATTGTAAATAATTGGATTATTAGTAAGGAATTGGGAGTGTGGGCAGATTTTTTCTGTGGTTGGAGTATTGGACTAAAAACAGCATAACTTTGGCAATCTAAATGAAGCACAGGACAAAAAGCACATGCTGCCAAATCGGAATGACATTTGAAAACCACGCTAATACAGCATTTACCTTCCAAAACATTTTTAGATCCAATTCTGTTTCATCCAGATTATGCCTCTCCCTCTGCAATCAGCCATTTTTGTTGAAAATTTGACTCTACAAATCCACTTATGTCCACTTACTAAGCTACATGATCAAATGGTTCTTCTCTTTGTCTGTAGTGATAAGGATCTAGTGTGGAAATGTGTTAAGTCCATAGATTCTGTTACATATACTCAAACTATTTGCCAGATATTTAATGTATTTAGTAAAGATGGATCCCTATGGGCTCTAGAGATGCCTAATGAATATTGTCAGAATTGACAAGTGCTGTTTCTATTCCATGTGTTTCATATTGAAATGAGGGCAAAAAGTTGTTGACCCTGGAAGAGCCTTAAGGGTTATTTTTTCTTCTGATGCAAACCTTCCGATGAGGAATTCATGTCTGAAGTCATGAACCAGTGTTAGATAGGACTGACTCAGATTTTCCTAGTGTTTTCTAGTGGACCTTGATTTCGCTGGTGTCACTCACAAAACACTGTATTTGCACGTACCCGGAATCTTTGCAATCCTCGTATGTAAGATAATTCCATAGAGTATCTTGGCAAAATGAAGAGGAAAAACAAATCCAAGCAGTGTTGAAAACTGCAAACTAAAATTCGTGTTCCATTATGTTTTTTAAACATTGAAAAATGGCATACCAACAAGAGTCTATTTGATTAAAGTATTTGCATTTGTCTCAGTAAGTCAAGAGGAAAATAGGAAATAAACCTAAATTTCCTTCCTCGTTACCTAACATGGAAGGTTTTATTTATTTTTTGAATAAAAGATTATGTTGCTCTGATCTTTCTAGTCTCAAATATAAGATATATATAGTCATAAAAATCTCGATGGCTGTTGCATGAGATTAAATGATTGAATAATTTATGATATAACTCGATGGAGAATTATGCAGCAATTAAAGCCGTGTGTTAGAATAGTATTTACATGGGAAAATGCTTTCGGCAATGTTAAGTAAAAAGACAGCAGGATTCAAAATTGAATATTTGATATAATTCCCATTTAGTGATAAAAAATAAAACATACATGTAAAATTATGTAGGATAATATAACTGATATGTTATCAGGCTTGCTTTAGGTGCAATTACATGTGATTTTTATTTTCTTATTTATATGTTACTGCCTTTTCCTAATTGTCTGAAATAGTTATTTTCCAATCAGAGAGAGGGGTGGGATAGGGAGGGTGGGAGGGAGACGCAAGAGGGAGGAGATATGGGCATATATGTATACATATAGCTGATTCACTTTGTTATAGAGCAGAAACTAACACACCATTGTAAAGCAATTATACTCCGATAAAGATGTTAAAAAAATTATAATATGAAAGAAACCATCTATGAGAGAGATATTTAATAAATGCCCCTAAGTACTATTTGGAAGAACTGAGCCAAAGAAAGAATGATGGCTACAGCATTTGACTTTGTTCAGGCAGTTACTGTGTTTAGGAGCGACTTGGTTGCACACCACCATGGTGCTGAGTGACTTTTTCTTTATTGACAGAATGAAACGAGGGCAGAGATTTTACTCAACAGCTCAAGCATTTAATTTTTGTATTCTTGTTTGAATACAGTAACTATGGAAGACGATAGCAGATTTTGAATAGATCTGGCATATTATGAAGAATATTAAAATACACTTAGAATTTGATGATATAAAAGTAAAATGCAATCAGCGTAAAAAAAAATGCAGAAACAAAGTAAAAAGACAATAATAAACTAAAGAAGTATCAGGAGATAGGGCTGGAAAGTTGGGCCAGAGAATGTAGAGACACCAGGAGAGCAAAGGTCTAAGGTTGGTTTTCTGGAAAGATAATGCTGTTTGTGTTTCTGTACCAGTTATACAATTTTTGGCCTATTTGCATATTCTGTACTAGTATTTACTGAATATTTTCCTTTTTTTTTCTTTTTTTTTTTTTTTTTTTTTGCGGTATGCGGGCCTCTCACTGTTGTGGCCTCTCCCGTTGCGGAGCACAGGCTCTGGACGCGCAGGCTCAGCAGCCATGGTTCACGGGCCCAGCCGCTCCGCGGCATGTGGGATCTTCCCGGACTGGGGCACGAACCCGTGTCCCCTGCATTGGCAGGCGGACTCTCAACCACTGCGCCACCAGGGAAGCCCTATTTTTCTTTAAACTGAATTAAAAGGTTTTTTTTAATTCATTCTCATCATAGCAAACATATCTATGAAATTATGAGTCTGGCAGGTTTGTACTTTTTAATAATAATTCAAATTGAAATTAATATATGACTATTAAAACAAGACAATCTAAGGTCGTCTTGCATCCCATCATAGCACACTTTGGTAAGCACTGGCATGGAGAGAGGGAGATGTGGAGATGAGGGCTTCACGTTTGGACCATTGTGCCCATCTCTCAAGTGCTGCCATAATTTGGGCCTAATCCTCTTGCTGTGCTTGACTGGGTGAAGCTTTGTTTTTGGAATTTCTTGGAAGGCTCATCTTCCAGCACAGGCATTAGGGCAGTGCCATTGACCACAGGTGGCTGACTCATTCCAGCAAGGAAGAAGGGAGAGTGAGGAAGAACATTTAGTGATGGGGAGCAGATGGGATCGTAATTGCAACAGAGAGACAGGAGGAGGGGATACACAGGATAGAGGGACACAACCTGGGAAGAGTCAGCTATTGCCCAAATGTTGTCATGGTTCAGCCTGTTCACTCTTGTGGGTACTGTGATAAAGAGTTGTCCTCAGCGAATTGCATATCATGACTCATGAGGTACTTGGAGAAAGAAAGAAGAACATCAAATGAAAGTATAGCCCGGTGGTTTCATTAGCACACCCAGTGATTTTCATAAACCTGTAAAATTCAGTGGTGAAAGGAACTTACTGGGGTCATTTAGTCCATCCCTAGACTCATAGGAAGCACTCTGTCTGTGCACTTCCAGAAATGACATGAGGAAGCATACGGTGCTGGTGGTGGATAGGAGCCCACGAGTCTTGCCACGGCCCAGCCTCCCTTATCGGCCAAGGCCGCTGTAGAATGGAAAGGGTTATTATGGCCCAGATTTCTCCCACGGGAGGCTGGGGACAGCTTGGCTTTGGTCCTCACTACATCTTAATCTTTCTTGTTTGCTGGCTGCCGAATCCAGATTGACTTTCTCCCTTTTCAAAAAAAAAAGGAGACAGATTTTGTACTGGTGAGACTACTTGGAAATGGAACTTCTCCTGTGGTCTTAGCTTATCCCTGTTTGCTTTAAGATGATCCTTTTGCCCAAGGGATACAGTGATTTCAGATCAGTGCCCTCACTCTTTAAATACCTGATGCCTTTTGCATATCTAACTTTTCTGCTTGTTGTTTTTTGTTTTGAATGGGTTTTTTTCTTTTGGTTTGCTTATTTTTTTGTATTTGAAATAAGGTGGACCCAATCCAAAAGAAACAAGTAACCATTTCCCTTTTTCAAGAAACTGCAGAGAAGAAGGTGCCATGACTTGCCTCGTTGCAAGTTTTGAAATTCTTTGCTTTCTCCAACCTAAATAATAATAGACTGTAAAGTCTATGAGGGCAGGGATTTGGGATCTTTGAATCACTGAAGCACCTATATCAAGCATAGGGGCTGATTCATAACAGTCACTGATACAGTTTCTTAAGTGAATGAATGTGTAAATAATATTATTATGTCATGTTTGGATAGCATGTCACGGTTGTAAAGTATTTTCCATTAGCTCATCTGATCCTGACAACAGTGTCTTCAAAGTGGATAGGAACTAGTGTTTTTATCCTCATTTCGTAGGTGAGGTAAATGGGGCTCAGAGGCGGAAGGGTCTGCCCAAGGCTTCACACGGAGTCAGTGATGTGCGGTTCTATTCCTGAAGACCTTTTCGCAACTTGGAGTCCAGGAAGACAGGCCCAGCTGTTCTTCTGCATGATAGTTCCTGCTTTTCTGGACTTTCATGGAATTCTCCTTTATTTTCAGATTACAGGACAGGCCCGTGTTTTACTGTGATCAGCAACCAGATGTGCCAGGGACAGCTCAGCGGGATTGTCTGTACAAAAACACTCTGCTGTGCCACGGTCGGCCGCGCCTGGGGCCACCCCTGTGAGATGTGCCCAGCCCAGCCCCACCCCTGTCGGCGCGGCTTCATTCCAAATATCCGCACAGGAGCTTGTCAAGGTAAACCCCGGGCCGATGGAGTTATTAATGGATTCATCTTATTTGCCCTGGAGAGCCATTCTCCAGCAAAGTTGGAGAGAATGGAAAAGCAGTGTCAGAGGCATAACTTCACGATTTCGCTGACGGCATGATATCCAACTTAGGCATTAGGAGCGTGGCTCCAGAGAGAGCAGCTGGTCCCCCTGGATTTTTCCTTGCCAGTGGTTCCCCCCTCTGACCCCAAACGTGTTTCCCGGGGGTGGTATGATTCTGTTTAGAGCAATGCTGTATATTAGAGCAATGCTGTGTACAAACGCAAAGCAAAATTTGTGAATAAGGTAGTTTGTTTTTCTTAATTTTTTCCCCCTTCATTTGAAATTGCTGGAGTTCCTCTGTCTCATGGATTGTACTTAGTTGACCTGAGGAAAATTGTTCCTCTCTCCATTTTACATGCTACATTATGGAGTTTTTTTTTTGGTTTTTGGTTTTTTTTTTACAAGTCAGAAATAAATTAGGATTTGTTTCACAGTTTTAAATATCCCCAGATGTTGCCTGCTTGCTTCTTCTCCTGCCTCCCATGGAAGCCCTTACTCTGTTTTTGGCTTTTACTCCTGTCCTTCCAGCTGTACAAATTCTTTTATTGTCTGGATGTCTGGCAGGAAATAGGAGGAAGTGAACAGAGGCAGCTCCGCACTAAACTGATGGGACTGAAAGCTCCCAGGCTGTATCTGTTTCCTTTAGACATCTTCAAGTGCTTTTTTAGCAAGTTGCAGTGTTTAGAGAATATTCAAGGTATGCTTTTCTGAGGCAAATAGATACTAGTTCGATTTTGTTCTGTATGTTAATTCTACGGATAATATGCAATAAAGCAGAACTTGAGCTTAATCACCCAGTTCTGTGGATCTCCATTAAATTATACTTCAATAAATTTCATTTCTGATAAACACGGTTGATCCTGGTCCCTGGTTTCTATGTACAACATGCAGCTCTTTTGTATGCCCTTGAATGTATCTTTCTGAATGTTAGGAGCAGCAAGAAGTCACTTTGAAATCCTAGAATTACAAAAGGGTAAATGGTACAATTTCATAAAATAAAGAGTAAGTTTTGTCCCCCTTTTTCTTTGGTGCCTTCTTATTTTTCTCATCCTTGGAAAGTCTCAAGGAGTTTTGAAAAAATTCTTAGCCATGGTGTTTTGAAGTCAGCTAATACCCATGAACTCACAGAGAGTGACCAGCAAGCCAGATTTTGGGTACTCCACTGCCGCCCATGAGTCCTAGTCAGATGCTGAAGTGCTGAGAGAATTCAGGGGAAGAGATGAAGACGGAGAGAGGGAAGAGCTGCTTCTCTTTAGCTTTGATATTCATTTCATACAACCTGGACTTTTCCAGCATTTTCTTCCTGTTCCTTCCTGACTCTTCAACATCCAATGGAAAAAAGAGTTTTTTTATAAGAAGAAAATTTGTGAAAACCCGTGGAATCAAAGTGGCAGTTATATTGCCACTGTGAGAATGAAATTCTTCATATTTGGTTGGTTTTTTTCAGAGAAGGTCTGTTATCAGCTTGGGGTGCTCCCTCCTTGCTGGGGTTTTTAGTCTTTCGGCCACATGGGAGGGGCTGTGAGCAATGGGTTCAAAAAGGAACTTAGTCTGTCTTCAGCCTTGGGATGTATGACCAGTGGAGAAGTGCCCTCGTGTATATTTCCTGTTGGCCAAAAATCATGATCAACAAGACTGTCTAGTTTTGCTTCTATGTCCAATTGTAATTTCAAATAACACTTTAATAAACATATTCAATATAGCAAGAATGGAAAATTCTGGTGTAAGACAAAATAGAGATCAGCTGTAAAACATAATCTAATTATACTCACATATTGTCGTTCATCTGTGAGCCAGGACATTTTGTGTAAAACAGTAAGTGATACTTTTGTACCAAAGTACCAAAAGTGTTACTTTTTGTTGTTAAATTAGTACCCCTTTTCCTGCATGGCAACTTGTTTCAAAAACACAGATTATTAGAGATTTTACAGTTGGCAATTGCTCTCTCACTTCACACAATGAAGAGTAAAACTAAAGGGTATGATTTCTAAACAATACCCAGAGGAAGAAAAGTTAGACTGCCTCCCTGGGGTTTCTTATTAAACCAGAATTTTGTGTGTTATAGCTGAAGAGATGGAGAGAATACATGTACTTTTATAAACATCTTTCTGATGAGCCTGGAATGATTACTTTTGTTCCTGGATGGTTAATATTTGGGGTTCCATGTAGGACCATAGTTATTTCCTAGGTGCTGGGGATTCAGCAGTGAACAAAACAGACAAAGAACCTGCTCCCTGGAATCTTGTACTGAAAACATTTGATTTATAGAACAAAGCAAAGCAAACAGATATTTATTAGGTCAGCTAGTGATTGGTCCTGTGGGGCAAAATGAGCAGAGTAAAGAAGGGTGGTGAGTGATGGGGGGCGAGGTGGGTGTTGCTATTAGACTGGCATTGGGAGGGTCCCCTGCTGCAGTGGAGCAGAGATCTGAGGGGTAGGACAGCGTGAACCATGAGCTCTACAAAGAGTAGTCCAGGCAGGGGGCCATCACTGCAAAACCCTGAGGCAGGAGCGACCTTGTTGTATTTGAGGAATGGCAAGGAAGCTATTGTGGATGGAGAGGGGTGAGAGAGGGCGGAGGATAGGAGATGAGTTCAGAGAGTAGAGGGGTCAGGTAGACTCCTCTAGGACTTAGCATGGCCTTAAGTGTTAAGCTGAGCTGGAACAGGATCCGACTTACCTTTAAAAAGGTTCCCTCTGGTGGCTGCTCTGCTCTCACTTCTTGGCCTATTTTCCTGTGTTGTTTAATTTTTATTGTGCAAGACAATTCTCCAGAATCTACGGTGAACATTTTCCATCTCATCTGTGTAAAAGCGTTAGCTGTCTCGTGTAGTCTGAGTGATCTCATTCAAATAAATTCTGTTTGAACTGAATCACTCCATACAACTCTTAAAGACAGTGTTATTATAGAAATGTGTTACGTTTTGATTGTAAGCATTTCTTGAATACCTCTAGTTATTACTGTCAATCTTTTTATCATAGTATCCTTGTACTTTGCAGCATGCATAATAAAACTCAAAAAAGTTAGTACCAACATTCTCCTCTGCATGAGGGAAGATGGAAGGTAGGAAAATAAAGAATACTTGTGACTTCTGATAGAACACTATTGACCAAGTTATTTACTCAAATAATTTATTTCGCATAATGTAATTATGAGAAACAGTGTCTCTCATCATGTTCCAAATATTGTGATGGACAAAGCTCATTGATATAAATATGATAATATAATTGTGGGCAAACTATCATGTTTTCTTCTGCAATGAATTTCATATGAATCTCTCCTCCCCCACCCCCTGCCCCATCCCTTGCTTCTAAAATCTAACAGATGTGGATGAATGCCAGGCCATCCCTGGGCTCTGTCAAGGAGGAAATTGCATTAATACTGTTGGGTCTTTTGAGTGCAAATGCCCTGCTGGACACAAATTTAATGAAGTGTCACAAAAATGTGAAGGTAAGAAATATCGTGCTTTGCAGTTAAGGGGTGGAGGGGCGAGCAAAACCCAAATCAGTGACAAGCTTTTTTGCAAATTGTTCCTAAATCCTTCTGTCTTTGTCATTCCTGTGAATGTGTACGTATAATATCCTTACCGGGAATAATATGCCTTTCTGCTATTGAACCAGAAAAAGCCTGCAGCTTTTTCCATTTTTATAGACCCAAAATAAGAGATCCATCTGAATGAAATTAAATATTAAAACATGAAATATTTTTGAACCAATATTTGGGTTAAAATGTTCAAGATACATGTTTTTGTATAGTTCTAGAGACATGAATTTAAATTTGATCATTACATATCATTCAGAATGACATATCTTCTGTTGTTTCTCTAGTCAAAATGTATGTTTGATTTTTTTTTTCCTTTGGAGAGATCTATTAACCCTTATATTTATGCTCCTAGCACAAGTTTAGGATTTCCTTTTCTGCCTATCAAATGGAAACCTTTTAAAGTTAATCAAACAGAAAAATAACTTGAGGTAAATTTATATATTTGCATTTAGTTTATAGATTGAGCTTCTAAAAATGTGTGTGCAGAGAATGTGTTCATATTCACCACTTCTGCTATTTGCCAAAAAGAGCCCTGGCTTCCAAGTGTAATAAATATTGTTTTCATGAGAGGGAAACATCCAGGAAGTAACTAGGCAGCATTGAATTCTTTTCTTTAGTGAGTTCATGTACCTTATATATGTAATGTCTGAAAATAATGTAACAGCATTCTTAAGGCAACATCTCTCACCAAGCTTAGTGGAGAAAACTTTTTCCTTCATTCTCAACTCATTGTCTTTGGGGTGATATAAGATTTCATTTAGATGCAAGCACTTTTGTTGAAAGCAGTTGCTGTTGTATCTATATTCCTAAACCCTAGCACTGAGGAATACTTCATTCTAAGTCATTTGTCAGGAATTGGATCATTAATCTTCTTTGTTGATCTCCAGGGTATATCATACATGCAAAAGGCAGCTTTAAATCTGAATTACATTTGAGAAGTTTAACATCTACTTGCCCTGAAACTGAATAACTGTGTTAAAATTATCTTTGTGGGTTAGAGTTGTTTTTAAGTTATTAATCATCCTATAATTTATAATGATATGTTCTTGAACATGTTATAAACAGTTGAGGTAGCTGTGAAAAATACTTAAGTTCTTTCTAAGGATGTAGGGCTTCTTAAGTTTCAATGAACAATAAAGTTGACTCTCTAGGCCAATGCAATTTAGAAGTTATACTGTGGATTAAGTTAGAAGTAGAGAATGTTGATACTGAAAGGGCAAAGAGCTTACCTGGTTTCACCCTTTTACATTATATATTAAGAAACTGTCTTGGGTGTGTTAAGCACCCTGACCGAGGTCATCAGACAGTGCTAAAATTTACTTCTTTTTTTTAAATTAATTTTTCTTGGAGTATAGTTGATTTACAATATTGTGTTAGTTTATGCTGTACAGCAAAGTGAATCAGTTATACATATACATATATCCACTCTTTTTTAGATTCTTTTCCCGTATAGGTCATTACAGAGTATTGAGTGGAGTTCCCTGTGCTATATACAGTAGGTCCCTATTAGTTATCTATTTTATATATAGTAGTACGTATATGTCAATCCCAGTCTCCCAATTTATCCCTCCCCCCTTCCCCCTTGGTAACCATATTTGTTTTCTGCATCTGTGACTCTATTTCCATTTTGTAAATAAGCTCATTTGTATCCTTTTTTTTAGGTTCCACATGTAAGCAATATCATACGACATAAAATTTACTGCTTTTGATTCACACTCTGGTGCTTGTTGTACCATATTATATTGTCTGTTTTCCTGGATGCAAGCCATTGCCTCTACTTTAATAACTATTTCCTAATATTTTGAAATATTTAAAATGTTATGGTATAGATTTCCAGGTGTCATCATACATATCTTTTATGACATTAATAAGCTCTTAAGGTTTATAGCATGTAAAATCCACGTCAACAATGGGTCATTTTTAGGCTTTCTCAGCTTTTACTATATTCAGTTTCAAGAGATGTAGTCAGCTTCAAGATTTAGGGCAATATACTTCCTATGGCTTGTCCAGTCTGTGTTTCTTTTTCTGGAATTACGATAGCTTCCAGTTTCAACTAGGGCTGTTTTCCTGTGACACTTTCTTTCGCTCAGACCAGTCAACTAACATCAGTCAGGATTGCTCACCTTCTCTCATTGTGAACTAGATAGAAGATGCACAGAATTAATGCTCAGACTGAAAGAAAAGTGATTCAAAATCCTTTTATTAGTGCTAAGAAACCTACTATAGTAGTGTGACCAATGGACCAGATATTCAGGCTGAAAATTACTTAATCCTTTTCCACAATTTTTTTTTTTTTTCCGGCTACATATTGAAGTCAGTAGCAAGATAAAAACAGAATACTTTTGGCTAGACCTTTTTTTTTTTCTCTTTCCCATCTCCTGTTATATTAAATTCAGATGATGGGTTTTTCCCCTTCCGTTTAATTTTTCTATGCAAAATTGATATTGGAAGAGAATGTCTTGTTAGTACTGCATTTACTCTGGCCTGGAGACTGGTTTGGGCATTGTTGCCCTGTCTTACTCTGGTAGGAAAGCAGTCGGAAAGTCCTCTGAGAATGCTTGGTGAGTGGGTCCCCTCCTTCGACTTGCTGGCTCTTCTCCAGTTCCACCGCCGTACCATGCGAATGGCATGACTTTGGGCCTGGGGCGATCTCCAGGCGGTCAGTAGAAGGAATTCCAGAAAATCTGACCCCCACCACAGAGAAGATCAAGAGCCCATATATACCCTAGGAGGATGGTCAGGCCACGGTGGGGTTCTGTGCCCTTGTGAAAGTGGTTCTGGCACCCTTGCCATTACTTTGAGTGGCTTTATTTTTTTTTTTTTTAACTTGAAATAGACTATTTTATTTTGTTTGGTGATTTACAATTGTTTTGAAATTTTTATTAGAGTATAGTTGCTTTACAGTGTTGTGTTAGTTTCTGCTGTACAGCAAAGTGAATCAGCTATACGTATACATATGTCCCCTCTTTTTTAGATTTCCTTCTCATTTAGGTCACCCCAAAGCCTTGAGTAGAGTTCCCTGTGCTATGCTGTAGGTTCTTATTAGTTGTCTGTTTTATACATAGCGGTGTATATATGTCAATCCCAGTCTCCTAATTCGTTGAATGGCTTTTTAAAAGTATCTTCCTCTTGACTTGGAGAGGAAGGAACTGGGTACCTGGAAGCCCAGAATAATTTTTAAAAATTCAATAATAAATTGGTTTCAGCCAATTTACAAGATGCCGTCAGTGATGGTGAAAGCAGCTTTGTGTGAGATCTTCCTTTTGCAGAATTCTCCCTTACTTCTTAAAATGTCCCCCTTTTCCCAAAATTTTTTGAAAATATCATGTACCTAGTTTTATATCAACACATGCAATTTAGGTACCTTTGAAATGTAAATTAGTGAGCTGAAGCGATTAAATAAAAATTATTAAATTTTCATAAATTTAAGAAGAAAAAGATTGAGATTTATAGTTGTGACTTGAGAAAAAGGGAAGCAGAGTTCATGCCCACCTTCGCTGTTGATTTTCCCAGTGACTCTGGAGTGTGCCCCCTGGAAGAACACACAAGCCTTTTCTTTTTGGAAACCAAGTCCATATTTGCATAGGTTACTGTGGAAGGAAATTAACAAATAAAATGTGTAATTAAAGGATTAAGTTTTATTTCTGGAAGAAGTCCCTTGGATTCCTAATTAACCACTAATATTTTGGGATTTAGATTAACACCAGCCCAGCTTTTGGCAATTACAATACTGTGTGATGCAAAGGACTTTTTAAAAATGTAACTCTTAAATCTAAACTCTCCCTACTATGTAAGCCAAAAAACTTAAAGACTTCCCTTTTCTAAAATAATGGTCTATTTATCTGATGGCTACTTGCTATCAGGGACTTTTATCCTGCCAGACACCAAAGGAGAATTCCTGGGGCTACTTAACCCATTGCTATCTTGGGGCTCCATCCTCTGCAGGTTTGGTGCAGGCCCTGATTCACTGTTCAAGGTCACCGGCTCCTATCCAACTGCCGAACAGAATCTCTGTGGTATAGGCACAAGAGCCCTGGGAATCAGGTAGACCTGGGCTGAATCCTGGCAATGTCCCTCATCCTCTGTGTGATCTTGGACAAGTCAGTTACCAGCTCTGAGTTACATCAACTTTCAAATGAGGAGATTGAACACGATTATATCTGGGAGTTCTTTCCAGTTCTGCAATCAGGCCTCCATCTCCACATTTCTCACTGTTTCTCAGTCGGGATCGGACAGCTGGGGCCACATGAATAAGAAACTATGCAAACTGGCATGCGTGGTGTGACTATAAACTGGTAATAAGGCTGATGTTTTTTTCAACCTGACGTGAAGTATCAGCTTGTTTGTTTTTTAGTCACATATTTTACATTGGATTTCAGGTGTCTAATAAAGCAATAATAATAATCTCGCAGGCTCGGTGGCGTTTATAATTATTAGTATCACATATTGCTTTTTAACAGCTGCCACAATTTTTAGTTGATTTTTTTCTCACTTTGTTAGCGATCTAGACAGTCAGGTTAACTGGTTTCCCCCGTCTCTCAGTCATGTCAACATCCATGATCTTGGATGGAGCTCCTGGAGAGGCGGGTGTCCCAGGGATGCCTGTGCCAGAACTGGGACCCAGCTCTATCCCATCAGCCCTCCACAGTCCTTCCTCCCCTCCTTCTAGAGGAGCCCCAGGTTAGGGAAGAGGCCAAGGGACGGGAAGAATGCCTGGAGAGAGCAGATGAGAGAGGGACAAGAAGGAAAAAGAAGAACAAAGGACAGGGCAGCAAATCAGGAGGGAAGGGACCTACCATTTGTGTATCTTCTTAGGTCCACAGCAAGAAGCCAGTGAGGCCATGGGCATAGCTACTTCCAGCAGCTCTGTCCTGCCCCAAGGAAACAGGGGGAAGTGTTCAGAGCACAAAAGTAGCTCTTCCCAGCCAAGTTCTACTCCCCACCAGGCTCCTCAAACAGATTTACTTTTACAGCTGGCGTTTGATACAGACTGACTTACAGAAACGCTGAGAAATCCACTGATCTCAAATTCTCTCCTGTGTAGGATCCCTGACATTCTATTAAAAGGTGACAAACACAGTGTGCTAAGAGCCTGGAAATGAGTTTCAGAGTGTAAGTGATTTTGTGATTGAAATGCTTTATTCCAGACTTTTATTGTCAGGGACTCCCACCATGGCCTGCTCGTGAAATCAGAACTCACTTCCCTTGCTAGGAAGTGATGGGACTGAGAAGCAGGGTGGTTCAGGAAACTAGAAAGGCCCTAGACATGGAAAGGGAAAGGGTGTGTCACTGAGGAGAGGACATTGAAGGGGCCATTTAATAAGTTCCTTCAAATTGAACAATTTGGCCTGGTGCTTTTATATCTGTGTGACAAGTAGGGACGTACACTCTACATTGTGTTTCCTGACCTGCTGACCTTTGAAGGTGTGCACCCTAAGTGGAAACCCTGCCCCTTCCTCCTGCCCAGCCTGTGGCAGTTGAAGACTTGGATTTAATATCACTTTATACACGAACCTCTTTGCTCTTGTTTCAGGTTTTACATGTGCCAGTTTTCTGAAGGCCTCAGTGGAATGCAAGAGCTGTGCCTAGGCACCAGAATTATAGAAATCAGGTTCTATGATCATAGCTACAGTGTGAGGGTTAGATGAGTTGACACCCATAAAGCATGTAGACAATGCCTGGCACTCAGTACATATTAATTCTTCTCCTTATCCTCAGTAAAGGGTCCAAATCTAATGTAGCCAGCATGTGAAAGAAGATGCTTCCTCCACCCTGCCCAAGTTAATCCTTGTTTTTATTTTTATTTTTTTTAATTAATTAATTTATTTTTGGCTGTGTTGGGTCTTTGTTGTTACGTGCGGGATTTCTCTAGTTGCGGCGAGCCGGGGCTACTCTTCGTGGTGGTGTGCGTGCTTCTCGTGGTGGCTTCTCTTGTTGCGGAGCACGGGCTCTACGTGCACGGACTTCAGTAGTTGTGGCTCGCAGGCTTAGTTGCTCCACGGCATGTGGGATCTTCCTGGACCAGGGCACCAACCCCGTGTCGCCTGCTTTGGCAGGCGGATTCTTAACCACTGCGCCACCAGGGAAGTCCCAGATTCTTGTTTTTAAATAACTTTTTTTTCTGATACATGCTGTCACTTAAATAACCTCTTTGGATATTGATGTCTACTAAGTGTCTTTAAAAAGGATGACAGCAGTCATTTATACAAACAAGTAGAAAAATGTTTCTTTCAGTAGATTTTATTTGCTCACATGATTTTTGATAGGCATCATGTGACTTAGGTATTAATTTTTAGGGACATTTTGAGAAAGGTGCATTTGTGTTAATACCTTTGTGTTATGGTTATAACCTCCTCTCTCCTTAGATGAGGTTGTCAGGTCCTCTAGGCTCTTTGATATACTTGTTTGGCTTTTTGTTGGTTTTAGGTAGTAGTGTGGCTGGTAAATACAGAAGGATCGATGTTAAAGAACTGCCTTAAAATGAGCCTTGAGAGTATGGTTAGATTAAGTTCTAGACCCTTAGGCTCTGTCCTTGGCTGTTTCTCTGCCTGACTTTCACTGACTCCACAGTGACGTTTATATCTGTCGGAGTAGAATACGCACCTTTCCCTTACACAGCTTCACAAGGACAATCTGTCTGGGTTAGCACTGACCCTAACATAAGCAGTGACATTGCTTGGTTTAGCCTCTAGCCTAGCCTAGAAGAATGGGGGTTTTGCTTTTAAAAAGGTTAAACTGCATGGAAACAGTGTCACTGGTGTCTTTTTTTTTTTTTTTCGGTACGCGGACCTCTCACTATTGTGGCCTCTCCCGTTGCGGAGCACCGGCTCTGGACGCGCAGGCTCAGCGGCCATGGCTCACGGGCCCAGCCGCTCCACGGCATGTGGGATCTTCCCGGACCGGGGCACGAACCCGCGTCCCCTGCATCAGCAGGCAGACTCCCAACCACTGCGCCACCAGGGAAGCCCCACTGGTGTCTTTTTGACTAACAGGGTGAACTTGAGTCAGAAGACACTTGAACTCTATTTTGGTCCACTTAGAACTCTATTTTGTTTTACCAGTGAAGAGCAGTACTTTAACTAGAGAAGAAAGGTTCTTATTTTTAAACTACCCACACTGGCAGTCTGGCCATTGCGACGGTCCCAGGAGGCTTGGGTCAGACTGTCCCTCTCCCTAGGTCAGTGCAGGAAGCCCCACTTGTCTTAGGGAAGAGGCCACAGAGATACCTTGGGCCCTGAGTTCACTTTTAACCTAAGCAGGACATTCTCAGTTTCTTCTCTCCCCACACTGGTGCCACATCTGTCGACAACTGCCAGTGTCTGATTGTGGCTCTTGAAAAGCTCTCCTTGAAGGAAATGGTCTGATTTGTCTAAGTGACTTTGACTGCTTCCTTAAGGAGACCCAGTGGCCTCAGGCCTTGAGGACTAACCACAGCTCTGACCTCAGCCGACCCCACAGGGAATTGGGGAATTGGAGTGGTTTTCAGAGTTGTACCCTTTGGGGCGAGATGACCAGACCATTGTCCTTCCTCCACAATCAGTCGGTGGATGTGGGCGCCTGGGAAGGTTGTAACCCCGGGTGAGGTTGCTCAGGCTGCTCAAGTGGTCCCTGAAGGAGCTGAGAGCTGGAGGCCATCTCCTGACAGCACTCCCAGATCTGGGACAACAAGTCATTTCCTGACGGGGGATTTGGATGAAGCATCTCAGCGTCCACCACAATTCACTCTCTGAACCCAGAGAAAACCATTGTAGTGGCAGTTTGGGAGCCCCTGAGAATACCAAGTTAGCCACGTCTTGGTCAGCAGTCAGACCACGTGGTCTCCTCTGTAGGATTTCAGTATCTGTGGAAAATCAGATCAAAAACAAATGCAGGAAGTGATGCAGAATATACAGTGGATAGAAAGGGAGCTTAACTCAATGCGCAAAACACGAAGAGAAAAGGGAAAACAAAATTTTAAACAAAATATTTGGAATATTAGCATGCTGTAGGGACTTGAAACAACAGTACAGTTTTAGATTTTAAAGGCAGAATTTCTTTCGTTTTGCTCTAATCTTTCAAATCTGGTAAATTCCTTGGGTAAACCTGTCTTGAGAGAAGAAACACCCTTTCTCTGAATTAACTCTTTTATAGGCAGCTTTTATTCTCTAAAGATTGCTGTTTCTGGGAACATGATTTGATGAGTGTTACCTCTGGATTCTTGTAATGATGAACGGTTTTATACTGTGTTCTACAAATACTGAAACTATTCTTTTCATTCCAGATATTGATGAATGCAGCACTATTCCTGGAATCTGTGACGGGGGCGAATGTACAAACACAGTCAGCAGTTACTTTTGCAAATGTCCCCCCGGTTTTTACACCTCTCCCGATGGTACCAGATGCATAGGTAGGTGTAATTATAAACATCATGCACAGTTTATGTAAATCAGTTCCATAATAGACATCATTCTAAGGGAGACAAAATTTGTTAAGGGAGACGTATAATTTCTCACTTGAGGTAAAATGTGCTTTTATGGAAGTCTGTTAAATAGTTGACCACCCTCTTGAAGAACAGAGGCAACTGTGGTCTTGTTTTGGGATTTTTGCCTCCCATAAAGAGATGACCCAGGAGACCCTACAGATAAACTCAGTCTAAAATTAACTTTGCAGTTATGTGACCGTCAGACCTTGAAGCCATCTTTGACTCTTCTCTCTCTTTACCCCCACCTTCAGTCATTTCCCAGGACCTATGTTAATTTAGATCTGAAATTTTGCAATAATCTTTTAATTGCTCTCCCTGCTTCCTGGCTTCCCTACAATCCGTCTTGTCAGATTTATCTTCCTAAAATGGTGCTTCGATTAAATAACTCTCTTGCTCAAAAACCTCTGGTAGTTTTCCATTAGGATTTGGAAATTAATGGTTTTCAGTCTATATCCCATGGAATCTTCAGGTGCTGCAAAGCCCTCTAGGGCTGCTAGGGTTGGAGAGGGGGACAGGGCAAAGGGGGAGGCTGAGTGGAAAGCGTTCCTGCCTTCCCATCCCCCTTCATACACACACGCCAGGCAATTTTGCTTTTATCTGGGTGGGTGTTAGGCTTCCATCTGGGTGGGTGTTAGGCTATCCATATTTTGCTATTACAAAATATCAATTAAATAAGAGGTTCTGTTGTTCAAAAATATAGATCTGACAATTGCTGGATTTAATGGTTGCTAAGAGTTCCTTCAAAGTCCAGTATTCTAGAATAAAGTTCAAGTTCAAAAATGGACAGCCCTATAGAGAAAGAACTTCACTCTGTGACCCCTCCCAACCTTGCTGACTTAGCACAGTCACTGCTTCTCAGCCCCAAACAGGCCATTCACAGCAATTGCTTCATTCACGTTGCACCACTCAGAACACGTTCCCCAGTGCAAGCCTCCTTTCACACTCTTACTCAGGTTCTCTATCTTTGAAGGTGTCCCAGATCAGCTTACCTGAAAGCAGTTTCCCCCCCGAACCTAAGGATATCTTATTAGAAATGGTTTTATAGGGAAATTCTGTGTTTCTGTATGTTTTTATCTCCCTAATTAAGTTGTAATTCTCCTTAGAGAACAGTAACTGCTATCCTTATATTCCTGGTGGTTCTCAGCACAATTCCTTGCACGTAGTAGGCGCTCAGTAAGCATGTGTTGACTATCAAAATAACTAATCCCTTATTAATAGGGCCAAGCTGAGGAGCCTATGGCAGAAGGCCTCAGAGGAAAGTGAAGGCTATCTTTTGATGTTTGTTTCTGGCCCATAGTTTCAAAGACACGCAGCTTCACATCCTCACCACAGGCCACGAATTTCAGACCAAAACAGAATTGCACTTGAAATTCTGAATTCCTTTTTAGTTAGTCACACATAATAAAAGCTGAGGGCAGTCTCTCCGTTGACATTTGAATAAGTACAACTCATGAGGGAAACATATCTGGACTTTTCCTTAGAAGCTATGGTTGGTGGTGCCCAGATTGCCTGATTTTCCAGAATCTATCCATAGATCTTGGAACTGCAGTGAAAGGATGGCAAGTGCAGTTCATGTAGCTCCTTTTTCTCCCCAAACTGTCCCAATTAACACATGACCTCCAGTGGATATGCCTAGCAGAAGTCCTTTCCCGGCCAGATAATAGGTAGATTTTTTTTTTTTAACCTTCAAAGAGAGCCCCAAACAGCATTAAAATGATTAATCCTTTTAACACGTTTACATATCGGAAAGTTGACATTTTTAAAGTTCTTTCCTTTTTACCTTATATATCCACGCTAACCTTTTACAAAAGAAGGGAACTAAGATTCCTGGGTCACCTCCTCGGTGTGAGGTATTTTATGGAAATTATCTGACTTAAGGTTCAAAACAGTACTGTAGATGGGAAGAAGCTGAGGTTTGGGAAGTTTAGATAAATAATTTGCTCCAGTTGTTTAAGCAGTTAATAAGTGAGGGAGCTGGGATTCCAACTTGGGCTGAGTCTACAGCCCGGACTCCGCCCATTGCTTCCTCCCAGTGACCATCGGATGCAGTAAACGTTTGCTTGCCATACCCCGAGGCAAGGACTGTTCCTCCTTCCTTGGAACTTTATGATACCCATAATTAGCAACTTACATAAAGTGATCCCAATGACATTTCTGCCTTCCCTACTGCCTGCCATGGTAAACCACAGAGACCCCCAAAATTATCCCCAGTGGCAAGAAAATATGTATAGTCTCCAACTTTTAAACAAATCCAAGGTTTGTTGGCAAGTTGGTTATTTGGAATTAGTGAATCTAACCAATAGGAAACCCCACATGTAGATAGTGGTATGTGGTATCTTCCTTATACGTCTCTTTTAACCATGATATTCAAACTGTTACCTTCTGTTACCACATTCTGCGACTCTCAGATCTCACCAGTTCTATCTAACACTGCCTTTGTCGTGTAAGCGCTAGTAGAATTATTGCACTTTATTTTTGGTTTTGTGATCTTCGTTTGGCACTTTATAATACTTTGTGTAAGGCTGTCTTTTCATATTAGTGTGTTCTGTCTCATCAATTCCCAGGAGTCTTAGGGATGTCTGGTAACTAGCTTGGGCCTCACAGCTCCTAGCTCCTGCTTGGCCCCAACAATGTTAGTGATTGGTTATGGGAGACCTGCTGACAGGCTAGGATGACCTGCAAACACCTATTGATATTTAATCCATCATATATTTGTTTTGATGTGATGTGATTTCTGGGTCCTGAGAGTAAGGCCAAGTGATTCAGAAGTGGAGAAAGGAAGAAAGTTTCTTACTCCTTTTCTGCCAGATGTCTTGGTCAGGGCAGATTTAAAATAGATGAGGGTGTCTAAGGTTTCTCCAACCTTCATTTACCTCCTCTAAGTCTTACCATGCTTCTCCATCAGCTCCCATAGATCTTCAGATTACTTTAAAGCCACCCCTTACCCTCTATGCAAAGCGATCCAGCACCAGATGATTTCCTTTCCACTTCCTTTGGCACCACCATCTGATGACATGGAAGACTTCAGGCTGGCATGACCAAGGGTCAATTCCCCTGAATGGTTCCTGCTTTTCACAACTCTTCCCACCGGTTTTCTTTACAATTATAAGTTGTGTAAATGTGTGTATTCTTAACAAAAGCTCTCCTGCAAAAAAAAAAATAAATTGTAAAATGATTATTGTATATGCAGGTGCCATTTATAAATCAGGAACTGCCAGCAGCCCAAATGTGGCTGGTAATTCTTCCAGTCCCACCACTCACCATTTTGTTAAGAGTCTCCGACCCATTGATGTATCATATAAGTAAGCCAGCTGGGCAGTAAAATAATATCATAGATAATTTGCAAAATAATAGATATAAGCCCATTAAGAGCTTGCTGTTGGCAGCTGTGGGTCCCAGTTTTGCTCTGAAAGATGGCCCACACTGAAAATTGTACATACAAATTTTGGTCAAGTGTTTATACTGGGTTTTGACCACCAAATTCATTTGAAGCTAGGATATAAGCCAGTTTTGAACATCTCTTCCCATTCTTAACGGCCTTTGGTTTCCCTGCCCCAGTATTAATCCTGGGGTATATGAAGTTTTAGTGTCTTTAAGGCAAAGCAAATTAGGAAGCAGGAGGTTCTGTTTCTCCCCTTTCTGCACAGGGGAGGTGCCACCCATGTCTCCACAGAGCATTCTTTGTCTGCACTCCCCTCTCCAGCCATTTACCCTGGACCAGGCTGGAGTAAAACTTGTTCTGCCTCTTTGCTGAGACTATTAGTCTGACCAGAGGTGCAGGAACTGGGACCACAGGAAATTTCTGGAGAGCACACTTATACTTGCTAGTGGTTTAAAGTACTTTTTAGAAATAATCTCGTATCCTTTAAAGCTGACCCATAATTTTCTTTTATGGTTTGCCTAGGTTTGATGTAACCATCTTCACTCGACATTAAAAATTTAAATGTTTCTAAGTCAGCCTTGGTTTTTTCATTTTATTTCATTTTATTAATTTATTGCAACCTTCAAGATTTTAAGGCTTTGTGTTTTTGAGAATGATGTAGATGAAAACAATGATAGGGATGACCCTCTCTGATCAAATGATGGTTAATATGCAGACTTACAGGAAACATGAGGACAGATTTTTGACCTCAAACAAATTCTTCACCTTACAAAAGGATTTCCCAGTTATATTCCTTCAAATGACAAGCATATTCAAAATACTAGTTACATTTCAAAACTTATTTTATAGGAACTGTACAGAAATACATTTTACTTTAAGAGAGGTACACCCGTAACATGTGGTAGTTAGATCAAGGGGTTCTGCACTTGGCTACCTACCTCCTCTATTCCACCGCATGACCTCAAAGGCTCATGAAGCAGTTAGGTTTCTCCTTTGTCATGGGCTCTTTTCTGGTAACCCAGGGTTGTACTTCAGTGTGTCAATGTTGTCACATCAGTCAGACATGATGTAACCCAATAAAAGTGATATATAGAAATGTCTTCCCCTGTTGCTTTGAGAAGATACCGTTCTGCCACAAAAACAAAGTTCCTTCAAGAAGTGTTGTATCCTATAGCACCAAGAACTTGCAATCATGTACATTTTGAACTTGTAAATAATTAGTGCCTTATCAAATCTGTTAGGGCCCCAGGACAAAAGGAAACCTCGATTAACGAGCAGTGGATCTGACTGCAAAATGGCTTGTTCCTTTAAAAAAAAAAAAAAATATCTCACACGTCTGACTCACGGTTTCAGACTGAAAAATAAGAAAGGTCTTTTAGAGATGTAACCTACAGTGCAGACTTCATGTTGTTTTAAAATAGATTTATATCAATATTTGCCTAAAGTGGCTCAAATTAAGTCGTTTGAAACCAAGGACAACAGTCTCCCTTCAGTATAGAGACATGCCTCTATACCTAATTAACCATCACTGCCAGTGATTTTCTTCTTCTCTCTTTTCCTGTGACCCATATGGTTGTAATCATTTGTTCCCACCTTGGGGATGGAATGTGGGACTTGGGCCAAGTGTACCAGCTCACAGGGGCAAAAGGTGTGAGATGGAGGGATCTCTGACTGAGCGCTGTTCCCAAGTGGCGCTCACAGCTTACCTCCTAGGGCTGAGTGTCAGCTCGTCCTGCCCGAGCCCCACTGGGAAATGTGGAGGTGCTGGGGCAAAAGAGAGTCGTTTTACGTTTGATCTCAGTGACGTGTATGGGGGTTTCTTTGTCCTCTCAGATGTTCGCCCAGGATACTGTTACACGGCTCTGGCAAACGGGCGCTGTTCTAACCAGCTGCCGCAGTCCATCACCAAGATGCAGTGCTGCTGTGACGTCGGCCGGTGCTGGTCTCCAGGGGTCACTGTCGCCCCCGAAATGTGTCCCATCAGAGCAACCGGTAAGAGCCCTTCCATTTATCCACAGAGTATCTGTGCTTAACCCCCTGCGAGCCCGGGGGCAATGTACACGTGCTGCAGATTTAGTGGAAACCCGGATAAGTGAATAACATTCCAGAAAATAAAAGAGATGGCCTTCAGGGAAATTTCCCCAGGTAATGAACAGGGGAAATACAGAGGTCCATACAAATGACACTGTTCGCAGGTACTATATCTTACTTAGCTTGCGTATTAACGCTGGGTAGCAACCTGAGCGGTCAGAAGAACTGGTTCCTTCCTAGTCTCCTGTATTTCTTTTGTATCCTCAAAAGCTCAGCAGAATAAAACTCAACTCCCTCAGAGCCTTTCAGGTCAGTTATTCGGGATACACGTTTTTCCTTCCCTAACGTTTGACACTCTCCTATTCTTGGTTGCCAAGTCCTGTTGATGTTTTTTTCTTTTCGATTTCTCTCTTCTGTCATATTCATTTCCACATAAAGCTCATTTTCTCTCATCTTCACCATTGCAGTAGCCTCCCAACTGGTCTTTGTGAAATCCACAGCTGCCACGTAACATTTCCCAAAGCCTAACTCATCTGAAATTCAGTTTTAAAAAATTTTGTCTGGGGAAAAAGTAGAGAAAGGTGTCCAGAAAATTTTTCGCAGGATGAACTCAGGCAATATCCAGTGGTCCAAGTCACTCCATTTCTTGAAAATAAAATTTTACTACTTAGCAGGGCATTTAGAGTCCCCAAATCTGATTCCCGTTCATCTTTCAATTCTTTTTCTTTATAGTAGCTTTATTTTCTAATTAAATTATGCAATCCAGCTTTCCTTGAACCCGGTCTGAGCACTTCTAAACTCAAATATTCTTTTTTCTCCAAACTTCTCCCCAGTTCAGGTCCTTACTCCCTACTCCCCACCCCAGCTACCTCTGCCTGTTATACACCCTCTTGTTGGTTGAGATTCCTCTCAGATATGACCTAATCCCTGCACATCCCAAGACCACCACTGCTGAAAGTGCTCAGTGCTCTAGGTTTGTAATGTTGCTGTGATACAGATCCCATCTGCTCAGGTTTGTGCCTATGTGTGTTCATATATAGCTTTTTCACTAGTTAATAAATCTCATTAGGGGGTTTCAGTCATCATTATAGTGCCTTATTCCTTCCAATTTTTTAACGCTTTTCTGGTACTTAGCGAGAACTTGCTGATGGGAGGCATTCACGTAGAGTGTACAGCTTACTAGGTGACGTCTTTCCCACCAGTTCTAAGTAAAAATTGGGGTAATAACTTCTTCTCAATCTGGTTCCTGAAAAGTATGTTTAAATCAGGAAATTTTAGGGGAGAAAATCAGGATGCGGATGGATGAATGTAGAGCTAATGAAATACTTCAGAGTGTGCTACTCGCAGAATATGAATGCCCCATTATCATGGGTAATAGACCTGCTCACAGATGTTATTTTTAAATTTCTATTTGTTACTGAGAATTATGTGTGTGGATTAAAGAAGCACGAAAATCTTTCAATGAATTTTAACATATAACAGGTCATATATTTTGCCATATATTTTGACTGTCTCTGGCCTAAAAATATAAGGCCCCCCCTTCTTAGTTCACTAGGGGGACCATTTAGTAGGTCACTGTTTAGAAGCACATGACTTTCTACTAAGACCTACTGCTTGGATACCAGGAGAATCACTTTTTAAATGTATATGTTAACTTAGGAATCAGCGGCATTGATGTGGATTCTTTCCTATGTTGAGACCTTGAATAGAAGAGGGAGGACTAGAGTAAGCTTAGGTGCTGAAGACCGACTTTGGGACTCATGGAGCAGAAGGCCCGGTCCCCCTATGTAACTTTGCAGGGAGCTACTCTCCCAAAGGGTACCACTGAAAGATGCACAACGCTGAGACAGGCCCAGAGCAGAGCAGATGGATAGAGCAAACTAATTTGCAGGTAGGTGTGTTTGTTTGTTCAAATGTTCCAGTACCAGTACTACAGAGCTCTGGGTTCTTAACTTATGGAGAGTGATGGCATAGGAAGAATTATTTCAGGTTGGTCAGCTTTTCACTTTAAAAAAAAAATCAGTATCATCTCCGGGTTAAATGGAGATAGGAAAGTTGGACATCAGTTGAACAAAATCAGCCCCAGGTTGCTGATTCTGAACGTAAAGGGGCTCAACGGAAAGTTATTAAGCCGGAGAAAGTAGGAAAAAGTACAGAACCCAGCCTGATACACTTTCATGGAGAGGTTGAGATGAATTTAATGGCATGCTTAAAATAATATACCCACCTAGTTAGCAGAAATGCTGATAAGCTATCCAACTTCTTTTATAAAAATCCTAAAAGACTAAAAAAAAAAAAAAAAAAGTTGATTGGTGCTTGGAAGCTAATAAGTACAAATGCCATTCAATTAAATCCAACATAGTTAATAAATTCCTCTTCTGTGCAGTTTTCCAGGTGAGGCTGAGAGTGCGATTTCGTCATCAGTTAGACACGATCCTTGACTTAAGAGACTGCACAGTCTTAGTGGTAGAGAGTTGGTAGAAAGCAGGTAGCCAGGAAATGTTGGGTATGGCACGTCCAGGTGATAATTCTATAAGGAAGATCACTGTGGTTTGACAACAGGGATTGTAGCATCCTGATTCAGGGAAGCAGAAACAATATATAAATCCTTTCCAAATACAGTCAGGTACTACAGAATCTTTGTGGGTTGAAATTCCAGATAAACAATGCAGTAGTAGAATTCTCTGAAAACATAAACTTAACCTGAGTTGGAAATGTCAAGTATGATTGAAAAAGTTTTACTAATGGACCAGAAAAAAACAACAAGGTACGTGGTAGCTAGGTATGTTTAGCCAAATGTAAATGGACAGAAGGTCCCATGAGGTTGAAATATGAATACACTTCATACGACATATCACTGTGTCATAGAATAAGTCAGATTCTAGTCCACAAGGAAAATAAAAATACTAGCCTAATCTCTATTAATGGACGAAGCTAGTACAGAAAGTACCTCTGGGAGAATCCCTGTGTGACAGAGGTAATAAAATAATCAACATTCTGGAAAGAGGGAAAAAAGAAATTTTAAAAATTATATAGTTTATCTATAGAAGGGAGCTGTGACAAAATATGGCTATTTGTAGGAAACATGAAAATGAGTGGCTTTAAATGACGCCTATCTACCGATAACCCCAAAACTTAGCAGTAGCCCTGACTTCTTCTCTAGGCTTCAAACTCTCTTTTAAAACTGCTTTGGGCTTCCCTGGTGGCGCAGTGGTTGAGAGTCCGCCTGCCGATGCGGGGGACGCGGGTTCGTGCCCCGGTCCGGGAGGATCCCACATGCCGCGGAGATACACTTTCATGGAGAGGTTGAGATGAATTTAATGGCATGCTTAAAATAATATACCCACCTAGTTAGCAGAAATGCTGATAAGCTATCCAACTTCTTTTATAAAAATCCTAAAAGACTAAAAAAAAAAAAAAAAAGTTGATTGGTGCTTGGAAGCTAATAAGTACAAATGCCATTCAATTAAATCCAACATAGTTAATAAATTCCTCTTCTGTGCAGTTTTCCAGGTGAGGCTGAGAGTGCGATTTCGTCATCAGTTAGACACGATCCTTGACTTAAGAGACTGCACAGTCTTAGTGGTAGAGAGTTGGTAGAAAGCAGGTAGCCAGGAAATGTTGGGTATGGCACGTCCAGGTGATAATTCTATAAGGAAGATCACTGTGGTTTGACAACAGGGATTGTAGCATCCTGATTCAGGGAAGCAGAAACAATATATAAATCCTTTCCAAATACAGTCAGGTACTACAGAATCTTTGTGGGTTGAAATTCCAGATAAACAATGCAGTAGTAGAATTCTCTGAAAACATAAACTTAACCTGAGTTGGAAATGTCAAGTATGATTGAAAAAGTTTTACTAATGGACCAGAAAAAAACAACAAGGTACGTGGTAGCTAGGTATGTTTAGCCAAATGTAAATGGACAGAAGGTCCCATGAGGTTGAAATATGAATACACTTCATACGACATATCACTGTGTCATAGAATAAGTCAGATTCTAGTCCACAAGGAAAATAAAAATACTAGCCTAATCTCTATTAATGGACGAAGCTAGTACAGAAAGTACCTCTGGGAGAATCCCTGTGTGACAGAGGTAATAAAATAATCAACATTCTGGAAAGAGGGAAAAAAGAAATTTTAAAAATTATATAGTTTATCTATAGAAGGGAGCTGTGACAAAATATGGCTATTTGTAGGAAACATGAAAATGAGTGGCTTTAAATGACGCCTATCTACCGATAACCCCAAAACTTAGCAGTAGCCCTGACTTCTTCTCTAGGCTTCAAACTCTCTTTTAAAACTGCTTTGGGCTTCCCTGGTGGCGCAGTGGTTGAGAGTCCGCCTGCCGATGCGGGGGACGCGGGTTCGTGCCCCGGTCCGGGAGGATCCCACATGCCGCGGAGCGGCTGGGCCCGTGAGCCGTGGCCGCTGAGCCTGCGCGTCCGGAGCCTGTGCTCCGCAACGGGGGAGGCCACAACAGTGAGAGGCCCGCGTACCGCAAAAAAAATAAAATAAAATAAAAAAATAAAAATAATAAAACTGCTTTGTGACATCTCCATGTGGATGTCTGATATCTCAAAATTCATATGCTCAATGTATAGCTTTTACCCACCAAACCTGCTCCCATCACAGTTTTTCCCATCTCAGCAAACGGCACCAATGTCTACCCTGTTGCTCAACTGGAAAACTAGAAGTCATTCTTGATTTCCTATTCCCTCAGCTCTGACATTTACTCCTTCCCCAAACATAGCCCATTCATCTCTAAAATAATCTTCAAATGTGTTTACTTCTGTCCAGTTCCATCACTGGCTCCCTTGTCCAGCCATCCTTGTCTTGCCCTTGGTCTTCTGCAGCAGTCTTACCTCCCTCCAGTACAGTCACCAAATGCCAGTGAGAATGATCTTCTGAAAATGTTCATCTGATCATGTCCCACCCCTGCAGAAGACTACCAGTGACTTCCCAAGGCATATAAAATAAAATCCAAGCACTAAAAAGTGTGCTCTTCAGAGTCCTGTGGGATCCACAGGTGGGAAGACTGGGTGGAGATCATGGCATTTTATTCTATTCTTCCTTGAGGTGAATTTTGACATAGGTAAAGACTTCCTAGGTTTTAGGAGGGACATGTGGTACACACTGTGGGGAGTTTGTTTCCAGTTTTGAATTATTGTTCCAGTCTGGTTGGTACTGTAGGTTTTAGGAATGCTGACTTGAGGAAAAAAAGCCAAGTCAGTTGGCTTTTTTCCTTTTCTCCAATTGACGTTCGTGGTTTGACGATCAGTTCTATTCAAAATTTCTTTACAAAGTAAGGATGACTTCCATGGGCCTATGGCATATGCTACCCCTCAGCTGTTGTGTTGTGTTTTTTTTTTCCAGAGGATTTCAACAAGCTGTGCTCTGTCCCTATCGTAATTCCCGAGAGGCCAGGATATCCTTCCCCACCCCTTGGCCCCATTCCTCCAGTTCACCCTGTTCCTCCTGGCTTTCCTCCTGGACCTCAAATTACAGTCCCTCGACCACCAGTTGAATATCCATATCCATCTCGGGAACCACCAAGTAAGAGCTCAAAAGTCATCTAATTACGTTTCTTGCATTAATCAGGTTAATTTTGTTGTTGTTGTTTATGCTGTTTAAGTCATTAAGTAAGTTTAACCAATCCTTAAAGATTTCATTTACAGAGTGTAGCATATAAGTTTCTCAACTGGCCTATTGCGTAAAGGAAAATGGGCAGTTTCATATTCTCCAGAGATTAATGTCCTTTTGCTATTGATGTTGTGCGAGAAATTTAAATCCGATTCACAGGATGAATTCATAGAGGAGGCATTAGATTACTCTTTGGGTTATATATCATGCAAAGCAGTTTTGCAAATAGTTAAATGCCAGTAACTCACTGCCTTTGTTGCTTCCCTGCGCTCGAGGGCTGAGAGTGAGGCAGAGGGAGCGGTGGGGAGAAGCAGGCAGAGGAGCAGGCTACGGCGAGGCCGCGGTACCTGGCAGCGTGTGCCACGGTGCACAGGTGCTGCTCTCTGTAGGCGAGAATGGAAACATGCTCTGTTGATGCCAGGTGACCTTTGCCCAGAGTGTCCTCCTTCCTTTATGATTCAGCATCTCGCCCATTATTACTGGATTCAGTGCTGGTGCTGGTGGAAGATGCCCTAGTTAGACATAATTTTAATGGGGTTTCGTGTTATTCCTTCAGGGGTGCTGCCAGTCAACGTCACTGATTACTGCCAGCTGTTTCGCTATCTCTGTCAAAATGGACGCTGCATCCCAACTCCTGGGAGCTACCGGTGTGAGTGCAACAAAGGATTCCAGCTGGACCTCCGTGGGGAGTGCATTGGTACGTGATAGACCACTAGCTTGGCACCAAGAGGCTACTGCAGTGCTGTTTCATGACTGCATAGGTTTTCTAAGGCTGCTATAACAAATTGTCTCAAACTTAGTGGCTTAAAACAACACAGATTTATTATCTTATATTTCTGTAGGTTAGAAGTCCGACACAGGTCTTTCTGGGCTAAAATCAAGGTGTCGGCAGGGCTGCGTTCCTCTCCGAGGCTCTTGGAGAGAACCCATTTCTTTGCCTTTTCCGGCATCTAGAAGCCGTGTGTATTCCTTGGCTGAGGGTCTGTTTCTTCATCTTCAAAGCCAGCAGTGTAGCATCTTCAACTCTCTGGTTCTCTCTTTGCATTCCTTCTAACACGTTTAAGGATCTTTGTGATTACATTGGGCCCATCTGTATATAATCTAGGAGGGATGGATTCCGCTGATTAACAACTTAATTGCCCTTGCCATGTAGCATATTCACAGGTTCTGGTGGTTAGGACATGAACATATTGGGGGAGGGGCATTATTATGCCTACTGTAGTGACTTTTAACTTTCATTGTAAAACACATTCAAGGCATTGCTGGTAGCTCTAACTTAAGCCATCCTATCGAAGCCTGACCATTAAAATAAAGCATTAGAAATATCCCCAAATTATGAAACTTTGCATGGTTTACTAATTTGAATGGATAACTTACCAACAATCTCTAGTTAGCAAGGAACTGAAGCAAGGAACTTTAAGTTGTTGATAAGGCAGTTAAGCTAGTGAAGGAAGGAAATGTAACACAAGGATAATTTGTTGGATTGGATAAGAACACCCAGTTGCCATCTAATTTTTTAAAAACAAACTGCTCTCTTAGGTCTATTATAAATCCCAATTCCAGTTATGAATCAGGCAGAAATAAGTAGTTCTTGGTTTCTCATGCTAAATAGTTTCCTGCT